>NC_064811.1:182854749-183107116 GCF_023721935.1 Panthera uncia
GCCTGCTTGGGATTGTCTCTCTGCCTCTACCCATATGCATATATAAATAATCATATATATAAATATATATATGAATTTATATATATATGTGTATATATATACATACGTATATATATAAAAATAAATTCATATGTATATATCCAAGTTTGTTTATTTTAAGGGGGGGCGGGTAGAGGCAGAGAGAGAATCCCAAGCAGGCTCCATCTCACAAATCGTGAGATCATGACCTGAGCCAAAATCCAGAGCCAGGTGCTTGACCGACTGTGCCACCCAGGGGCCCTCAAACTATCTTAATAACGAGACATTAATTTGCCATTTCCCTTCTCCCACACTTTTACAGTGAAGTTTTCAAAGTTTGCATAAGTGGTTATGTTTTAAAACCTTAGTTTTAATTTTTAATAGGCTAAATATCAAAAGATACAGCCCACGTATACAAAAGCTCCTTAGAGTTCCTCAATAATTTTCAGAAGTATAATGGATGCTGAGACCAAAATGTTTGACAACTGCTGCCTTAGAGGAATACATTCCTTGTATTCCACAAGGAATACAACTCATTTCTAGTAGAAATGAACTGGCAGTACAGATTTTCTGTGATCTTAGTATACTGTGCTTCCCTGACACTTTGGATATCAGAATCTCCTCTATTTTAAGAGAAAACTTTCCTAGAAGATAGACTTTATGTGTCCAGCAGAATAGCCCCAGTGATATTTACCTTAATTAGTAAACAATTTCTCATGAAGGCCTACAGATCTTTCTTTTCTGTATTCAGTATTATCACAGAAATCCACCTGGAATTCGATTGACTTTGAGATATTTGATATTGTTAAAACACCACTGTGTGGCCAGTAATGATCCTTGTACTACATACCTTTCTTGGAGGCCTTTTGTTTGCAGTATATTTTTACCAAACAAAGTGGCTTCTATCAGAGTTAATCTCTTTGATATTCACAATATAGAACAAAATCAAAGTTTCACACAAGACAGTCTTTGAAAAGCCTAGATATAAGAATTTTTGAATCTTTTTAGGTTGCTGTCTGACTCTGATTATTGGAAAACTACCTAGAAAAAGTTGCCATATTTGACAGGTTTGCATGTGATACGTACTAAGGAAAATTTTACAAAGAGATTTTTTTTTCCCGAAGATACTGGACTTTGATCTAAGTTTCTGTGAACCAAACAATGTGTTTTTAGACATTTAGGTTGTAATTTCTTGGGAATTGTGATGGAATTCTTCCTCTGAGTTTTTTTTTAATGTTTATTTACGTTTGTGAGACAGAGAGAGAGAGCTGGGGAGGGGCAGAGAGAGGGGGGGACAGAGGATCTGAAGCAGCTCCACATTGACGGTAGAGCTCGAACTCACGAATCATGAGATCATGTCCTGAGCTGAAGTCGAACCCTTAACCAACTGAGCCACCCAGGTGTCCCAATGTTCTGAGTTTTAAATAAGTATTTCACATGATAAGAATCATAATAAATTACTGATAATACTTTAGAGAAATTATCAGTAATTAGATTTTGAAGAGATTATCTCAAATTTCAAATTATATAGGGACCCAAAAGTTGAATCAAAATTTTCATTCTTTTGACTCACAAAAGATTAAATTGCAAATTAAAAACAAATAATTAGAAGTTGATTGTTTTTAGTATGTCAGAGTTCCTTAGATCAAATATGTATTTCACATAAGAATTATTATAAATTACTGATATTTTAGAAACATTATTAGTGATTGCATTTCAAAGAATTGATCTTGAACTTCAGATTATATAAAGACCCTAAATTTTGAGTCAAAAAAGATTAAATTGCAAACTGTTAAAAAAAAACATAAGTAAAATTTGGTGATTTTTAGTGTGTCAAAGTTCCTTATATCAAATATCTGATAAGTGAGAACACTTTCCAACATCCAGCCATTTCATTTGCACCAAATTTTCTGGAGTTTGTGAGTAATACTGATTGCTGCAATTGAATCGATTATGCAACAATCCACATTGATCATTAAGACAGCTGAAATGAGCAGATCAGCCATGGGGCAGTTCGTTTATTTTATGTGTATAGATATAGCTTTAATTCCCGGCACAGAAGTCTCAGAGAAATATCTTAATACAAATATTTTTTCGACTGAGTACACATTAAAGGGTCGTTTTCTTCCATGCTGTGGGAAACAAGAGCTCAGGGACATGGTCTCAGCATGTTGACACTGCACTTACGGTTTGTAACAAAGTACCTTATTCTCTACCCTATGGGTTAAAAACTGAGCTCTGGTAAATCTACACCAGGAAATCATCTGCAGGTGTTTTTATAGCGAGGAGGGAGTGAGTGTCTGTCTCCTGAATGGGAATAAAATGCCCTTGAGCACTATGATTATAATGCTTTTTGAATTTTTACAATTTGCTCTTTCCACATCTGGTTGCAAGCAAGGCCTGGATTATGTAAGAGATGCATGCCTCTAAAGGGACTCTTAGCTAGAATGTCCGACTCTCCCTTAGAGTTTCTTGAACGAGTACAATGTCTGAAAGCTACCAACAGCCCAAACTACGTGTTGATTTTGATTCAACATTTGCGAAAGATTTGCTATCCACATTCAAAATTTCTGAAATATGACACAGGAAAAATGTGAAAAAATATTCATTCACAAAGTATCTAATAAGAGAAGTTCTTTGTAATAGGATGGTTAAACCCCAAGTTATAGCCCTAAGCCATTAAACTGATAAAAAACAACAACAACAAAAACACCAAGTATAGAATCCAGTAACACAAAAGAATTTGAATGTTATAGCTGGATCTCATAAAAGTGAAACTTCACTTTGATTTTTGTGGGCAGCTAACTTGCCATAATGTAACACTTTTTATGTGACCTCGATATGCCACTATTTCCATGAAATTTACTGGGTAGGTAGTCATCATTTTTGGCCCCTTTTAACACTACACCTTTAGAGGAAAATGGCTTGTTTCTAGATTGTCAGCTACTATTTGTTATCCTCTTTGAACTTGTGTTGGCCGAATGTTCCTTGGTGATTCTTTCTGCAGAGGCTGGATTTTCATTTCCTTTTGCCTCTAATTGGTATATAAGGGTTGCCTGCTGTTTTTCTATGTATATTTTTTAATCTTAGCGAAAGGAAAAACACTGAGAACAATGAACACAAATAATTGATGAGTTTTTACTTCTGCTGTGCCTCTCTAAATAGAATATTGAGTCACATTAGGGAAAAAAAAATGTCCCTTTCAGAAAGCTTGTCCCTTGTCTGTGTGAATGTCCCCTCAATCCTTGGAGTTGTCCAGAGTTCTTTGAAGTTCTTTTGGAGCAGCCAGTCATATGAAGGAGAAATGACTGGGGGCTCAGGGTCTTTTAGAATGACTTTCTTATTTTGGACTCCCTACCAGTGTAGGTTCACTCTTACACGTTGGTGTGATGTGTGAATCTATTTGACAAAAGTGTCAAAGCTTCAGGGTGTGTCTTTTGAAGACTGAAATCAAAGCTGCTGTGGCAAACAATTCAAAATGCATTCCTCATAATAGCCAAAGAACATTTTTATAATTTCTGTGTGTTAAACTTATTCGCATCTATCATCATATTAGCATGATAGTAGGTATATAGCATAGTGCATGGATATCAGGAAACCATTATAACTTGAATTTGTTTTAAATATTCTAAACATATATTCAGACACCAGTAATGCACACACACATAAACACGCTTCGATCTGAAGTCTTCATTTTTCACTCTAGTGATTTCCATCTCATTCAGTGTAAATGATCCATCACTTATATGCATTATTTCCAATAAAATACACCTTATGCTATTAACGTCCTTTAGGCAAGGCACATTTACCTGCTTTATCTCCAGCCAACAGCACAGAGGTGCAGTGGCTGGCTAGTGTATTCAGATATTGCTCTGTGTGTGTGTGTGTGTGTGTGTGTACTCTGCCCCCTTTACACCTGCATTTTCACCCATAGGTTTCATTTGTAAAGATACTACAGTGTCTCAGGAGAGGGCATGTCACATAGTCTAAATTCTTAGGAGAAATTAGAATCTCTGGATAAAAGAAAAAAATGCCAAAGAAAATTAGCAGATCAAGCAAGAATACCTTGGGGCAGCAAGTAGCAGAAAGGGCTGTTCCTCCACCACAGAGTAGGGGGGCAAAAGTGTGCTGTGGTTGAGAGAAAGGGGAAGAGGGACATGCGTTCTGAAGCCCTTACATCAGGACAGGGCCAGCTTCGAGCCACACAAGGGTGGCTGCGGGAAGCAGCGTGGCAGAGGGAAGTCGTGGCAATCCTAGAACCATCTCCTCCAGCGGCTGAAACTGAGCTCCGAGCTGGGGCCCCGTGGAGTGAGCCCACGGCAGCCGGTGCTTTTAACACGGGTACCGATGACTCAGGAGCAGCTTTTCTCTTCACCCTCCACCCTCTTGACAGCTGTAAGACCCCCAAACTGCCTGTGGCACAGCACCCTGATGGGCAGAGACCCTCTACGTGATGGAGGCTAAGCGCTCAGCCGGCCTGCGACACGACAGGTTCACATCAGAAATCTGTGCACGGTTACGTAATAAACAAATGTATGAGCTCACACAGTGCATTTAAAAGTCTGTGATTCGTATCTGGGGCAAGTCTGTTATCTCCACATTAGAAAAGAGTAACTTGAGGTTGAGAGAATTTAGAGAACTTACTTAAGATCATAAAAGGGGTAAACACCAAAGCCGGGCTATGCACACTCCAGTCTGTCTGACTTCGAGGATCCATGATCCACTGCTGTACTTTCCTGTAATCCAGGATGGAACAGTAGTGTGAGATCCTTCAGCGGGAGCCAGGTGTGGCGATGGGGCATGCACAGTTGTGCCTGTCCAGTTTGAAACGAGAGTCAGCAGCCCGAAGACTAAAATTGAGTTCTCTTCATTTGGTTCACAAATAATAAAGCTGATGTTTTTTAAGTCTGCTAGATTCCCCGGCTATTTCTCAACTGAGTCAAATCTTTAAGACAAGGTGATGTAATGAATATAATAGCCAGTCATCCTTTGACCAGCCCACATAGGCACAGTAATGGGAAGCAAAGTAAAGGCAGACTCATGGCTATAAAATCTATTCTTACTATCATACCAAAGCCAAGTAGTTCATAATAATGTAAATAATAGCAGGATACTTATTAAAGACCAACCAAAAGCAATGCCTTCGAGAAGCTTATAAGATCAAGTTTCCACGGGTCCTTCAGTACAGTTCCAAAGAACATGACCCTTTTTTTTTTTTTTTTTTTTTTTTTTTTTGCTTTATGGAAGCTCATTCTGTATTCCCTTCCTCTCTGGATTTTTTGAAGCATCCTTCTAGTTTATATGTTAGCACTTCGTTCCCTTCAGAATTTCTATTTTGCATTTTTCAAAGTTGTTTTTATTTTGGCTGATATTTATTTCTTATCTTAGCAAACACTTCTTTATGTTAATTTGACCTTTGCATTTGTCTTCAACTTGAGGAGTATCTATTTTGTTAACTTGATGGGGTCAATATGTTTTTAACCTATGTCTGTGGGGATTTGTTGGCTGTGATTTCAAATCTTGCTCTAGTTCTTTCTGTCAGAGACCTCGAGTGAGGAAGGATCATTCTTTTGGGAATTGGTGATTACAGAGAGAATGGAGCAGTAAATGAACATTATATAGTGCAATCTAGACTGATTCAAGTAAAAGTCAGACTAATATTTTTCTACTGGGGTATTTATTATAAAACATCACAGCTCACATTCTAAAAATGATAATTACCATCATAATATTTAACATTTACTGTGCCAGGAAACTTTCTAAGAGGTTTATTTGTATTAAGGCATATAATCTCCATAATAATCCTCAGTATCAGGTACTGTTATTAAGTTCCAACTTATAAATAGGAAAACTAAGACCGAGGTCATGCAGATAGGAAGTAGCAGGGCCAGGAGTCTGCATATTGTGTGTCTGTGTGTGTGGCTTAAGAGCATAGTTAGTGAAATCCACTGCCAAAGCTTAATGGAAATGTGATGTAAGAGTCAGATGAAAAGGTCAAGGTTTACTCATGGTTAAAGGTATGGGGTCATTTTTCTCCTCTCCAAACAAGATCGTCCCTGTCCTTCATGGATAATTAGAAGGACTCTTCCTACTCTTTTTTTTTAAGCTTATTTATTTTCAAGAGAGAAAGTGCACAAGTGGAAGAGGGGCAGAGAGAGAGAACCTCAGGCAGGCTCCACGCTGTCAGTGCTGAGACCTTTACGGGGCTTAGACTCACAAACCATGAGATCATTAGCTGAGCTGAAATCGGGAGTTGGATGCTTAACCGATTGAGCCACCCAGGTGCCCTGGACTCTTCCTACTCCTACATTCTCCTGGATAATTGGTCACTTACCTTAGGTGTGACCAGAATGGGTGGCCGACTTAAATGTCATTACCTCTGGGACCCAGATTCTCAGTTCCACAAGAAAATTTGTCTGCGTTTAGGGCATGAAGTACAGTTTTCTTAAGAATCTGATTGACTCCCAGAGACTAAATTTAATGTTGATCGTAATGGGGTCCAGACTGTTGTGTAAAATGATTGTGAAATCTACTTGAAAGTTTAGGGACTTGAGAATCAAGAGAACCTAGGGAGTAAATCTTAGTTCCATCACCAACTAACCTAGTGACCCTGGACAAATGTCTTCCTCTCTGATATTTAATTCCTTCATTCGTCATATAGGAATGTTTATCTTTCAAAGTTTTGGGAGTGGTTAGGAGAAGGGAATGCAAACATCCATCGTACATAGGTTCTCAATATGTTTTAACTATAATTTTATCCAAAAGAAAAAAAAAAGTATTTCCACAAAAATGGAGCATTTATTGATACCTTGTCGTAAACAACATTTCTTTCCAAGACCAATAAAGTATTTAGAATTTTTTTTTTCATGAGGCCACAGAATAACTTACATATGGTGACCAACAATTTAATTAAATAGAATGGTCCAAGCTAATTTTGGGTGACTGAAAGCAACATATTTTAATGCACACACCACAGTCACTGTTAAAGAATTAAAAACACTAAGTTGTTCCAGAGGTCTCGTTCCGATGAAGCAGTTCCTGATCTGATATTCCTCAGTCTTCTGGGTAGCAATGCAGTTGTATGAGCGTGCTTCAGTTAGGTTGGGCTGCTGTGACAAAATGAACAAATACAAAACAGACTGTGTGGCTCAAGTAGCAGACATTTACTTTCTCACAGTTCTGGAGGCTGGAAGTTGGGAAATGAGGGCACCAGCATGGTGGGGTTCTGGTGAGAAATCTTTCCCAATGCAGAAGGGGTCTGCCTTTCCCGACGAGAAGGGGTCTGCCTTCTCACCATGTGCCCACATGGCCTTTCCTTGGTGCCCCCCACACAGAGAGAATCTCTTTTTTTCTTCTTCTAAGGACACTCTGCTCTTCTAGTCTTACCTCTATTTTCATAACCTGATCAAAACCCAATTACTTCCCCAAAGCCCTAGCTCCAAATACCATCACATTGAAAGTTGGAGCTTCAGAATATGAATGTGGGGGAAACCCAAGCGTTCAGATTATAACAGAACTGTTTTAAACATTTCCAAATAGTAAAATGGGATTCATAGATTTGTCCTCTATAAAACAGCTCAGGCTAATAAAAAACACAAAATTCTTTGTTGTGCTTTTATCAACTCTATGGTAACAATTGTACCACACTGATCATGAATTTAAATGTCTGATTTTAAAGACAAAACATATTACTTAATAAAATATAGTTTAGTAGAGAAATCTTTTCAAAACAGTGCTTCTGGTGCTGGAAAGAAAAACAGGATATTTTCAGGTTTAGTTGACAATGAGAGTGGTAGCATGGGTTTGAGGGAAAGAAATCAAGACATGCCTAAGACATGGCTATAGTTGATATCTTGGTAGAATGATCTTCCTGACAATACTTAACCAGATAACAAGAAATTTTTCAATAAAACATAAGGAATTTCTGAAAGAATAAAAAGTCTGTGATCTGTAAAGGTCATGGTTCAAGTGACCGGATAGCCATAGTAGGACATCCTTATCCTCTTAGATTGAATCTCAGTTTTTAGAGTGGATAGTCCCAGGGCACCCCACTTTGTTGTGGAGGCTGGCAATCGAGAGAGAAGGGGGGAATCACTATAAAGTCTGTAACCACAACAGGACAGAGGTGGAGAGCAGCTGGGAGGCACAGCTGGCACATAGTCATGAATTAGTAAGGATTTCACTGAATGAGGGGCGCCCGGGTGGCTCAGTTGGTTAAGTATCTGACTTCAGTTCAAGTCACGATCTCACGGTTCATGAGTTCAAGCCCTGTGTCAGGCTCTGTGCTGACAGCTCAGAGCCTGGAACCTGCTTCAGATTCTGTGTCTCCCTCTCTCTCTGCTCCTCCCCACTCACGCTCTGTCTCTCTCTGTCAAACAATGAATAAATATTTTAAAAAATTAAAAAAAAAAAAAGAAGTATGGAGCACCTGGGTGGCTCAGTCAGTTGAGTGTCCGACTTCAGCTCAGGTCACAATCTCATGGTTTGTGAGTTCAAGCCCCACATCAGGCTCTGTGCTGATGGCTCTGAGCCTGAAGCTTGCTTCAGATTCTGTGTCTCCCTCTTTCTCTGCTCCCCACATCTGCTCACATTCTGTCTCTCTCTCAAATATAAATAAACATTAAAGAAAAATTTTTTTTTAAAAAAGGATTTCACTGAATGAAGGCAAGCACATTGGAGGAGACAAGGATGATTGCAGCAGGGTAAAGGGTTGTAGTATGGCCCAAGGAAAGAAGTATACCCTTGCAAGAGAGGAGAAATGAAAAAGAAAGATTTGGGAAAAAGACAACTGTCCCTATAAGGCTTTTTTTTAATGTTTATTTTTGAGAGAGAGAGAGAGACAGAGACAGGGGCAGAGAGAGAGAGGGAGACACAGAATCTGAAGCAGGCTTCAGGCTTTGAGCTGTCAGCATGGAGCCTGATGGGGGCTTGAACCCACGAACTGTGAGATCATGACTTGAGCCCAAGTCAGACGCTTAACCAACTGAGCCACCCAGGCACCCCCTTATAAGGCTTTTATACAATATAATCAAAGCACCAGTAATAGGATATCTTGTTGTCAAATGCTTATATAAGGACCCTCTGTGTTCCCAGCTATATATACAAGTAGAATAATATCCCTTTGTGACAAAGTATTTACGTAATGTTGACCTAATCTTTCTTACTGCTCTTGCGGAAGACTGGATATAACCACCCAGAGTGATGAGACTGACCTACTTCCAAAGATTTTTTTTCAAAGAATTTCTGCCACCAGTTCTCACACTCAATAACAGCTTTATTTATTTAGCCCTTACAGTTTACAAAGTGTTTTTCATACGTTTTTCTCATTTGGATTTTCACCACTGTTGAGGCAGGAAACACATGTAGTTTATTCCAGTTACAGATAAGCAAGGGCAAGCTCATTCAAAAATCGTGGCCAAGATCAAGTTACTGATTAAGGGGGGTAGAGTTGGGTCATTAATACAGGTCTTCCAATACCCAGTTCTTTTAGCTAAATTATGTTGACTCTACATAAATGCTGTCAGAAAGTAATTTTTTTTCTAAACTAGATTTTTCATGTAGTAATGAAGATTCCATTTTTTTGATTCATAAAAAATGAAGATAGGAAATATTAGTAGCAGTATTAGATCAACCCATACTTAAAAAAACGATTAAAATTATCCAGCATAATTGTGTTAACCTTTCTATTTATGCCATATTTTCTAACTCTTTAGTCATCTTAGGTGGGTCTCATTTCACTGTCTGATTGCTAGAATTTGTGGTAAGCAGTGAGATAAAGTTATTTTACTGTTTCTTACAAAAATACAGACTTTCACAATAAGATAATTATGTGTAGAAAAAATGAACAGTTAAGAACATAACAGCACCTGTCTTCTACAAATGAATGAATACAAGACCTGCTGACAGTCAGAAAGATTATTAAAATTGTTCTTGCTGAATACAGTGTGGTGAAATAGAAGCTAACAGTAAAAATGTGCTTAAAAATAAACTTGACTCAGTCTTAAAGAAGTGTTATTACTCTTATAATACTATGGTTTTAAATTATGGTTCTTGTTTTCAGATGTTAAAATTGGAAACTTTATATCCTGGGACCATATCCTTAAACATTTTATAATACTGTGTGGCCGTATGAAATAATGCATATAAAAGCATGTTTGGTGTGACGCTGGGGAAGTATGAGTTAAGGACAATAACGATAGAGTGAATGTTTTCTGTTTTATACATAAGCTTTGCATGTGTATTATTTGTCTGCTCGCCCTGTAAAACAGGTACTGTTATCTTCAGTTTATAACCACATAAACCAGAGTGCTAAGAAATTAGGAGTCTTCTCCAAATATCACACAGCTCTTTGCTGAACTTGGGGAAGAGACCCAATCTTCTCATTTCAAATTTGAGACTTGCTCCATTTTTTCCACTTTACCTTTCTACCTATTCACATGATTCATGCAGCAATTTTCTACCATCTATCCAATCTAAAAATGTGGATGACATTCAATTTTTAAAGTTTTAGTCCCTTTTGTCTCCTCTGTACTGACAGAATGTACAGAATACCCTTAATAACAAAAAAATCACCTTTTAAAAAACAGTTCCAGAATATTATTGACATTTATAAGCTCACCACAACTTTTCCTATATGTCACCTAACATTATCTTTCACATCTGTGTTGGACTTTATTCTTTCCAGAAGGAATGTTGTTTGTTGTCTGTGTTCAGTTCCATAGCCACCTTTGCCCAAGACATTGAATTGTTTCCAACAACACACAGAGGAGGAAAGCTTCCTCACCCGCTGCAATACAGATGGGATTCCGGGAGCTGCAGGAGTTTACCATGACCGCAAAGAGTTGTGTCCCCAAGGGCTTGCCAGCTTTGTAAACCCACAGCCATGGAAGATTATTTCAAGCTGCCTTAGTTTGGGCTGCCATAACACAATACCATAGATTGGGTAGCTGATGAACAACACAAATTTATTTTTGCAGTTTTGGGGGCTGAAAGTTGGAAGTCAGGATGTCAGCCAGGTCTAGTTCTCGTGAAGCTGTCTTACAGGTGGCACACTGCCAGCTTCTTGTTGTATCCTCAGACGGTCAGAGAGTGAGAAGGGAAGCTGTCCGGTGTCTCTTACTAGGGCACTGATCCCATTCATGAGGACTCCTTCCTCATAACCCTTCCTAATCCTGATTGCTTCTTGAAGGCCCCACCTCCTAATACCATCACATATTGGGTTAGGGTTTCCACATACGAATTTTTGGGAGGTGCGAACATCTATTCTGTAACAGAAGAGGTGATGGAAGTAGGTTGGATTTTTAGATTGCTCAGGCATAGACTTGAGTCCCAGCTCTTTCCTTCCGCTTGCTCTGTGTAAATGGCTTAATTTTAAAACTCAGTATTCCCAGGCATATTCTCAGTATTCACAGGACCAATAATTATTTAACAGAACTCAGGCAAATGTTAGAAGCTGCTTAGCACTATGCCTTATACATAGTATACATTTAATAAATGGTGGCTATTATTATTATCTACTAAGAATGTTATGCTAGGTTTCATATGGCAGAACATTTGCTTCTTTTGGGAACAGATCACACAGAAGGCACACACATTAAAACACTTGATGTACTTATATTTCTAGTTGCAACCGTCTTCTCTAATTGAGAATGAGTTTTCCCTTACATTTGTTTATTCCTTTAAAAACTAAGATTATTTGGGCTCAGAGCCCATATTGCTTACAGTAGAATATTGCCTTTGGTTAGAATTCCTGGCTTGTGATTTGGGGGGAACGACCGCAATGGACTGAATGTGTATCCCCAAATTCCTATGTTAAAATCCTAACCCCCAAGGTGATGGTACTAGGAAGCGGGGCCTTTGGGAGGTGGTTAGGTCCTGAATGGAATTAGTGGCCTTATGAAAGAGGCCCAAGAGAACTCCCTCACGCCTTCTACCATGTGAGGACTCAGTGAGGAGACAGCCATTTATCTATGAACTAGGAAGCAGGCCCTCAAACAGACAACAAATGTGCCAGCGCCTTGATCCTGAACTTGTCATCCTGCAGAACTGTGAAAATGAGCTTCTGTCATTGATGAGACCCAGCCTTTGGTATTGCTTTAGCAGCGTGAATGGACTGACAGTGACTTAACTTCTCGGTACTTCAGTTTTATCATCTTTAAAGTGAGGTTAATAATAGTTCCTGATTCATAAGGTTGTTGCGATGATCATAGTAATGAGATAGGTGAAGTAAAGTGTGTAGAATACATGCCTGACATGTAGCAAGCATTGTAGAATGGTTAGGTATTTATACCATTAACACATAGCGTTTTATAATTTCTTCCATAGTTTCTTTATAAAGATAATCCTCACTTTATTGTCTTTAACTAGTTCTCTTCCACTACTGTACTTATATTTTGAATATTTTCAAAACAGATCTTTTCTGGTTCTTTACAAAAGATCTCTTTCCCTTCTCCACTGTCAACAATGGTCCCTACAATGCATAAAGCTCAATATTTTTGTCTCCTTTAATGTGTCATACTCACACAGAACTCCTCATTCTCCCTGAGTCTTTGATCATTTGGGACATTTGCATGTTCTGATTTTTTCCCAGAAGCTTAGCTAATAATGAAAAAAGGAAAAAAATCCCAATTCTCTGCTTTCATCCTTCTTATAGGTGAGGAGAGGGTATATTTCCGTGTTGCAACACAAGGTAGTATATACAATACAAGCAGATGTAATATAAGGGAACATATATTATTGGGGGTAGCGCGTGTCATACAAATATGTGTAATACAAGGGCGCATATGCTAGATGGCAGATGAGCTGCCACACACAGTGGAGCCACAGGAGCTCAGGTGCTGAGGAAGCCAGTGTGGTCTGGGGAAGCTGGGAAAGGTGGCATGGAAGAAATAGGCAAAGAGCTGGCCTGTGTTCCTAAATGGTAGGGCCTCATTCTAGTTGTTTAGATATGCACAAAGAGGGGTGCATGGTTGGCTCAGTCGGTTAAGCATCCAACTTTGGCTCAGGTCATGATCTCGCGGTTCCTGAGTTCGAGATCCATGTCAGGCTATGCTGTGCTGACAGCTCAGAGCCTGGAGCCTGCTTTGGATTCTGTGTCTCCCTCTATCTCTGCTCTTCCCCTGCTCATGCTCTGTCTCTATCTCAAAAATAAACATTAAAATTAAAAAAAAAATAAATGCCCAAAGAAATGGATCAAGCTTGTAATGTTTAGAGGAAAGTCTCGACTTAAATGTCCTTCAGGCACTTCTAACTCTCCAACTCCAAACCTATGTCTTGTCTCAGCTTCCCTCTCCCAAATAACCCACCCACCATCCACACATGTATGCATGCACGCACACACACACACACACACACACACACACACATACATTTAGCTCTCCAGTATAGCTGTGCAGCACCACTGTGCATCCAATTTTCAATCCAGAAACTGGTAAATTATCCGTGACTTTGCTCTCCTATTGCTTTGGGTCTTTAATTGATCACAAAGTGCTATTGATTCTCCTCCTAAATATCTCTCAAATATCTCCACTTCTCTTCATCACAAGTGCCGCTACACAATGCAGGCACTATAATTTTGTGCCTGGGTTACGGGAAAGAGCTCCCAATTGTTGTCTCGAAATTTGTCCCCACCAAGAAGCCAGAATGATATTTCTGAAATGTAAATCTGATTGCTCTTTCTGACCTAAACAGTGTGACTACTGCTTTCAAGGAGCACATTGCTGTAGTGGAATAACTGTAACCTCTATACCCAACAGCGTTGGGTCCACGGTGGCACTGACAATGGGCTTGGCGGTTTGTGTCACTTGACCTGAGCAGGCAGTGCATTTCCGTGGGGAAAGTTGGAACAACGAAATGTGAGTGGGTTCCTCTCTGAGCATCTTTGACATTTTCCTGGAGGTTCCCAGGTACAGAGCAGGGGACTGAGAATATTTGAGGAGAGGGCTGTCTGATGCTCTTCATTGTGGCTGGTAGGGGTCTTAGCAGTTTGGATATTAAAATGTTATTTGCATCCACCAGCTGGAGACAGACGGGTTATACACAAATATATAATTAGTGATTCAGTACTGCTCCATGATTTATTTCTTCTGCATGGGATACTGTTCCATGTCTGCCCCACCCATACATAAAATTCCTTATTTTTCTACAGTACTCAGTTTAAAAGATTTCTCTGGGAAGTCTTCCTGACCACCACCACCCCCACCTCCCGCACAGCTGGTTTAGAGATCCCTCTGTGAGGCTTATATCACAAACTTTGTGTGCTCTCTATATATTCCCCACATCGGTTTGCTTGCTGAAAGACAGAGGCTGACCTAAGTGAGAGAGAGAGAAAGATTTGTATGAAAACTTGTGGAATGAGATTTTTCTGCTCCCCAAACCTGGTACATATGTGTCTGTGGAAAAGATTAAGAGGAACAGATTGGAGAGAAAAGAAGTGCCTGTACCAAGGGCCTGGGGCAGATTGTATGGGAACTTTCCATCATGTGTGGTAGCATAGGTGTGATAGGAAACTTCTCCCCAACTATCACCCACTCCCCCAAGCAGGGACTGAACCAACTTCAAGTTTTTCATTAAAAAGGGTGAACAAAAGGCATAGTTTACTGTTCCATATATGGTTAATGAAGCAATAATTTGGTTGCTATAGTGCCCTGAGTATTATGCTGTTTGATAAATACTGTTTTGTTTCATTTAACTTCACTTTCACAAAAACTTTCTAATGTAGGAATTTTGCCCACATTTTAAGGGTAAAGAACTGAGGCATATATATGGAAGCCAAATAACTTACCCAACTGACATAAATGATAAGTAGGAGTTCTGAAACTCTTAACTAGCCCACCAAGTCCAGACTTGATCATTATGCTGTTCTACCCTTTTATATTGATTGTATTTTATATTGACCCTTTTATATTGATTTGTAATTTACTGTTTACCTAGATGTCTGTGTATTTGTGCAAGAAGCAGTCACAGCTTATTTATCTATATCCCCAAAACTTAGCAAAGTATATGGCATGTTGTTGAGAGTACAACATAATTAAGGAATAAATGAGTGAATGAAAGAATAATTAGGGAGAGTAGAATGATCCAAAGTGCAGTAGCGAAGGGAACTGTTTGCCCGGGATTGGTCCTGCCCCTGGCATTCCAGGGAAGTGGTATTATCGTAAATGAAAACTGGTGTTGATTTTGCCCTATTCGAATTATTCTCTGTTGACTATTTCGAGTGGGCATGAGCAAACATGGAACTCACCCACCTGCACACTCATGCCAGCACCTGGCAAGGCTAGAGTGTGCACCTGCCCAGTGCCTCTCCGTCTCTGTTCTACTTGCTGAAATGCTGATGTTCAAAAGGTTACTGGCTCATTCTACAGATTTTCTGTGAATGTTAGATGAACTGAATTAAGATACTTCAGCATGGAAGGAACATTAGGAATTTTAAAAAAATGAATGAAAGGAATTAGGCTATAAGATATATTGCTAGATGAATATGTTCTAGAGACTGTGGTACGACACAGTTCCAATAAGTTGGTAATACAGTATGGTGCAATTCAAAATGAGAGTAGATCTCATGTTAAGTGTTATTATGCCCCTGCACACACACACCCCAACAACCAAAGGGACACAAGGACATTCTAGAAGGTGTTGGATATATATGCTGATAGTATTGCTAGTGTTTGCTTATGTCCAGACTCATCAAATTGCACATATTAAATATGTCCAGTTATCTGTACAGTGATGATACTTCAACAATGCTAATAAAACTATATATTTGCAACAATTATGTACGAATTTAAGAGGAAGACAAAAGTAAAAAAAAAATTACTGATATCTTGACTCCCTGCCTGGTGGCAACTGTGCCTTAATTTTTCTGATTACTAAAGAGAAAATTCTATAGCCCACCTCTATCCCTCTACACTTAAAGTCTACTGAATTAATCAATTTTTTAATGCAGAATCTTTAAGCCACTGCTTACAGATATGCCGGATGTCAGCTATTGTTACTTCTGCTTTGTTCACTCACACCGAGTCAGCCTGTCTCCTTTATCTTTGACTTGGATTGTTTCTTGCAAGAGCAGCCACTTTTTATTCTTCTCTATGAAAAATTTAAAATTAATACTTCTCAATTCATTTATATCCTGGGTCCATGAAAGGCCTTTCTTTTGTTCAATTACTTATGAATTACCTTTTCCACGTGCTCATCGTTGCCAGTCTTAAGGCTTTCAACACTGATTGCCCAGCTGTCCTCAAGAAATGCTTTACTAATTTATATTATTACCACGAGTGTATGAGGATGTTTATCTCCCTTTCCCATCTCCTGTTCTGTAGCTAGCAATTCTTGAGTTTGCCATAAAATCAGATTTATCTCCTAGGAAAAACTATGTGTCCCATATAACTATTTGCTAAATACATATAAATCACGTATCCATCAAATTCCTCATGCCTCTCCCACCAAACATTTAAGAAAGTACCTCAGTACTTTTTAAAAATTTGCTTAAAATATTTTTCTATTATCTTACATTTATCATTTGAATTTTAAAATCTTCCTGATGCAAGAACACAGGGACCCATGATCAAAGGCAGAAAACGCTGCCAGTGTTTGTTTTCTTTGCATTTGGGAATTAAAGAGAGATATGTATAGAAATATGCTAAGCATGTAAGAAGCTCTAAAGGATTGAAAGTTACACAGGAAAATATAATAATGAGCCAAGAATTATAAGTGGAATCCCTGGAAATGAAGGTGACCTGCATAAAGGATGGGTATTATACACACTGATTACAATTTCTGATGCTGCCTTCAAGGGCCACCCAGAAAGAAACTGGATTCTGAATGAATCCACAGCATGGATGAAATAAAAAACAAAAACCAGAGAGACAAGGGGCTCCTGGATAGCCCAGTTGGTTAAGCAACTCTTGATTTCAGTTTAGGTCATGATCTCATGGTTGGGGAGTTCGAGTCCCGTGTCAGACTCTACGCTGACAGCACAGAGCCTGCTTGTGATTCTCTCTCCTCCTCTCTCTGACCCTCCTCTGCTCATTCTCTCTGTCTCTTTCTCTCAAAATAAATAAACTTTAAAAAAGAACAACAAAAACACCCAGAGAGACAAGATAAGAAAGAAAAGAGAATGTGTTATCCATTGTGTGTGTGTGTGTGTGTGTGTGTGTGTGTGTGTGTGTGTTGGAGGAAAGGGATAGGGAAAAGAGGGTGAAACAAATTCAATTAAGCAATTATTTTAAAATGCAGGAGTCCTTTCTTTTCTGAATGGATTGTATCATTGAAAAGAAGTTTAAAAATAGAAAGTGTTTCTGACAGTTAATTGCTAGAACTCAGGTGAACGATTCTATTACGATAGTAAACTCTACTTCCTGCAAATGAAGGTGCAGAGGAGAGACAGATCACCACCTGTTAGGAGGAGAGGAGGTCCTTGTGGTGTTCTAATAGAACTGACCAATATCTTCCATATCATATACTTCTATTTTTAAAATCTGAAGTTCTTGCTCTAGAGTTAAGTATTAGATAAAATCTTCAGGGGACTTAGAATATTTTTAGGATGAAGAATACATCAGAAAATTTTACTCTGTAATCCCTTTGTAAGGGACTAGAATGAGTGCTCTTCAAGATGAATTCTAAGTTCTAGAATCCTATATCCTCCAAGAAAAGAACAGTGCATAATTCTAATTAGAAAAAAAAATGAGTATGGGAAAAATACTCTTCTGTGCAATATAACCAGTATGTGTAAGAGTCTTACTCCTGACATTTATGAACACTTTGAAGGTAGAACTAATCAGCGGGAAATATCCGTAGCACTAACCATTTCCCAAATGTTCCTTTTAAAGAAGAAATCAAGCATGGGGCACCTGGGTGGCTCATCATTTAAACATCTGACTTCAGCTCAGGTCATGATATCACGGTTCGTGGGTTTGAGCCCAGCGTCGGGCTGTCTGCTGACAGCTCAGAGCCTGGAGCTGCTTCAGATTCTGTGTCTCCCTCTGTGTCTGCCCTACCCCGCTCACACTCTGTTTCTCTCTCTCTCTCAAAAATAAGCAAACATTAAAATTTTTTTTTAAAAATGAAGAAATCAAGCAAAAAATTACTTGTGGCTAAAATGACTGATTTGGTTCTAATTTTTTTTTCAGTTTATTTATTTTGAAAGAGAGAGTGCAAGTCGGGGAGGAGCAGAGAGAGAGAGAATCCCAGTCTCTGCACTGTCAGCACAGAGTCCACTGTCAGCACAGGGCTTAAACTCACGAGAACCGTGAGATCATGACCTGAGCTGAAGTCAGACGCTTACCTGACTGAGCCACCCAGGCACCCTGGTTCTAATTCTGTAAACAATGCTATTGTAGCAATACCTACCTATCAAACAGTTGGTTCATTCAGGTGATCTCTTTATCTCGCTCTCTGTGGCCCACGTTTGCTCATCAGTGACGATTTGGAGGCCTTGCACCCTCCATAGAGACCTTGATCACCAGCTTAACCATATATCATGGAAGACCTAGGGATGCTTTTGAGGCATATTTTGGCCTTGCTTTCGATAGACATTCTCTGAGTTCACCTCTGCATGGAGAGCATTTGTGGCTATGCAGGATGCAACTGCCCAACTCCACTGGATACCATTTACATTGAGCTGTGAAACGTGGGTTACCTATCGTCCAGAGGCTTGAAAGTCCATCTCTTTGGGCATGTTTCTTGATTAGTCTTATTAATTATCAGAAGAGAGTATTTACCATGTCTTTTACCTGGTCAGTTTCCAAAGATGATTGGCAACAATGCACGTGCAGTGCAGATGTGAGCCCAAGATGAAAACCCTGAACTATCTGCTGTTCCTTTTGATGTAGAAAAGAGCTCCAAAGAGCCAGCAGAATCTATTGCTACTTTTAAAGTATGGAGGGGCGCCTGGGTGGCTCAGTCAGTTAAGCGGCCGACTTCGGCTCAGGTCACGATCTCGCGGTCCGTGAGTTCGAGCCCCGTGTCGGGCTCTGTGCTGACAGCTCAGAGCCTGGAGCCTGTTTCAGATTCTGTGTCTCCCTCTCTCTGACCCTCCCCCATTCATGCTTTGTCTCTCTCTGTCTCAAAAATAAAATAAATAAACGTTAAAAAAAATAAAACTGTGGAGAAAAATCAGAACAAATGATATGTCCTACAATTGTAAAGAAGTTGGTGCGTTAGTGATTTTGCGAGAGCCCCCTTGGGAGCATGGTGAGAAAACTACCCTGATTGTAGGAAGTTGGGGAGAGAGTAGATGGGAGAAAATAGAGTCAGTACTCATAACGTACTTATTTAAGATTTTTAGCAGGTTTTGTAGCCAAAAAACTGTAAAGTTCAGTAGGACCCTGGGGTGGTATTTTTAAATTTGGAAAGAGTTTTGGGGTGTTATTTCACAGAAAGAAAGAAGAAAGAGAAATTAAAGATATTGAAAAGGCAAAGAAAATGCCGGATGGGTGAATGGGTAGCAAGTGCCTCCGGCATCGAGAGGGAATGTTACTCTGAGTCCAGGGAGCTTGGTGGACCTTGGAGAAGTGTGTGCACTTCTCCTATGGGGGGGCCAGTCTGGGGGCTTGGCCAGATGCCTCTGAGTCTGTCATCTCTAGCTAAAAATGCATGTTGTTAGTAACGGGTGGGGCTTTTACCAGGGTATTCAGATCCAGAGCTATTTTTCCTGGGCGTTTTGTTTGAGGGTGTCACACAGAGCTACAGATTGGGCAGTGTCAATGTCAGGTAGGTGAATCATGTTGTACTAAAACATAAAAGAGATGTTTATGACCCCCCCCCACGCATGCAATCTGCTCATAACTTTTCCATCCCTTTCCTCAAAAACTCCATTGGGACTATATCTTCTTACTTTTACATGAGCCTCGGACTATTATCTCGTAACTTCCCCTCCAGGACATCCTTTGATGCTCATTGTATTTATTCTGGTTCTGCCTGTTGACAACATTCCTGGGGGAAGGTGGGAAACACACATTGAGGATTGTCTTAGGGCCTGCACTACCAAGGATGCACCCGGCAACAGCTCGTAGGTCACAGTGCAAGGGAAAATTCTGTTCACTTTCAAAAGATAAAAAGTCTCCTTTCTGGGTAAGTTTTATAGAGCTAAATAGAGGCTAGCACACAATCACATTTGGTCTTTTCCCCCTGGTACAGTTCTTTCTAGCATTTTGAATGTATGAATCTTATAAATGGGATTATTTATTGTTTTTTCAAAGAAAATTTGACAAGAGACAGATGAGTGACAATGAGGTGATGGGCCTACTAGTCTAATCATTATAAAATGAAAGGTTTTTTCACTCAGTAAGACAGCCAATTTTGATTACATGGTAGGATTGCACTTTAAGGGGAAAGGATTCCTGTTTGTATTTGAAAGGAAGCAAAGTATATTCTTTATTCTGATTTTCATAAGTAAATAGATTACTGTATATAAACACAGAGGAAACTCTGTTCTACCACCATCAACATGGCAGAAGTAGAGTCCAGAAAAAATCTGGTATGGTGACATTTAAGCCTTTTGATGTCTGGACAGCACAGAACCACTATTTATGCATGAAAAAGGTCTCTACCTCCTCAACTTTCACTAGAAACTTAGTTTATCGAACATAATAAGTCAAAAGAGTGAGAGAGATGTGAGGTTAAGAAGTAATGTGAGTTATGAACAGTGAAAAGCCTTGCCCCCAAAGATTCATGGGATTTATAACGTTTATTTATTTTTGAGACAGTGAGAGACAGAGCATGAACGGGTGAGGGTCAGAGAGAGAGGGAGACACAGTATCTGAAACAGGCTCCAGGCTCTGAGCTGTCAGCACAGAGCCCGACGCGGGGCTCGAACTTATGGACTGCGAGGTCATGACCTGAGCTGAAGTCGGATGTTTAACCGACTGAGCCACCCTGGCACCCCATGGGATTTATGTTTTTAGAGTTGTATTACTTCAGAGAGGAAAAAAAAAGAGACCACAGTCATAGTAGCCATTATTGTCAACTGCTTTACGAAGTGATAGAAATATACGTGACAAAGTTTTTAAAAGTAGCACCTTACTATATTAGAATAATCCCAGCTACCACTGTGTGTCTATGATGGGCAACACATTATGCCAAGCACTTGACTTCTGTTAGCACTAATTTTCACAATCACTTTTATAAGTTGGAGATGATAGACCTGTTTCATACAGGAGGCCACTGGGGTGCAGAGAGAAACTGTGCTCAGATATTTTGCACATGGAAGTACCCGGACTCTAAAGACCATAACCTTTCCTCTGTCTCTTGATGCCTCATTCTATTGTAAGGTATTGCTGTTTGATGACAGGTTAAGGTAGAGTGTGACAATCTTCAAAGACAAGTAAGCAAATTGAATAGAAAATAGCCACTTTATATAACAATTAAAGTAAAAAACTAAAAACAAAAAATGCACTTTGAGATTAATTCACGTGTTGAAAACAGTATTGCTATCTCCAGACAAAAGCACATTGCAGAGATTTAACTGAGGAGTCTTGTACAGGCAGAGGTTCCCAGGATAGAATAACTCTGGACCCCTTTCCTTCTGGCTGTCCTTTAATTCACCATTGAAGAATCTTCTCCAACAAATCACCTGTGCTGTGTGTCTGATCTTGAGACTCATTAAATATTTCTTCTCAGGCAGAGAGCATGAAGGTAAATCCTCCACAGAAAAGAGGCAATTGTACTAGAATATTAGAACATTTTATAGCCACATCCACAGTTTTGCATAGGCAAATAATCTTGCCCAAACTCCCTCTCCCTTTCCACTTTGTTCTTTATTATAAATGAGTAAGCCCTTCTCATGTTAAAGATATTGCTGTCAATAACTATGAAAAAATAGATACAGATTTATCAAATTTGGCCGGCAATACTATCTGGATCTTTACAGAAATAGTTTGTCAACTCCTGCTCTAGATAAATTAGCTGATTTTATTTATTTATTTACTTGTTTATTTATTTTAATGTTTATTCATTTTTGAGAGAGAGAGAGAGAGAGAGAGAGAAGAGAGAGAGAGAGAGAGAGAGAGAGAGAGAGAGAGAGAACATGAGCAGACAGGGCAGAGGGAGAGGGAGACATAGAATCCGAAGCAGGCTCCTGGCTCTGAGCTGTCAGCAGAGAGCCTGACGCGGGGCTCAAACCCATGAACCATGAGATCATGACCTGAGCTGAAGTTGGATGCCCAACCAACTGAGCCACCCAGGTACCCCAAGCTGATTTTAGAGTGAATCATTCTTTTTATGTTGAATAATGTTAACAGAATTGTAACTGATTTGGAAAGCAATTTTTCCAGTATCCTCATGTATAAGACAAAGAAAATGAATGAGTTTATGCCTGGTACCTGTTTTTCAAACTTAGAATCCCATTAAATGCCTTAGCTGGCATTTTGGAAGACACAGGTAGTAGTTTGCTAGTAGAAAATTAATGCTGCCCAAGTTTCAAAGTTCTTAACTCTTATCTTTTCAGATCCCACGATCTTTCTTACCTCATCGCGCTGCCTTCAGTGCATCCAGTAGCTTGGCCTCAGGAAATTCTATTTATGAAGTTCTCAAACATGAGATCACTTGATAAATTATTCTTTCCAGAATCAGGCTGGCAAGCCAACCTATTTTCTCCCTCAGAAAAACAACAAAGACCGACTTGCCTCTTCCATTATTCACAAGTGAACCCTCAGCAGCTGCTTTATTAAGACCACAATACTGAGAGTTCTAACGCTCTCTAAACTTAAATTCAGCATCAGGCACATGTGCGCAAGCTTCCAAAGCAGCTTCCAATTGTCCTTCTCCTCTTACGGCCTAGAAAGCCTCAAGGGACACGATAGCCTCTCTTGGGGAAAATGGGACTACGCTCTAAGTGTAAATTATGTCCAGAGAGACAGTAAAGAAGACTGGTGTTTGGAGATGTATCTGAGCCTGCTCATTCTCTTCAGACAGCCCTCAGGGTCATCTGTCTTGTTGAATGTTGCCAAGAGGTCATCTCACGAAAAGTCACAAGTTGGAGTCACGGTGCCATTATTTCCAACTACTTCCTCACTTGCTAAAACACACGCGGGAACTTCATAAGTAGACTTTCCTGAGGCCAAGCTAACGGATGCACTGAAGGTGGCGCAATGAGGTGAGAAAGATTGCGGAATCCAAATGACCCAGGTTTAAACTCAGTTATGCCATTTCCTCGTCCATGTGGCAAGAGGCACCTAATTGCTCTGAGTCTTAGAAACTCACCTGGAAAATGGGGTGTTCCTCACAAGACTGTTGGAAGATTAAATGTGGTAATCTATGAAAAATACATAATTGTTTATCTACCAGGTGTGCAATACGAAACATCGTTATATTTTTTCCATCCACTAGGATTCTACACCTTTTTCATATTTTGGAAACAAAATACTTACACCTGGTCCATAGAAACACTGTACTCTTCTCTACAGCCCTCCACTCTACAAACTGAGCTATCGAAGGGCGCTCGACACTGTCCTCTTAAAAAGGTCGAGAAAGCACATGCACACGTATACACAGACACATACTACTCACTTGTCTCTTACTTAAACATAATCTTGGCATAACTTGATAGGGAAAGAACAGTCAGTTTGGGTTTGGTAGTGTTAAGATTCTCCTTTCTGATTTATGGTCTTCATGTGCAGAGTGAGAGGGTGGTACCTAATGCTCCCATAGAGCCGTATCACATGTATGTTTCTGGCATGTTCAGATCCTGATTCCTTTATGGGAATGTTTGTATAGAGCTCCCAGCTCTCAATTATCCATTCTCCTTATTTACGTATTTGGAGTGGCACAGAATACAACATACACTTATATTTCTGGCTCGGGAATGCCATGTTGCACTTTAACATACATACAAATATGGGATTATGGAAATGTGCTTTAATTCCTCCTGTCTTCTGCTTGAAGCTATTCCAGGCTTCCCACCCTACCATGGAACAGCTAAATCACAGCCATCTCTTCCTACTGAAATAGGGTCAGGGTAAGCTAGCCTCTGCCCCTTTTCTCTCTTTCTCTCCCATTCTCTTGCTTTCTCTTCTCAGTGGGTTTGCTCATCACTATGTTTCTCACTTGGGGCAGGTAATGAAGTACTTTGGGTTAAACACATCCTGCTGATGGGGCACCTGGGTGGCTCAGTCAGTTAAGCATCCGACTTCAGCTCAGGTCATGATCTCATGGTTTGTGTGTTCAAGCCCCACATCGGGCTCTGTGCTGACAGTTCAGAGCCTGGAACCTGCTTCAGATTCTGTGTCTCCCTCTCTCTGCCCCTCCCCTGTATGTGTGCGCGCTCTCTCTCTCTCTCTCTCAAAAATGAATAAACATTAAAAATTGAAAAAAAATTAAAAAATGAAACACATCCTGCTGGTCTGTAGACTGCATGTGGGAATGAAAGCCAGAGAGACTGAACAATATTAACAGCTAGCTCTTCTGTTTAATTATATCAGTGTGAACCATGAGAGATAACTGAAAGTTGATCAAGTTCTTTTCCAGAGGATGATTGTTATTTACTCTCTGCTTTTGTCTTCTTGTGGCTGATTTCCTGTACAGAACTGAAGTGGTGTCTCTGTTCTCCTGAGACTGTGTGCTTTCCTCTCCTTTTTATATCATGCTGCAAGCTATTATTATGAGAACAGTAATGAACGAAATAAATCCTCTTACTGTAGGCAGATAATCTCTACTCCATGAGATAATTATCAGATCTCATGGGAATTTGTTTTTAAACTCACTTCATAATGATGGCTCTCTTCTCTGAAGATGCTCCATCACGTCTAATAGAATGTAATCACAAACCATGGTTGGGATGTGTAGTAGTTGTTTAAAATCCATCTCCTAAGAAAAAGAGAAGGGGGACACTTAATTATATCTAATGGCTGTTGATCTCCCAAGAGGTTAGTCCTTCCTACCTGACAGAAAACAGTGGTCTGAGAATCCAGGAAATCTTATAAGTAATTTAACTATTTTGGAAAAGGTGAGTGATCCACTTGTATTACATGTCAAGGCTACCATCTAAATGAGAAGCACTAGGAATTGCATATTCCGTAAAGAGAAACTGACAAGCAGAATAAGGGTCAAAGCTAATACTATACAAATACAAGTGGAAGAAACCCCTTTGAATCTCAAATCATAGAACAGTCTGCAAACAATAGATTTTTCATTTAATTATAGCAACTATCCTGAACATTTTGCATATTGGCAAATATAACAGATAATGAATTATTGATCCAACAGAAGTTCTGGAAATGCGGAACTTAACTAAGTTGTCTATTTTCCATTGGAAGGCACAATGATATAGTAGGAGAAGGGGGGCAATCTATTGATCTGCCCCCGAAATCTTTCTGCCTCACACTGATAAAAGAAAAGAAAAAAGCTGAGCACGTTCTAAGCCTGGTTTGCCTCTGATAAAAAATTCTGCAGAGAGAAAAGTAGTTGGACCTCCTAAAATCTGGTGTCACTGTCATGAGTGAGTTTTGAGTTTTATCAGCACCACATGTAAAAATTAGCAGTTGAATTGTTTACCCAGAAGCAGACACTTACTATGTGTTTCTAAATGAAGTGTGGTGGATTTTATCTCGCTGATAAGAGACAGGAGTACTGATAATCTTTCCTGAGATATTTTCCTTTACATTCATTTCTGAAATAAAGTGAGTTGGGGGTAGAGAGTAGTAAGGATTCTTATTTCTGAGAAGACGTAGACTGCTTTCACTCTAGTGCCCCAACCAATCTTAAAATTCGAAATTGGATCCTATCAGAGTCAACCACAATAAGTCAGGAAAAGAGCATCTCATTGAGCTGGTAAAGAGTTTATTATTCCAGTAACTTAGATTTCATTTTAACCTATTTATCCATTTACTGAACAAATAGCCATTGTGTACCTACTCTGTTCCAGGCACAGTGTCTAACACTGTGGAATCAAAAGATGAATTGGACATGGTTCAATTGCTTGGGAGAAATAAACAAGTAAATCACATCCACAACAAAATGTAATAATGCCTACGATGGACATAAGGCACGATGCTGAGACAATTCAGGAGGATCTAAATTATCAAGGAAGTTTCCCCTGAGATGTGAGTAGGCGTTAACTTGATAAGCTGGAACAACAGATCTTGCCTTATACGTCCAGATCGAATGTAGGGAGGCTTGATGTGCATGACTCACTGGAGGAACTCAGAGCGGTTGGGTCTGCCTCTAACAGAAATTGCAGATGTCGTGAGTGTCAGGGGTGAGGTCAGAGGAACAGCGGGCACCCAGTCAGGGCTAATTAAGGACTTCGTTGTTTAGAAGAAAACACTGGAGGGTTGTTGAAGGACTTGAAGCAGGAGATTGACTTGACTACACATGTGGTTTGATTATAGCCTCTCCCAGCTGTATGAAGGTACATTTGGGGGAACCAACCAAGACCAGAGATGAAGAACACTTCAGAAAACATAGATTCCATGCAAGAAATGATCAAACCCTGAATAATAATCATTACCCTTAACTGAATACATATCATAAGCCAGTAGTATGCTAAGTGTTTTATAATCATCTCATTTAATCTTTATAAGAAATCTGTAGAGTCGGTATTAGTAAACCCATTTTAAAGACAGAGAACTGAGATTCAGGGAATTTAGATAGATTGAGATTGCATAACTATTGCATAAAGTCATTTGTCCTTAAAACCAAAACTTGGATCCAAGTTTTTTTGACTCCAGAATACACCAGGAGGCATCAGGCAATACTTTTATGGTCAATGGTAAAAGTCATTTAAAAGACAAGTGTACCATTCACCAAAAGAATTCAGATACAGACACAGAGTTTGGGGGGAAAGATAATGAGATACTTTGTGGATATGCTGAATTTGTTGTTGTTGGTTTGTGGGGTTTTTTTTGGTTATTTATTTGTATATTTTATTTATGTATTTAATATAATTTATTGTCAAATTGGTTTCCATATAATACCTAGTGCTCATCCCAACAGGTGCCCTCCTCAATGCCCATCACCCACTTTCCCCTCTCTCCCACCCTCCCCCCATCAACCCCCAGTTTGTTCTCAGTATTTAAGAGTATCTTATGGTTTGCCTCCTTCCCTCTCTGTAACTTTCCCCTCCCTCCCCCCGGTCTTCTGTTAAGTTTCTCAGGATCCACATATGAGTGAAAACATATGGTATCTGTCTTTCCAGTTGGACATCTAAGAAGAGATGTCACTGAGCAATTTATATACTTATCTAGAGTTCAGAAGAGACTTGTCTAGCGACTTATCCACAGGGCAGTCACAGAAAGCCATATAAATGGCCTTTCACCCAGACAGAAGTACGAAGTGAAAAGAATAGTGGGTTAAGACAAAACCCTAGGAAACATTACTAAGCAGAAGGGAAGTCCATAGTGGGTTTAGAAGACTATCCAGGATGAGCCCAGTGTGAAGTCAATCCATCAAGATGAATTATGCATTTCATGTACACAGGGTAATGTGTTGGGTCCTATAGCTGATGCAGGAAGGTAGCAGAACATCAGAATTTCCCCCTCAGGAATATTGGGGAGAAAATTGCATGTGTACACATAAACAAAAGGTTAAAATTAATACAAAAATTTACAAAACCACTAAGCAAAGTAAGAAATGCTACCAGGCAGAATACTGGAAATTTCTTACAAGTCGTTTAGGGAGTAAGATCTCTAAATTAGGAGGATTAAGAAATTGCTTGGTGAACTGAGTTAATAAAAAGGACTTCATGGAAAACAAAAGAACTGATTTCAGATTTAACTGTGCTTAAACAAACCATCTTGCTTAAAATTCAGATTTCTGGGCATGTCCTCAGTTGATCTGATTCAGCAGGTTGGAATTTGACTCTGAACAGTTACCAAGGACTCCAGGTGATTCTGAAGCAGATGATCTATCAATTCCAACTTGAGAAATACCATTTTAGAAATGTTACAATGTGGGCAGGCATGCTGAGTGGTCTGTGCTGTGTGTGCTGTGGGAAAGGGTGGGCATTTAAGGTGAAGAAAAGGCAAGAATAAAATTCAGTAGTGACGATAAATGAAAAACTGTTTTCACAGATGGTCCAATGGTGTCCAGGTTGGGAAACACTGAGAGATTTAAGTGAAAGACACAGGCCATATTAGGAGAACCTTGAATACCATGTTAGGATTTCTTGTCAACTGAAGAGACTTAATCATACTTTACAGTTCAGCTTACTCAGTGGAGTTTTGCCTTCTGCAGCATCACATTGCTCCTATAGCTGAGAAGCTAAAAGTTCTTCTCTAAATGTGCTGACTTTGAGCTCCCTGCAGGGGGTGGGGGTGGATAATTAGACATGAGAGAGAAGAAGGTTGAAGTGGTTCGGTCAAAGTCATGCGGTGCTTCATAGCAAGTAAAGAACATAGATTTGACCAAGTTGCCCTGCAACCATCTGTCAACTAGGCGATCATAGCATTCTGCTTTACTTAGGCTCTTGCTCTTTTGAGAATGATGACATTTTCAAAAAAACCTTTTTTTCTCCCTACAAAGTGGTGTTTGAAACACACTAACAGGCATAAATTACTGTTTGCAACAACCCATGAAGTTATTCCTCCAAACTGTAGATGTGTGAAAGCACAGGCAAAAAAGTGGAAATTTAATCCAGGACGCTGACAATGAATTGATATGCCTTTGCTTGGTCTTATTTTGAAATTTCCTTTATAACATTATGACATTGTGTCAGTAGCTCATAGACTTTTATTTGGTTCAAAAAAAAAAAAAAAAAGAACGTTAGTTTGAATTAAAGGAGAGGGGCGCCTGGGTGGCGCAGTCGGTTAAGCGTCCGACTTCAGCTCAGGTCACGACCTCGCGGTCCGTGAGTTCGAGCCCCACGTCAGGCTCTGGGCTGACGGCTCGGAGCCTGGAGCCTGTTTCCGATTCTGTGTCTCCCTCTCTCTCTGCCCCTCCCCCGTTCATGCTCTGTCTCTCTCTGTCCCAAAAATAAATAAAAAACGTTGAAAAAAAATTGAATTAAAGGAGAAAAAAGAAAGGGAAGTAACAAGATTTATGATGGAATATTGTGATTTTTTTTAACTGCCCCAGTGGAGCCGCAGCTCCTGTAAATCCTCGTACTGCTGGGCTAACCAGCAAAATGGCAAACCCACAGCCCTGCAAACCCCAGGTCGTACTGGACTCTTCCACCTTCGCTTTCATCTGAGAGCCGTCACTGGGTGCTGTGGAAGTCCTGCCCACACTGGACTGCCGGGGCCGGTGGTGCTGGGCACACGAGTTGGAGTGGGAGAGCGACACCTAATGTGGAAACAAATGCACACATACTTCATCAGATAGTCATGGTATTACAGAGAAAAGTAATCTGGGGTAAGAAATAGAAAAAATACTTGTTTGGGGGCTGGAGTTGATTATTTTATACAGGGCTTTCACAGAAGACCTCACTGATGTTGGTGACATTGGAGAGACCTGAGTAAAAGATAAGCAAGCACCAGGCAGGTGTCTGGGAGGAGAGAGTTCTTGTGGATTTATGGTAACTTCAGGCTGCAGTGTCAACTTTATTGTGATGCTGTGCTGGACGGGTGTTTTTAATGATGTAGACCAGAAACCTACGGCAGTTATGCATGCTTTCGTAAATAACACTGAATGTTATGTATAATAAGATAACATGCTCACCTTTCATACAATAACCATCTCTCTAACCGCCAAGTTTTCCAGAACAACTTTCTCCCATGCATTGGCTTTAGAAAAACTTGGTTGATGTGGAACAGAAGAGGGAGACATAATATCCAAGGTGGGAACATTTAAATTCACTTGTCAAGTAACATTTTATAAATCTACCTTTTCTAGATCTCAACACTGTAACAATTCAAGGTTAAAAGAAATTTGGTGTTCTCTGGGCAAGGCATCATGATGGTTCTTCCCAAGAGGAAGAGGAAAAACAGCTGAATATTAAATTTGTTTTATTTTACAGAAGTCTTTGTTGATGTATTGCATTTTGAACAATTTGCCCTTTCTACTCATAAGGAATAAATAAGATTCTGACAGATCTCCCTGGTTCCAAATTCGGGCTACGCTAGTCCAGTGTTTATTTTCCTGGCTTCTTCAAAGTGTCTTAAATCCATCATGATTCACTCTCTTTCAAATGTGTATTCTCTAATTGCCTGGGATATTTGTCTGTCATCTCTTTTGCACTGAAGTGAGCTTCTTAGAAAAATCCCTCTGTGTCCTAAGATATCAGTCTCTTTGGATGTACATCTTCTCCTGAAACAAAACCATTCATTTTTTTTTATCTTTTACCTCCTACTCTATGTCAAGTTTCCTCTCAAACTCTCCAATACCTTTTAGCTTATCCTCTGTTAAATTGGAAAATGACTATCTCATAAAATTTTATGCATCCAGCATAGATAATAAATGTAGGCAATTAACAAAGAAGCCATCTTTTTGTAAAATCAGTGCTAAGATAGATCCCAGTGCTGATAAACATACCTACATGGGTATTTCAACAGTTTATTTCAAACATCTTATTAGTAAACAAGATACATTTGTATCAGATGATGAGTCCTCTGAAGGCCAAGCAAAGAAATGATTATAATTCCAGAGCAGTAGCAGTAAACACTTCCTTGTGGCCTTATTCCAATGTCAGCACTTCATTTTAATGGTAACTGGATATCTGCTGTTCATTGTGAAATCCTTGAATATACTTAACAACCTGCTTAGAGTATATTGAGTTTATGGGGATGACCAAATGAGGCCTGAAAATTTATTGTAAGGAAATTGTGCAGATTATATGAGAGATATTCATTCTAATTTAGGGCTGAGCAGGAGCACGCAAAATGTAAAGATTTGAATAGGACAGTGTTCAAGCAGGTGCAGTCTTACCTGTTATCACTCTTCATCATTGTCAAGTGTCTCCCCTGTTTAGTATATTTCTCTCAATTCTTGATTAGCAGCCTCCAGAGCTGTCCCTAGAGTGTGATAACACTAACATGATAATTCAGGTAGCACTTTACAATTTGCAAGGCATTTTTTTACATGTGTCACATTTTTAATGCTCTCAACAATCTCAAGAAGCAGGCATTATTCTGGTTATGTCATGTATGAGGGGAAAGGGGCTTAATTAAATTGATTCAGGATAGTTAGTTAAGTAAGGGCCATTTTCTTCTTCCTCCAAAACTGAGCTTTTTAAATAAAATTCTTTTAATGTTTATTTTTGAGAGAGACAGAGAGCCAGAGTGCAAGTGGGGGAGGGGCAGAGACAGAGGGAGACCCAGAATCCGAAGCAGGCTCCAGGCTCTGAGCTGTCAGCACAGCAAGTGCCCAATGTGGGGCTTAAACCCACAGACTGTGAGATCATGACCTGAACCAAAGTCAGACACTTAACTGACTGCCTGAGCCACCCAAGTGCCCCCAAAATGCATATTTATTTGTGTTTGGTTTTGTTTGGCTATCCAGCATGCACTTCCCTTTCCTAATTAATGGAGGGAGGAGTAAGCTATCCCCATGTGTGTTGTTCGGTGGGTCAGCTCTGCTGCCCACTATGGAAACTGGAAAGGGCCAGATCTTCTTCTTCTCAATACCAGGCAGTAAGAGTGTGGCTCATTAACTGGACTCAGTTAACTTAATTTCTAGGACTGAATCTTGATGAAAAAAAAAGCAAGGATAAGGGAATGATGAAAGTAACCTTTTATTAGATGTGTCTGGCAATGGAAGCATTTGCAAGGCCCAAAAATACACATGAAGGCTCACGTACAAATATTTAAAAGTTATCAATCAATCCAGTGACTTATTGGGATGAGCACTCGGTGCCATATGGAAGCCAATTTGACAATAAATTATATTTTAAAAATCTAATGAACTGTTTAATAATATTCATATATTTTTATTCTTGTACCTTGACAAATGTTTTTGTTTTTGTTTTTGTTTTTTTCATAAAATCAAGGTAACCAGGTTTGAATTTAGAATTTCCAAATCCCTTGGAGTGGCCCACTGGATTCTGGAAGCCTGGGGAGAGTGGGCCCCTGGTGCTTGGCCCTGGTCTGTAGGCCCTCACTCTTTCTCTTCGTGTTCCTAGTTCTGCCCTGCTCTCTAAGCCATTTTGTGCCTCTGTATGTGGACACCCTGGACTGCAGATCCACACTCCATTTATATCCCCCAACAGAAAGGTGTATCTTAGCCACCCCCGTGTAGGGTCCATTCTTGAGTAGGTAGAGCCTGTGAAGAGGCCTGTATAGTCCTGGAGGTGGATTCAGGACTGTTGATGCAAGGAATTCTGGGGTCTTATGTATCCAGAGTATGGTCAAGAAGGCAGAACTTGGTGTTCCCTTAGATACATAGACTTTTCCTTCATAGAGAAGGTCATATTCAGAAGAGGGCCAAGGTGTGTCCTTTAAAACCCAGAACTTAGGACAAGGGCTCTTCTTGCCTAGACATAGGGTACTACTGGTTGGTGATATCCTATCAGTAATGTGTTAGTTCTTGGCTTCTAGATCCCCTTTGGTTCTTGCTGGTCTTCTAAGCAGGTCCTCTTATCTCATATTCATTCTCTGAGCCCTCTAGATACTTCTAGTCCATTGATTTGACTTAGAGTAGCCAAACTCATACTTTGTTGTTGTTGTTGTTGTTGTTGTTGTTGTTTACAACTGGGAACCTTGTTTGAAACACACAGTCTGTCATTTATTCCACAGGGTGAGGATAGTAAGGGGTTGTCAGTGAGTAAACAATGATGGATGAAAACAAACCTGAGCAGTATTAAGTACTGTCCATGATAAATCTTCTACTTTTCTCATGGAAAAACAAGTTGATAGGACAGCTCCTCTGCCTTTTATATATTCTATCAGGTTCCGCATTTCTTATCATCTTCTTTTCAGGGTAACCTGAGCTAACCCTTCAGGTGAAATATTGAGGGAATAATACAGTGCCTTATGCTGGTTGCTGTAAACACTAAAATACTGTTTAGTTACTTAAAAAACAATTAAAAATATATTCCATATTACGAAATTAACAGATATTCATCAAAGGAAAAGCTTATAAACGTAAACAAACTTAAAAGGTAAGGCACACACTTCTCTAGACATCCTACTGTTTAGAGATATCACTATTATTAACAGATCACTTTGAGCATATTTTTAAGAAAAAAAGGATCATACTATACATGCTTATTTAAAACCTGTTTTATTCACCACATCCTGTATTAGAAGCACTTTCATCTCAATCATTTTTTCCATAATTTTTTAAAAATTGGTATTGTATAATGGAATGTTGTGATATTGTCTAACTTAATACTAACTGTTGGACATTTTAGTGGTCTTTAACTTTTACTATTAGAAACAATATTAGTGAATATCCTTGAAATAAAATTACTATACATATGCTTAATTATCTTAAAGGATATACTTCTATGACTGGAATATTCATTATTTGAATACTATTTTAAAATATTATAACTCATGCAAAGGGTAATTACATACTGAACAGCATATATCTAGCATATATTTTGATTAAGAATTAGTAAATATAATTATAAGCCAGCATTATTTAAGTCCTTTGTATAAATCTGATGTGTTACGTACAATATACTTTGAAAAGATCTTGAAACAAATCTGGAAGCAAAAGATATTTTTTTTTAATTTAATAGTGAACCACTTTGCTGTAAAAAAAAAAAAACCCAGCTTTGTTATGATATAATTCACATATCATACAATTTACCCATATAAAGAATATACTTTAATTGGTATATTCAGAGAGTTGTGCAGCCATCACCATGATCAATTCTAGAATATTTTCATTACCTCAAAAAGAAACACTGTACCCCTTAGCCTCTACCATGAACTCCCATCTTTCCCAATCCTAGGCAACCACTTTACTTTCTGACTCTATACATTTGCCTATTCTCGACATGATATAAATGGAATCACACAGTGTGTGGTCCTTTGTGATTTACTTCTTTCACTGAGCATGATGTTTTTAAAGTTCCTTATGTTGTCTCACTAATTCTTTCCTTTTTATTGCTTAATCATATTTCACTATATGGATATGTCATTGATCAGATGGACGTTTGGGTTGTTTCTACTTTGGGCTTTATGAATGTTGCTTCTAAGAATATTTGTGTACAAATGTGTGAACATATATTTTTTGTTTCTCTTAGGTATATACATAGGAGTGAAATTGCTTGATTATGTGGTAGCTCTGTGTTTAACCACGTGAGGAAATGCCGAACTCTGTTTTCCAAATCAGTTTTACCATTTTACATTTTTACCAGTAGTATAGGAGGGGTCCAGTTTCTCTTCATCAATACATGATATTATCTGTCTTTTTTATTGTAACCGTCCTAGTGGACACGAAGTGACATCTTATTGTGGCTTTTATTTGAATTTCCTGATGGCTAATGCAGTTTCTCTATTTTTTTTTTAACAGAGAGAGTGCAAGTGGGGGCACAGGGAAAGGAGAGAGAATCTTAAGTAGGCTCTGCATTCAGCATGGAGCCAGACATGGGGCTCAATCCCATGACCCTGGGAGCTGAAATCAAGAAGGATGCTCAGCTCAAGTGACTGAGCCACTTAGGTGCCCTGCAGTTCCTCTATTTTAAAAAAAAAAAAAATATTAGCCTTTAAAAAGAAGTTCTGAAACATTAAAAATGAGATATTAACTCCCATTTCACAATGTTTTATGTTGGTAATTAAATTGATTTTCCTTTTGAATTCTTTTTTAAAGAGGTGCCTGGATGGCTCATTTGGTTAAGCGTCTGACTCTTACTTTTGACTCAGGTCATGGTCTCACGGTTCATGGGTTCCAACCACGCATCAGGTTCTGTGCTGACAGCACAGAGCCTGCTTGAGATTCTGTCTCCCTCTTTCTCTTCCCCTCCCCCGCTTGCTCTTTATCTCACAAAGTAAATAAACTTAAAAAAATTCTTTTTTTAAAACAAAATAATCCATGAACTATAGTTGTTGTGATTAAAAAAATATTATATGTTCCTAATGGATTATGACATAGCTAAGCATTATTCTCCTTTCTTATAAATGTTGGCATTCATGGTTATCTGTCTGTGGTTTCTAAGAATTTATCATAGTTTTATCAAGCATCATGACTAGGCTGAGTAATTTTCTACTAACAAAGAGGTACTAGATATCCTTCAGTTCAGAATGCTGTATTCTTTGATAGGAAAATTAAAGAAATAATACCTCGGAAAAGCAGATTTTAGCAAATCAAGAACTTATATTTAATAGATTTTTAATTTTATGTGTTTTAAAAGTTTTATTAAAAGATGGATTTTTACTGCTAATTCACTCAGCTCAAAGGAGGATGTCTGGTATGAAACAATAATGATGTGGTGGTAAATACAATGTGATGAACCATCTAATTGGATTTTGAAAGTTAAATCTTGCTGCAGAGAAAACAGCTCTGTGATAATACTTTGAAAACTATATATGAATAAATGTGTAGCTTTATTTTATAATATAGAAATGGCATTCAGCCTGTGAGGTAACAGAGTTTAGTTTGATATCCTTGAGACTTTGAAGAAAGGCTGAAGGGCAAAGTGGTGAATTTGTTTTTAATACAAATCCACATGCATATATTGTAGGTCTCAGATGGATTTGCAGAAAGTCTTGTTCTCAGATGAATAAAAGTGTTCAAGCTCGTTTGAATAAAAACAAATTCAGAGAGCAGTATCTGTGGTGTAAGCTACAACAGGTATCTAATCAATAAACTGAAAGATGGCTCATGGGGCCTCTGGAAGGATCAAGCTTTATACGGATATATATTCTAAGAAAGGATTTCAGTTGCCTGTTCCATCAAGGACAAGATTGATGGAGATTCAAATCTAATCTCCTGACTTCTGGAGAATGGACCAAACAGATGACATGGCCAGACTGAAAGATTCATAATAAATCTGGGAGGGAAAAAAAAGGCTATGAAGCAATACTGAGACACCTACAGGATTGTTTTCACTAGCTTTGAACTTGGATGCCTTAACCTGACCACTGTGTAGCAGTGTGACCCTGAACAAATTGTTCCATTTCTCTGGCCTTCATTTTCCTCCTAAGTAGGGTGGAGACAGCCACATCCCAGGGGCGTGTGTGAATTAAATGGGATAATGTATTTTCAAGCACTTATTGAAGTACAACTTCTCATTGTCCTAGGTATAATAGGCATTCAGTAATGGGTTGAAACAAATGAACAAACAAACAAAACCAATAATGGATTGAGCACTTAGCTCTGTGCCAAGCACTTTTTAAATGTCTTATAGCTATTAAGACATTTACTATATAATCTTCACATCAATATTTTAAAATTTTTTACCAATATGGTACAGAAACTCAGAGAAGTTTCAATGACTTGATCTAAGGTCACACAACTACTAAATAGTGAGCCTAGGATATGAACCCAGACAGCAGTTTTAAACATTATACTATTACTACCCCAATATGTTCAAGCAAATGTAACTTTAGAGTCATAGCACAAATCTAGTGTATTTTATTTTTTATTTTTTTAATGTTTTTTAACAAGCATGCACGCATGCATGCACGCACATGTCGGGGAGAAGAGCAGAGAGTGAGGGAGAGAGAGAATCCCAAGCAGGCTCTGCACTGTCAGCATGTAGCCGGATGTGGGGTTCAGTCCCATGAACCTGTGGGATCGTGACCTGAGCCAAAATCAAGAGTTGGATGCTCAGTTGACTAAACCACGTAGGTACCCCAAATCTAGTATATTTTAAAATATAATTATTCTTTTTATACCAAAAATTAAAATTGCTTCTTAAAAATTCATTTGGGAATAAGAATAAATTGAGGACATATAAATTTAGGAAATAGAGTTATTTCATGGGTTTTGTAGTCATCCTTAATAAGATGACTTCATGAAATGATGTAATTCGGTTTTTTTAATAGAGATTTGATATTTATTTCCATAGGTCACATGACATGATTATTGTAGTGTTTGAGTCAAATAAATTATCTTGGACTTAACTCTCAGTGATTTTAAAGACAGGTAACTTCATGACTCTAGCAAATACATCATCTAAAAGCCAGGAAGAGTCAGCACACTGCTATTTTATAATTAAAGGTGTTCGTCATACTCAATCACAAGTTCTTCAGCCTCTCCCTAAGTGTATTAATCACCATAACACTGCAGGTCAAGCATGCACCCTAAAGTTTAGGCCCCACAGTGCACTCCAAATCAAATTCCAGACTCACATTTAAAGTGAATCCCCTGGTGAAAGAAAAGATTACCATTTTAAAGCAAGCATTGACACCCTGGCTCTGATTTAGGACTCTGAGTCTACAATCATCTGCATATGAATATCGAGTCCTTTCTTCCTCAGAGACAGGTGATTGATTCTGCTAAGGCCCTAAAAAATGCCCTGTCTAAAAGGGCAGCCACTAGCCCCAATTCACCTATTGCGCACTGAAATATGGCTAGCCAGAAATGAGATCTGGTATAAGAATAAACTACACACCAGATACAGTAAATTTAGTACTAAAAAAAAAGAAAAAGAGAAAGAAAGAATGCGAAATATCTCATTGATATTTTTTTGTAATGAATATATGTTAAAATGCTCACATTTTTGGATGTATTTGTTTAAATAAGCTAATTATTAAAATTAACTTCACATGTTTACCTTTATGAAAGTGGATACAGAAAATTATAAATTCTGTATATTATGTACACTGTATTTCTATTGGGCAGTGCTGCTCTAAGAAAACTGATAGATTCTGATTTTTTTTTTTTTTTTGGTTTTGTTTTGTTTAGGAAGACAGAGAACTCAAGCCTTTGAATTAGTGGTCTGGGAAGTACACCCCTAGCCAGAGAAATAGAGTCAAAACTAGGCTGAGAAGGAAGAGCCTTTTGGAGTAGGTCTGTGGTTTCAGTAGAGCCTTTGACCCCGTAAAAAAAGGAAGGCTTACTGCTTGTATACAGGCGGGGAATTTGCGTTAACTGGAGAGTGTTCCAGGGTTGAGACCATGCATTTCCCAACTGCACAGCAGTCTAATAGCCAAAACCATCGGCCCAAGGCAGTTCTTGGGAAATCTTCTCTGAGGCAGAGATTAGTATGCAGGACGTTTATTGGCAAATATTCTGACAATTAACACCTGTGGGGAAAGGAAAGAAACAAGATTAGGAAAAGTGAGATATCCAGCTTCCTCAGCTCACCCCATGCGGATTTCTGAAGTTGGGATAGGCCTTCAGAATTCGAGTTCAAGCAAAGGCAGGAAATTTACACTGACATTATCCAGTCGTTGGATACAGGTTGTCCCCTGGAAGGCAGTGTGACCTTGAGTGAGAGGCTCTCTTCAGTCAGGGGCAATCTTGGCAAGCTTAAGAGCTATGTATAATGGGTGGGAAGGGTAGGTGTAGGTCCTTCAGTTCAGAAGAAGAGTCTGGACAGCACAGCAGCATCAACTATGGTTCACTCCTTGCTATGCATATTCTACTTTATATAAGTTTGGAGTAGCACCTTCACGGATTCCAGTGGGCTTCTTGGGGGAAAATTTTAGACCCACCACTGCAGCTGATTTCAAGGCCACACCTGATACCCAGTTTCTATCTTCTGTTATCCATTCTAGATTTTGCTAATCCTCAAATATCACCTTTACTCTTCTGGATGGATCATGTGATGATGTGGAACCCTGGGCACTATACTTTCCTCAAGCTGTGGCTATTGGACATGTCACTTTACTAATACAGACTGTTGGGGATATTCTAAAAGTGGGTTATCTGATGGCTCAACATATGTCTCTTCATTTGTTCAGGGTATCATAGCAAAATACTTCAGACTGGTATTGTGTCTTAAAAAACAGACATTTATTTCTCAGTTCTGGAGTTGGGAATCCAAGATCAAGGTGGCAACAGATTTGGTGTCTGGAGAGGCTCTGCCTCCTGGTTCATACAAGGATGTTATTCTCTCTGTGTCCTCAGTATGGTGGAAGGGGTATGGGATCTCTCTAAGGTCTTTTTTATAAGAGTACTAATCCTATTCGTAAGGGCTCTAATTACCTCTCAAAGGCTCCATGTCCTAATACTGTCACATTGGGGTTTAGGATTTCAACATGTGAACTTGGGGGTTTACACAAATATTCATTCCATTGCAGCCTCCCTACAGTGGCAGTTCTACCTTTTGCAACGAAGGATCATGGATAATCAGGGTTGATTATGCCTGTCAGGATGGTGACTCCTCTCTTGTCTGCTGGCCCCTTGCCGTAAGAAATTGAAAGTGCCCAAGTGGCTGCTATAGGTTAAATTTCAATGGGATGAAGACGTTCTCATGACAGAAACATTATCCTTTTGGGAACCAAGATCTTTAAGCCCACAGACTCTAGAGTTTCAGAGAGGGAAAGCACACATTCCTCAAAGGGGTAAGGAGGAGTGCTGGTAAAGGCACCACTTCTACTTCTGCTCCTTGGTTCTCACCATGTAGTCTACTTATTAGAGAACTGGAGCCATATAATGTGTATTGACATAGGATATATGCTGTGTCCTGGAAGATGTTATTACCTCTCACAGGGAAAATCTGAGTTTGCACCTCCCATTTGTGTTTAAACAGGCTGTTTTGCCATTCTGTCCAGTTGGCATCTTCTGGGTGATGTGGCATGTAATGGAACCAGTAGGTTCCATCATCATGTACCCACTGATGATCCTGCTTTGCTTTAAAGTGGATCCCTTGGACTGACATAACAAGTCAAATGACTATTATTGAACCTAACACTGTCAGCTCTCAGAAAGTGATGTTAGCTGAGACCCTGTGGGCAAGGAAGTAAATCCATATTCAGAAATTATGTCTATTACTGTCAAGATACATCACTGCCTCTTCCAGGAAGAAAGGAGTACACTGTGGGCAACTTGCCACTAGGTGGCTAGCTGATCTCCTCAAGGAATGATGTGATATTGGGGACCAAAGTTTTGTCTTTGTTTGTGGTGAGTTGGTATTTGGTAGCAACAGGAGCTAGACTGGCTTTGATGAAAGGGAGTCCATGCTGCTAATCCCACATACAGCCTCCTTCCCTTACACCAAAGCTACTCCTTTTATGTATCCTTTATATTATCACTGGCATTGCCAGTGACAGAAGCTGGCTGATATCACCTGGCTGAGGCATTCGGTTTTGTCGGCCCTTTCAGTACAGATGCTTTGGTGGGTGTTAAAATGCAGTTCAAAGATTTTCATACATTGTACTCACTCCCATAGTTCCAACTGCATGCTACTACTCCAGAAATCTTTGTGATCTAATCTCTCTCTCTCTAGGCCCCTGACTATCTCTCCAGGTTATTCATCCCCACCCACAGTTCTGTATATATTCCAACCTGTAGCTCCATCTCATTCTATACAAACTAGTTGGCCAAGCATATTGCCTGAAGCTCTGCCCATTGAGAGGATTTCCCCTAATAGCTGTTTCTGAAAGCCACACCTGAGTGGGAGAGGAAGCCAAGCTCCATCAACCAAAAATTGGGGAAAAACTTCCCCTGAAAAGGGTTTGTGGCATTGACAGAGGTTGCTTTCCTCACCAACAGCCAATTCCAAGAGAGTCGACAGTTGAGGATTGACCTCAGCAGTCCTCAGTGTAGCTGAGGGAATATATATCCTTCATTGCTGAGGAGGGACCTGGGAAGAGTATAGCATCTGATGATAGTCTATTTTATCTTTGCATAATCTAAGGCTATGAATCAGCACTACATTATTATCTTAAAAGCTCAAGTTGAAGATGAACACGGAAATCAAATGTAGTGGAAAATTGGGAGATGAAAGAATATTTAGTACCCTGTGAGTTATTTGTATTCCCTACTCATTTCCTCATTGTGTTACTTTGATTGCATTTAAATATATTTTTGACTTTCTGGATATGTCAGATAGGGGTGACTACTTAGCTCTGAGTGATTGAGGGAAGCATAGATAGTTGTGGTTAAGAGTAGCTGGAGGGGGGGGAGCGGGTAAAGTGGGAAGGTCTAGCACCAAAGTGGCAGAAAGGGACATTTGTGGCATGTTTGGGGGCTACTGACTAGATGGATCATCACAAATGAGTCATTATGTTAATGTGGACACAGTCACATGTCCTTGGACCATCTTTATACAGATGCCAGGATGATGTAAAAGCTTCATGTAGAGCCATGAGATCTCTTGGGTTCCTGAATCATCATTTAGTAAGTTCTGCCTGCACTGAGTTAAATAGTTCTGCATCAGCCTGGATGAGTTATTGCAGCTGCAGAAATACATTTATTAACTCCCTGTGAGCAACTTATGCAGTGAATGAATCTGCCTGGATTTTATCAGAGTCACAATCAAAATAAAATCATAACTATTGTTTAACAAACCAAGCACTCTAGAGTTTGAGAAACTGACATTATTTTATATGCATTTATAATAATTTCTTTTACTGCTCATTTTAAAGAAGAGGATTATTACTATAACATCTCTTAGCAAAATAGCTTGGCAGACAAATTTGCTGAAGCTGAATATTATTTCAGTAGAGTCATTAAATTTCTTTTGATACCACAGTTAGCTCAAAAGATAGCACTGTCCATTCAGGAATCCTTAATTCAGTAGGTTCTTTATATGAATCACACTAATGATTCCTCAAAGCTCCTTTAGTCAAAACTATTCAATATTCATCTTCCTCTAAAGCAAAAGTTTTGGTAAGGTATGTAACAAATGCTTACTAGTGTATTTGTAATAGAAGTATCAGAAGGGATTTAATTAAAGTTTAAAGGCAATAAGCCTAAATAACACAATTAAGGATGTGAGAGCTTTTTTTCTGTAAGAATTCTTATTAGGATCATTTAAATTTTAGCAACACTGACATTAACACTCTTAGAAAATAAGAGATGTATTTTTAAAGTATTAAAAAGTACCATTTTCTTTATATATTACTAAAGACCCCTGTCATGCAAATTCTGGTTATGAAACCGGTTTAAGCTTAAAGTATTTTCAACTGCAACACCACAGCAAGATTGTCTTTTTAATCTAGTGGACACCATACTCTTGGTTATCATCTGATCAAACAAGAATGGACTTCTATTAACAAGACATTATTCTTCAGGAAATAGCCACAACTTATACCAAAGTCTGAAACTTCTACAACACAGCATGTAACTGTTCCCTCCAGTTTTCTTACAAGTAGCTTCTGTTGTTAAAAGGCAATTGTGTGGTCCTTGTGGGGAAATACCTGAGTTAATAGGAAAGTGACAAATGAAGATCTCAGTAAACATTTGAACTAGACTCCTCTATGGCTCCCACATTCTTTAATATTTAGGAACATTTTATAATACTTGAAACATACTCTCAGAGTAAAAAAAGAGTTAACAAAAAACAAAAACCATAAAGAGAATATAAAAAAAATTATTTTATCCAAGGGCGATGAAACCTGTGAAGATTATTAGGGAATCTTCTTTTTTATTTGATATTTTAAATACATGAATATAATTTAACATGGGAAATCATACGTGTATTGTTTGGCAACATTTTGTGGCTATTATGTATTATTAAAATATATTTCCTACCAATAAATACATTTCTAAAATATGGTTTTTATTTTCAGGTTTAGTTCATTATATAAATGTAACGTACATTGATAAATCAATCCATTATTATTTATCATTTAAGCTGTTCACAATATTCACCATTATAAGAATGCTATGTAATTAAATATTGATGCTAATTCTTAATTATTCCACCAGCATAAATTCCCAGAATTAGAATTGCTGTATGCATGTTTTAAGGCTTTTGATAGTTTTTAAAGTCTTTATTGTGCTTAAGGAGAGTCTAATAAATTTGGGTCACATTCCTGGAATAATAGCAGAAATTAATTATGTGGACACAAACCTGACATCTCTGGTGTTGTTTGCTTCCCTTAAGGCGCACCTACATTTCATGTACTGCCAGGAGTTGTCCATTGATTACTCCATTATCTGTTTATTGAATTTCTGTTACATGCAAAGAACCTGATAGGTACTGTGTATACAACAGTGAATAAAATTTATACAGAGTCACTGCCCTTATAGAGCTTACATTCTAATGTGGAATATAAAGAAATAAACAGGAATTGCAATAAGTAGTATTTCTCAATGTACAGGCAGGGATTTTGTCCCAAAGGCATATCAGAATTACCCATGAAGCGATTCTAAATCTACTATAAACCTTTAAAGAAAATATGGAATTCCAATTAATAATCTCAATAACATTGGGGCACCTGGGTGGCTCAGTTGGCTAAGCGTCTGACTTTGGCTCGGGTCATGATCCCACAGTTCACGAGGCCCACATCAGGGTCTGTGCTGACAGCTCAGAGCCTGGAGCCTACTTTGGATTCTGTGCCTCTCTCTCTTTGTCTGCCCCTACCCTGCTCATGCTCTGTCTCTGTCTCTCTCTCGTTTTCTTTTTCTCTCTCAAAAATAAATAAACATTAAAAGTGAAAAAAAATCTCAGAAACAATAGATGAAGAACTTATACAAGCCAACACCAAAAACAGAAATAATCCAATTTAAAAATTGGGCAGAGGGCCTGCCTGAATAGACGTTTTTCCATAGAAGACATACAGGTGGCCAGTAGACACATGAAAATGTGTTCAACACTAGTGATAATTCCCTATCACCAATTACCAGGGAAATGAAAATCGAAACTATAGTGAGATATGATCTTATATCAGTTAGAGTGGCTAAGATCAAAATGAAAAGAAGTAACAAGTGCTGGTGAGGATGTGGAGGAGAATGAACCGTAAAGCATATTTGGTGGAAATGTAAGTTGGTACAACCGTAATGCACATTTGGTGGAAATGTAAATTGGTACAATCACTGTAGGAAACACTGGATTTCCCTCAGAAAATTAAAAATAAAAATATCATATGGTCCAATAATTTCACTATTGGGTATTTACACAAAGCAAATGAAAACACTCCTTCTAAATAATATTTGCACCCCTATGTTTGTTGCAGCATTATTTATAATAGCCAAGATATGGAAGCAACCTATGTAAACAAATGGATAAGGAAAATGTGTGTATGTGTGTGTACTTGTACACACACACACGCACATGCACACAATGAAATATTACACAGCCATAAAAAGGATGAGATTGTGCCATTTGAGACAACATGGATGGACCTAAAGGGTACAATGCTAAGTGAAATAAGTCAGAATGAGAAAGCAAACACCATATTATTTCACTCATAAGCAGAATATAAAAGAAAGAAGTAAGCAAAAAGCAGAATCAAACCTATAATTGCCTGAGAGAGGAGATTAAGGAATACAGTCAATGATACTTTAATAGCAAGGTAATGGGACAGATGGTAGCTACACTCGTGGGTGGTGAGCATAGCATAATGTATAAACTTGTCAAATCCCTACGTTGTACACCTGAAACTAATGTAATGTGTGTCAACTATATGGAAAAAGGAAAAGAAAAGAAAAGAAAAGAAAAGAGAAGAAAAGAGAAGAGAAGAGAAGAAGAGAAAAGAAAAGAAAAGAAAAGAAAAGAAAAGAAAAGAGATGAAAGGGTGGGAGGAAAGAAGGAGGGAAAGAAGCAAGAACCCCAATAACAGTAAGTTAGATAGGGGAGGGTCTTTCAGGTATAGCAAGGAAGAAAAAAGTTTTGAGTATCATTAAAGTATAATATAAAAATTGATATTATACAGAAATTAAGAAAGTAAATTACATGGATTCAGTAAAGTCTCAAAATATAAAATCAATGTACAGAAATTGGTTGCATTTCTATACACCAATAATGAAGCAGCAGAAAGAGAAATCAAGGATTTGATCTCATTTACACTTGCACTGAAAACCATAAAATACCTAGGAATAAACCTAGCCAAGGAAGTTAAAAAATCTGTACATTGAAAACTATAGAAAGTAGGGGCGCCTGGGTGGCTCAGTCGGTTGAGCGTCTGACTTCAGCTCAGGTCATGATCTTACAGTTTGTGGGTTAAAGCCTCGCATTAGGCTCTGTGCTGACAGCTTGGAGCCTGGACCCTGCTTTGGATTCTGTGTCTCCCTCTCTCTCTGCCCCTCCCCTACTCATGCTCTGTCTCTCAAAAATAAATAAAAATGTTAAAAAAAATTAAAAAAAAGAAAACTATAGAAAGCTTATGAAAAAAAGTTGAAGAAGACACAAAGAAATGGAAAAACATTCCATGCTCATGGATGGGAAGAACAAATATTGTTAAAATGTCAATTCTACTCAAAACAATCTACACATTCAATGCAATCCTATCAAGATAACACTAACATTCTTCCCAGATCTAGAACAAATAGTTCTAAAATTTGTATGGAACCAGAGAAGACCCTGAGGAGCCAAAGTAATGTTGAAAAAGAAGGCCAAACCTGGGGGCTTCACAATTCCAGACTTCAAGATGTATTACAAAGCTGTAATCCTCAAGACAGTATGGTACCAGCACAAAAAACAGACACATTGGTCAATGGAATAGAATAGAGAGCCCAGAAATGGACCCGCAAATGTATGGCCAACTAATCTTCGACAAAGCAGGAAAGAATATCCAATGTTATAAAGTAGGTCTCTTCAGCAAATGGTATTGGGAAAACTGGACAGTGACATACAGAAGAATGAACCTGGATGATTTTTTTAAACCATACACAAAAATAAATTCAAAATGGATGAAAGACCTAAATGTAAGACAGGAAGCCATCAAAATCCTAGAGAAGGAAACAGGCAACCACCTCTTTGACCTCGGCTGCAGCAAGTTCTTACTAGACATGTCTCTGGAGGGAAGGGAAACAAAAGTAAAAATGAACTATTGGGTCCTCATCAAGATAAAAAATTTCTGCACAGCAAAGGAAAACATAAGCAAAGCTTAAAGGCAATTGACAGAATGGGAGAAGATATTTGCAAATGACATATCAGGTAAAGAGTTAGTATCCAAAATCTATAAAGAACTTATCAAACTCAACACCCACAAAACACATAATCCAGTGAAGAAATGGGTAAAAGACATGAACATACACTTTTCCAAAGAAGACATCCAGATGGCCAACAGACATGAAAAGATGCTCAACATCACTCTTCATCAGGGAAATACAAATCAAAACCACAATGAGATCCCACCTCACACCTGTCAGAAGGGCTAAAATCAACAACTCAAGAAACAACATGATGGCAAGGATGTGGAGAAAAGGGAACCCTCTTGCACTACTGGTGGGAATACAAACTGGTGCAGCCACTCTGGAAAATAGTATGGAGGTTTCTAAAAACATTAAAAACAGAGCTACCCTATGACCCAGCAGTTGATCTATCAGATATTTATCCGAAGGATACAAAAATGCTGATTGGAAGGGGACATTCACCCCCCAATATCTATAGAAGTTCTATTGACAATAGCCAAATTATGGAAAGAACCCAAATGTCCATTGACTGACAAATGGATAAAGAAGAAGTGGTATATGCACATACATACACACATACATATATACACAATGGAATATTACTTGGTGTTCAAAAATAATGAAATCTTGCCATTTGCAACAGCATGGATAGAACTAGAATGTACTATGCTAACAATATAAGTCAGTCAGAGAAAGACAAATATCATATGATTTCATTCAAATGTGGAATTTAAAAAACAAAACAGATGATTATAGGGGAAGGGAAGGAAAGAAAAGATAAAAAGAGAGGGAGGCAAACCGTAAGAGACTCTTCAATGTGGAAAACAAACTGGGGGCTGCTGGAAGGGTGTTGAGTGGAGGGATGGGCTAAATGGGTGATGGGCATTAAGGAAGGCACTTACTGGGGTGAGCACAGGTAAGTGATGAATCACTGAATTCTACTCCTGAAGCTATTATTATACTATATGTTAACTAACTTACATTTAAATAAGATTTAAAAAAAAAGAAAGCACATTAGAAGCATCTGGATCAGCCTTGAGCATCAGAAGAAATCATTTCAGAGAAATTATATCTAAGATGATCTGTGAAATATAAAAATAAGTGGGATTAGTTAGTTGGAAGTGAGCATGGTGGGATGTCTATGGTATTTCAGCTAGAACCAACAGCAGCTGTAAAATGTTGAAAGTGAGAAATAGTATATTGTAGGAAATGAAAATAATTCAGGATAATAGGACTGTTGAGTTGAAAGGTATCTTGGTGGGAGAGCAATGTGGTTAGAAAGGTAAGATTGTGATACAGTCATGTAGAAATTGTAAACCATCTTAAGTAGATTTTACTTTAGAACATGAGAAATCATTGGTATTAAGCAAGGAAATGGTCTGATCAGATTTGAAATTTACTCGGATCACTTGGACTACATTGTGGTAAATGAATTGGAGCAGGGCCATGTTAGAAGCATGAGGGAAAATTACAGTGAGGCTACAAGAAATAATGACATGGTGATGCACATGGGGAAGAAGGGCAGGGGCTGGTTTATCTGCTGATGACAAGATGTTGTGATTGCTGGAATGGAGAGTGGGATGAGAAAAGGCAAAGAGTGGGCCCCAGAAATCTGGTTTGAGCATCTGGGATGCCACTCACTGAGGTAGGGAATACTTTAGGAACAGCAGGTGTAGAGAGGGAGGCAGTAGTCATTGCATTTAGTTTGGACAGGTTGAGATTGAGATAGATGACAGGATAATACTGTGCTTGCCTGAGCAAGCAGACGAGTCTGAAGCTTAGGAAAAAAATAAGTACAGATAAAGATTGGGACAATGGAGCTAATAATATATATGTATATAGTAATCCGAACCAACCAAGTGTGTAACCACCCAGAGAGTATGTAAAGAATGGGAAAAGAATAGAGGTTAGGTTAGAACCCCCAAAATACCAATATCTAAAGAGCAGAGTTGGGAGCTGTGTGGCTCAGTAGGTTAAGCATCCGACTCCTGATTTCAACTCAGGTCATGATCTCATTGTTCATGGGACTGAGCCCCATGTTGGGCTCTGCACTGACAGCATAGAGCCTGCTTGGGATTCTCTCTTTCCCTCTCTCTCTGCCCCTCAGCTGGCACACACTCTCTCTCTCTCAAAATAAATAAATAAACATTAAAAAAAATAATTAAAAGGCAGAAGATTACCACAGAGAAGTCTGAAATGGAGCAACCAAAAGAAAAAAAGAAGCAGGAAGAGTGTAAGTCAGGTAAATCAAGGCAGGAATATTATGCCCATTTGATAAGGCCTTGGATAAGATCAGAAATCTCCACAAATACATATTTTTAATTTTTTAATATTTATTTTTGAGAGAGAGAGACAGAGCATGAGCAGGGGAAGGGCCAACAGGGAGACAGAAACTGAAGCAGGCTCCAGGCTCTGAGCTGTCAGCACAGAGCCGGATGTGGGGCTTGAACCCACGAACTGTTGAAATCATGACCTGAGCTGAAGTCGGACTCTTAACTGAGTGAGCCACCCAGAAGCCCCTCCACGAATTTATTTTTGAAGTTAATCTATTGAACAGTCAAAACTTAAGATACAAAGGTCCTCATTCCTTAACTATAATTAACGCTTTTACAATATGAAGAATATCCTCCTACTAATAAAATCAAGAGCAATTTATGAAACATTTATAATCTTTGACATACTTGGTGCAAAGGGGAATATATAAACTAGTGAGAAGTAGCTAATTGGGTTCAAATGAGTCACTCGAATGTTCAGTAAGCAGATTCCATGAGGGCAAAAATGATGTGAGTCATAAATAGTAGAGAACCTGAATCATGAACAGCAAATCAACGTGGCATATGGGTGACTGAATTTAAGAAAAGCCTCAGAGTAAAGATTCTCTACTTGCACAAACATAAAGTTTTTGCTTGGTGTTTCTGTCACCAAAAAAGTACTAGTCAGATTTGATAAAAATGCGAAAGGATGTGTTTGGAATCATTTGACTTAAAATATATATTACATGACAGAGAGCAAGTTCGTGTGGAAAAGGGGTCTCAGACAGAGGCTGGACTCCCAGGGCAGATGCAGTCATGGATTGCTAACTGAGCTGTATATATCTTACCAGCCATGCCCAACTCTGACAGCAGAGCTCCAAGTGGAGAAACAGGAAGGATTGATTAATTTATTAATGGTTAATAAATCTAGGCAAGGCAGAACTGGATAGTGGGGACTTACAATTAAAGTTAAACGAGGCTGAAGTTACTATTCTCACTGAATAATGTACCGCCTTTCAAAAAAATGATAAAAATGGGTGTCATTAATGATTAACTTTTGGTGTGCTGTCCTTGACTGCCTTAAGAACAGAGGTATAGAAAGGTTTTCTCTCTTTTACACATTGACTGAAGATTATTGACATGCATACTTAATTTTGATCACCTTTCCATTCAAATTTCTAGTTCATTTCTCCTTAGGGAAATTTCACTGACTGCCCCATTCAGTAGTGCTTTTTGTCACTGTTTCGTTGTCTATTTGGAAAATCTACCCAAAGAATCTACAAAATAGTTCTGTTCAGCAGCATAAGACCCATGCCAAACCTTTAAAATTCCTTCCTATGCTTTTTCTTCTATTTGTGTTTATTTTTTCCCCTTCTGGGAAGCTACTGATTTTTCCCATCATAAGTTTTAAGCAAACCTGAGAACAGTTACTAAATTAATGATGTATCAACAGGTGTATATTCACCTTGACAACTTTTCCAAGTTAGCAAAATAAATATTTTTATGACATAGAATCTCCTACACCAGAACATAAGTTGTACAAATAATCCAATAACTTTGTTATGTATTTGCTAGTGGTAGCTCATTAACATATGGGAGATCTGCATTTCATCTCATAAAGCCGTGTTTAAATTTGGCTTTGCTCAACCTAAGCCATGCTTAGTATGTTCTGTTTGGACTTTTGGTTTGCTCTTTCTCTTCCTGCAACACTTTGTTTTGCCTCATATAACTGTTCTTTTTCAAAGTTGTTTTGGATATTTCAGGTTCATTATTTCTCCATAAATTTTGGAATCAGTTATTCAATTTCTTTAAAAAAAAGCGTTATGGGATTAAAAAAAATTTTTTTCAAGTTTTATTTATTTTGAGAGAGAGAGAGAGAGAGCAGAGTAGGGGGAAAGAGAGGGAGGGAAAAATCCCAAGCAGGCTCCGTAGGACTCGAACTCATGAACCATGAGATCATGACCTAAGCTGAAATCAAGAGTTGGATGTTTAACCGACTGAGCCACCTAGGCGCCCAAAAAACCTTATGGGATTTTGAGTGGCATTGGACTGACCCAGTAGATTTATTTGTGGTGAATTGACATCTAACTAATATTGAGTCTCTGATACGAATACAGTATCTCTACATTTATTTAGCTCTTTGAAATCTTTCATCATTTTAAAATCGTTTTTGGCATGTAAATCGTACACATATTTTGTTAGATTTTTCCCTAAGTAGTTGACGTTTTGATGCTATTGTAAATGGTGCTTATTTAAAATTCATTTAATTTTTTGTTAACGTGTGTTTATTTGAGAGAGAGAGAGAGAGAGAGAGAGAGCACAAGCAGGGGAGGGGCAGAGAGAGAGGGAGACACAGAATCTGAAGCAGGCTCCAGGCTCTGAGCTGTCAGCACAGAGCCTAACACGGGGCTTGAACCCATGAACTGCGAGATCATGACCTGAGCTGAAGTCAGATACTTAAACGAATGAGCCACCCAGGTGCCCCTGAAATTCATTTTTAAATTGCTTATTCCTATCAAATAAAAATATAGTTGGTATTTGAATCCTTGTATACCCTAAACTTGCTAATTCACATATTAATTCTTGCCATTCACCTATTAATTCTAATAGCTTTTTGTAGATACTTAGTAATTTCATGTATAGAAAACCTATAGTCATGTTATCTAAGAATAAAGGCTGTTTTCTATGATCTTTTCCAATCTGTGGGATTTTTTAAATGTTTCATTTATTTTTGAGAGAAAGAGAGAGAGCATGCAAGTGGAGGAGGGGGCAGAGAGAGAGGAGGCAGAGGATGGGAAGTGGGCTCCATGCTGACAGCAGAGAGCCCCGTGCAGGACAAGAACTCAGGAACCATGAGATCATGACCTGAGCCAAAGTTGGACATTCAACCACCAAGTGAGCCACCCAGGCACCCCTCCAATCTGTGCATTTTTAAATTTCTGTTTCTGGCCTATTGCACAACACCAACAACATGCTGACTAGGAGTGGTGAGAGCATATATCCTTGGTTCTTAATTTAAAGGCGAAAGCATGTAATCTTTCAACATTAAGTAGGAGTTAGCTGAAGTTTTTGTTTTTATAGATATCTATCATTAGTTTCCTGAGAGATTTTTTGGTTTGTTTTTTTAAAATCAGGAGTGAGTGTTAAATTTTGTCAAATGCCCTTCTTGCAACTCTTGAGATAATCATGTTTTTTCTTACACGGTCTGTTAATATGGTGAATTACGTTGATTGATTTTCAAATGTTGAGATAGTCTTGCATTCTTGGAATAAACCTCCCTAGGTTGTGATGTGTTATCATTTTTATATTTGCTTGAATCAATTTCTTAATAGTTTATTGAGATTTTGTGACTCTTTTTCTGAGAGATATTTGTCTTTTAATTTTCTTATAAAGTTTTTTTTTTTTCTGTTTTTTAACTCAGAGAATGAATTGAGAAGTATATTTTCCTTTTCTGTTTTCTGGAATAGTTTTTGTAGAATTAGTTTTATTTCTCCTTTAAATGTAGTCACTTTGTTTTATTTCTTTTTAAAATATATTCACTAGTGAATCCATCTTAGCCTGGAATTTTATTTTTGGAAAGATTTTTCACCACAAATTTGAGTGATTTAATACAAGTATAGCTATTCAGGTTTTTTATTTCTTCTTGAGAAGCTTTGGTAGTTAGAGACTTCAAAAGAATTTTTTCATTGTATATAAATCAGCACAGTCCAATAAAAATATGATTTAAATGTATAATGTAAAATTTTATAGTAAACATTTTTTTTACTAATGAAGGAATAAGGAATAAGTAAAATTGATTTTAATAATATATTTTATTTAACCCATATATCAAATGTATCAAAATATATTATTCCATCATATAATATATTTTATTTAACCCATATATCAAATGTATTAAAATATATTATTCCATCATATAATTAAAATAAAGTTATTATGGAGCTATTTTACATTTTTATTCATTGTAAGTCTTTAAAATTAGGTGTGCATGTTTACACTTACATCACATTTTAATTGAGACAGGTAATATTTGTATGTGTTCAACAGCTACCTGTGACTAATAGCTCTTATAATGGGCAGCACTGATAAGTTATGTGATTTTTTTATATAAACTTGTTCATGATCTTTGTTATTCCATTAATGACTGTAGGATTTGTAGTGATGTCTCTGATCTCATCCTTAGTATTGCTAATTTATATCTTCATTTCATTTTTCCTGATAAACTTGGGTAGTAATTTTCTAATTTTATTCATCTTTTGATAGAACAAGTTTTTGGGTCTGTTGATTTTCTTTATTATTTTTTGGATTGTATTTCATTAATTTTTTTCCTCATTTTCACTATTTCCTTCATTTTCCTAACTTCTGGCATAATTTTCTCACTTGTTTGTGTTTCTTAAAACAGGAAATTTTAGATTATTGACTTAGCAATTTTCTTCTTTTTAAGACACATGTTTAATTTTTAAAATTCTTTAAACATTGCTTTTGTTCTATTCCTCTTGATATATTGTGTTTTACTATCTTTCATTTCAAAATGCTTTCTTATTTCTCCAGTCATTTTTTTTTCACCTATAGGTTATTTAGAAGTATATTGTTTGGGGGCACTTGGGTGGCTCAGTCAGTAAAGCATCCAACTTTGGCTCAGGTCATGATCTCACTGTTCATGGGTTCAAGCCCCGCATTGGGCTCTGTGTTGACACCTCAGAGTTTGGAGCCTGCTTCAGATTCTGTCTCCCTCTCTCTCTGCCCGTCCCCCATTTGTGCTCTATCTCTCTCTCAAAAATAAACATTAAAAAAACGGAAGTGTATTGTTTGACCTGTAAATATACATGAATATTTTAAATATTTAAAATTAATTTTTACTTTAATTCACTTTTTGGACATGGAACATTCTTTGTATGGTTTTAATCCTTTCATATTTACTGAAATTAGTTTTATTATTTTTCTTGGTTAATGTTTCATATGCAATTGAAAGGAATTTATATTCTGCTGTTGTTGGATGAAGTGTTCTATAAGTGGGAATTAGGTCAGGTTGGTTGATAGTGTTTTTCAATTCTTCTATATTCTTACTCTCTACTTGGCTTATCAGTAATTGAAAGAGAGTGTTAAACTTTCCAAATATAACTGTAGATATGTATATTTATCAATTCATTTTTACTAGCTTTTGTTTTGTGTATATTGAAGCTTGGTCACTAAGGACACACACATTGATGATTGTTTTGTTCTCTCAGTGACTTAACTCGTTATGAATTCAACCTCTTTACGTTTGGTAATTATCTTTGCTCTGAAATCTACCTTTTCTGATATTAATGTAGCAATTACAGCTCTTTTTTGACTAGTTTTAGCATGTTATATAATTTTCTGACATTTAGTTGTAACATGATATATCTTTTTCTATACTTTGTATTACTGTACATATGTCTTTATGTCAAAAATGGGTTTCTTTTTAACAGCATGTAGTTAGGTCTTTTTTTCTTAATCCCACCTGACTCCTGTAATTGGAATATTTAAACTATTACATATAATGTTTACAATATAATTAGGTTGAAATCTACCATCGTGTAATCTGTTTAATTTGTCTCATTTGTTTTGTTGTTGTTGTTGTTTTGCTCATTTTCTTTCCCTTGCCTTATTTTGGATTGGTTATATTGTATTATCCTATATTCTCTCCATTTGCTTATTAGCTATAGTTTTTTAAATAGTATTAGTGGTTTCTCTAGAGTTTCTAATATGCATCTTTAGCTTCACAGTCTAACTTGAGATGATACTATAGTATGTATACTATATACTATTCAAGGTATTGTATTCCTGGTGTGCCTGGGTGGCTCAGTCAGTTAAGCATCTGACTTTGGCTCAGGTCATGATCTCGTAGTTCATGAGTTTAAACCCTACATTGGGCTTTGTGCTGACAGTGTGAAGCCTGCTTGGGATTCTCCCTCTCTTTCTCTTTGCCCCTTCCCTACTCTTGCTCTCTCTATCCTTCTTTCTCAAAAATAAACTTTAGAAAATATATTGTATTCTTTTGAATATAGTTATCTGTATGCTGGGATACAATTAACTTTCTTATAATCATTTTGAGACTCTTCAGGGCTGCTTTTAAGCTTTGTTACAGCAGTATCCAACAGAAAGGCCTTAGTGTATAACTAATTTACACCCATTACTGAAGGAATTCTCTCTGAAAACTACCTAATGACATTTAAATTAGCAAATTTTTCTACTCTTGCTTCGTGAGTTCTCAGAATTGTTACACCGCTCTCTTTTGGTAATTTTTTCTTTATCTTGTATAATTTCTATGCACGCATGTACAAACCTATGTTCAGCAGGAATCTCAGGAGACTCTTCTATAGCTCTCCAGAATCCTCTTCCTTTGTAGGACGCTTTTCTTCCAAAAGTCTGCCCTGAACACCAAAACACACTCCTCAATTCAGCTAAACCACTAGACTCCATTTTGTTTTTATTCCTTATGTTGTGGCTTTGGCACTCTCCAAACATTGATCTGGGGCTCTCATAAATTATCCTCCTTTGTTTTTCTTTTGTTAGGAATGACTGTTCTTGCTATCTGCTGCTCAAAGTCTGAAACTGTTTTTAAAAACATGTATTTTTATGGTTTCTAGTTGTTTTAGGTGGGAGAGTTAATCTAGTCCTAGTTTTTTTTCCCATTGTTGTCAGAAGTGGAAGTCCTTTCTCAATTATTCCAGGCATATAAAAGGACTTTTTTTTGGAGAGAGAGAGAGCAAGAGAGAGCATGAGCAGTAAAGGGAGAGAGAGAGAATTTATTTTTATTTTTTTAAGTTTATTTATTTTGAGAGAAAGAGAATGCATGAACAGAGAAGGGGCAGAGAAAGAGGGAGAGAGAATCCCAAACAGGCTCCTTGCTATCGGCATAGAGCTCAACACAGGGCTCGATCCCACAAACCATGAGATCATGACCTGAGCTGAGATCAAGAGTTGGATGCTCAACTGACTGAGCCACCCAGGCGCCCCAAGACTGTTTGTTTTATAATATCATTTCACATAGTTATATAATAACCCAGCAACTATATCAAAACCTCTTACAGGCATTAGTAGTTTATCTGTATAGTCTTTTGGGTTATCTATTTCAAAAATTAAATTGAATGTTAATAATGTTAGTTTTGTCTCTTCCTTTCTAATTCTTTTGCCTATTTCTTTTTATTTTATTTTTTATATAAATTGGACAGTGCTTACTAAGTCAAGAAACTGGGCTTTAAAACATATATGCTTTAAAACAAAATGAAATTAGAAAAAAGTTATATGCATGTAAATCTTTTGATGGTTTGTTTTTGTTGTTTTTGAGTTTTTATTTTTTGCACTGTGCTAAAAATCAAATATATCTCACAGTAAGACAGTGTGCTGTGGAACTTAAAAATTAAACAACAAAGGTTATGGAGCTGCAAATGAGTTTATTTGAGAATAAGGACATGCAAACTTTGGCAAACCATAGACAAGTCCATAGAGCAGAAGAGGAGAGCATCCTTTTATAGAGGAAAGGAGGAACGGGGAAGAGATTGTTTTGAGCAAAAGTTCATGGTAGGAAAATGAGAGTTCAAAGTATTGGTCACTTCTCCTTGGCTGCTGTTGCCAAAGAATAGGAAGTCTTTCTTCTTCCTGCTGGACTGTGTAAGCTGTGACAACTGTCAGTGGGTGGGGAGCTCCCTCTTTATGGCTTCCTGATTCATTTTGAATGAAGTTTTCTTTATTCATTTTCACATTTTCCCCTTTAGGTAAAGATGTGTCTTTAAATCATCACTGATCAAGAGTCAGTTTTTTCATATTTAATGGTTTTGTCCCTTGGTGCCAGGAAGCATTTTTCCTGTTTGTCATGTCCCATGTGGAAGGAGAAAGGGCCTAGCAGCTAGAAACCATTCAAGGCTACACTGAGTAACAAGGAAGGGCAAGAGGGAGCTCTCAGGCATTTCCCATTTAGTCTGTACCTTATTGAGGTTGTAAGCATTAGAAATCACCTTGAAGCATTGAGCCAGTGGCATTCTCTTAGGTACAAAATAATTATACAAAGCAAAATGAGGAGCAGGATAATAATGGTCCTAAACCAGGAGGCCAAGTCTGAAGGCAACCAGCCAAATACATCAAAAGACCAAGGGTCAGTTAGATTTTCTCCTAACCTGGGATTAAAAATATAAAAATAAGCTATTCTAAATTTCAGAGGTTAGTCCCTTAGTGATGGCCTAGATGATAAGAATATCGGCATTATCCTTCCAGGCTAATGCCAAAGTGAGGGAAAGAAATGGAAGATCTGTTAGTTAAAGTTTGAAGACTTGATCCAGTATCATGGGTGGGATATAGATTAAAGAGACATAAAATAATAAAAGAAGTTCTTCATGGGAAGTTTGGGAGCTGTTACTTTACACATGCATATACAACCTTATTCTAACATGGGAAACGTAATTTTTATCAAAATCTTCCAGTAGCCAGTGCACAATATTATCCCACTGGTTTTGTAGCAATCTAAGAATTAAGGAAAATTCATTACTACAAGGGGGACTTGCTGGTTTCATGTTCTCCATAAGAGTCATTAGTGAAAACTGGCTTTAAACCGCATATAAGCCATCTCTAATAGTAATTTAATGTCATATCTCACCATGACATAACACTTGAGGTTTGTTTTCTTTTTAAATGTGAACAGTAATCATGTCACTAGGCAACTAAAAAATTAAGCATCAAAGAATACACATTCTTTTGAAAATAAATTTAATTGCATTTTAACCTGAAGACAGAAGATGCTGTTTGATAAAGATAACAAAAGTTGTTATGTATGCTTTGAATAATTTCACTTGCATGTATTAACATTCTGAATAGTTTTTTAAAACATCATTGTTGCATTTAAAATTGGGAATTTACTGACAGACCTATGAATAAAGTCTTTATAATTATTTTGTTCTTAATGTTCCAGCTTCCTTCTTCATATAATCAGCTGATAATTCATATATGAAGAGTCAATCCAATTTTTATACATTGTTCTTTATACATACCATGGTATCTATATTGTCTGTTGTAGCTTTTGCCTTTTAAAATACATGAAAAATAATTCAAATGATTTTATATCTAAATGGAGCTCTATTATTTTGATCAAACAAGGTTATAGAAATTAGGTGTTATTGAAATTTAAATTTTAAAGATTTTAAAGAGAATGGCAACTAACACTTTTCATTTTCAATAAAGAATGTTTAAACAGAAATGTAGAAAATTTAGGTCAAGAAAGTGGGAGAACTTCTTGATCAAAAGAAGGTTGATATTGAATTTTGTTTGGGTCCCACCAAATGTATTTTAATAGTTCAGTATTTACCTAGCTTAGATGACTATCTAATTTAAGATATCATAGGAAGAGGTAGGTAGCACAGTTAAATTTGTGTGAATAATTACATATATAATGTCAGTGTAAATTTGAAATTTATCTGAGCTCATTGAAAAAATAAATATTTTTAAATTTCAGAACAAACATGGGCTTTAGAGATTATCTAGGTACTAAAATACAGAAAGTTAAAACTACGAAAATCACTTATTATAAAACCCTCAAGTTTATTTTTTTTAATGTTTATTTATTTTTCAGAGATAGAGACAGAGCATGAGCAGGGGAGGGGCAGAGAGAGAGGGAGACACAGAATCTGAAAGAGGCTCCAGTCTCTGAGCTGTCAGCACAGATCCCGGGGCCAGGCGCGAACTCAGGAACAGTGACATCGTGACCTGAGCCAAGTCCATTGCTTAACAACTGAGCCACCCTGGTGCCCCTAAAGCCCTCAAGTTTAGTAAAGAAAATTAAAATTCAGAAATCTAAGAAACTTGTCCCAAATAATTCACTGGTTATAAGCAAAATTCACATTAAACTTGCACATTGCACTTTCTGTCATTATTCCACATATAATGAGAAGACTGGACCCAGGTAAGTTTTTAACTTTTAGTCTTCAAATCAGTGTTATAAATATGCTCTCCGTTATTGAATCCTAAGTGATTAATACACTTCCAGGTGCTGCTATACTGGGAGTCCAGATCTCATTGTCAGTTCTGTCCCTTTAAACATTCAGCTTCTTGATACAATTGTGTGATTTAGGATCAAAGCCCACTTCTGAAGATCATCCTCAGTCTAATTTAATCTTAGGGATTTGATGGAATAAATCTATGGGTGCCCTTGGATATTCAAATTTTAGTGTTAGAAAACTGTTTCTGGTGTCATGAGCCTTTAGGTAGACAGAAACCGCAGTCTTTCTGTGCTCTTTGGCTTGACTTTTTTTTTTTTTTTAAATCGTTTGTTTTTGAGCACTAGTTGTCCAGGAAAAAGAGATACCTGGCATAACCTTCTTCAGGAAAGACAGCATTCAAACATTTAGTAAAAACCAGTGGTTCAGAAGGAAGACAGGTTCTTAAATTGACTTGAAGGAGGAGACACAGCTATCTAGCATGATATTAACTGTATTTAACCTAAGTGATACAGTGGGATAAACAGAAGGCTGGTGATCATTTTAGTTTCTGTGTGAATCCTTTATCAGGCATAGGCAAGTTGTTTAACATGACAGTGGTTGAGCAATCTGTGATTCATAGCTCCACAGACAAGAGAGGATATAATTTTCTGGTCTTCATTATTGAGATCAATAAGCAAATTGTATAGAAGGCCGTTCGTGTCTGAAATAATGAAACAAAGTTGCAAGGCCTGTTTTCTCTATTCCTTTTCTTTACTTCACAAAGGACCCCAAGAAAGCTGGGATTTGAAAATAAATAAATAAAAACACATCAGCCCTGCTAGTTATTTATTTTAGGTGAAGCGTACTGCACACAACTTGAGCTGTGTGAAAGAAAAGTGCATAATGAGAAGCCATTACTTTTCTAAGGTTGAAAACAATGAATACAGAAAACAATACAGAAAATGTGTAAGATGTGAAGGCATGTGTGTCTGTAGGGGATTGAGTGCTGGGGATGGGAGAGAGCAAAGGGGAGAAAGATATTTTATTGAAATATGGCATAAACTAGAGGCTGAATTATTATGCTTAAACCCTCTCTTCCAAACCAAGTCACCATATGCTGACTATATTCCACTTTTTTGCTTCATAAAATATGTAGCAAAAAATGCTTTGCACATAAATCATATTTTGTTAAACTCAGCTCCAAGTGGGTACATGTAAATTATTTTAAGTCCAATCTTAACTTTTTTCCCCCCTCAGAATGAATTCTCTATTTATATCACAATCCATTTCTTAGTGCTTTAATTTCATTTTCATGGAGTTTACCAGTTACCTAACCATGCTTATTCCTTGCAGAAATAAGAAGTATTCTTCTTTTAGGGTGTATTAAACATATCAACTCTCAAATGAGAAAATATTTTGAAAAGAGATTACATTTATTTTAAACGACCTATAGATGTTTCATGGGTATGGATTTTAAAGTGATTATTAATACCATTTGTTCTAATCACAATGTTTGGTTAACATTATCTGTTCATACAACAAAATGTGATTCTGTCCAGAATCTTTGAGTATCTTTGAGGTCAGTAATACAACTCTAGGATAATATTAATGTGATAACAGTGTGAAAGAAAATGGCTCTGTGACATAGCATCCTTTTTAGAGAGGAAAGCAAGCTTCCCAGGCAAATTCCCCAGCAAACTTCCCAGTTAAGAGGAAATTTGCACCCCACTGTTTTCCTTTTTCCCTGAAGGATTTAGTGATGAACATAAAATGAATACATTGTAAACAAAGCAATAGGCAGTGTATCTGCATTTCAAATTAGAAGAGATATTTGACATAGCCTGACCACATTCTCTTATCCTTGGAGAAACAAAGGACTAAAGAAGTAAAACAATTCACTCTAGAACTCAGCTGTCCAAATTCCTGCCTTTTGATGGAAAGAACAGCCTCAGGATTCAGACAGATGTGGATTTGGATGTTGGCTGTATGACCTCAGACACAATTTGCCTAACTTCTCTGGGCCAATCTTTCCTCATCAGTGATAAAAAATAAATAGAGATAGTAGTTCCTATATTTTAAGTCCGCTTCAAGGATTAGAAATGCACATAAAATGTCTAACACAGGCCCCAACGCATATCACATACTCCAGAAGTGATACCTATAACAGCACTTAAACTTGAATTAAACTAGGCAAGAGGAAAAGAAATGCTTACATATGAATTGGCCTAGTTTCTTAGCCTCTTAGCTACTTAGCCCAACGTGGGGCTTGAACTCACAACCCTGAGATCAAGACATGAGCTGAGATCAAAAGTTGGACGCTGAACCGACTGAGCCACCCAGGCGTCCCTGTTTATTTTTTTATTGAAGTATATTTGATGCACAAAGTTATGTTAGTTTTGGTATACAACATAGTGATGCAACAACTGTATACCGTAATGCTATGCTCACCACGGATGTAGCTGCAGTCTGTCACCATACAACGCCATTACAATACCATTGACTACATTCCCTGTGCTGTGCCTTTTATTTATGTGACTTGATTCATTCTGTAAGTGGAAGCCCTTCATCCATTTTGCCTATCCCCCACCTCCCTCCTCTCTGACAGCTATCAGTTTGTTCTCTGTATTTATGGTTCTGTTTCTGTTTTGTTTGTTTTGTTTTTTTTAGCTCCCAAATATAAGTGAAATCATACAGTATGTGTCTATTTCTGATTTATTTCACTTAGCATAATACCCTCTAGGTTCATCCGTGTTGCTGCAAATGACAAAATGTTATTCTTTTATTTTAATGTTTTTGAGAGAGACAGAGAAAGAGCACAAGTGGGGGAGGGGCAGAGAGAGATGGAGACAGAGGGTCCGAAGCAGGCTCCAGGCTCTGAGATGACAGCAGTGAGCCTGATGCGAGGCTCAAACTCAAGAACCAAGAGATCATGACATGAATCTAAGTCAGACACTTAACCAACTGAACTACCCAGGTGTCCCAAGATGTCATTCTTTTTTATGACTAACATTCCATTGTGTGTGTATGTATATGTATTTCACATCTTCTTATCCATTCATCTGTTGATGGACATTTAGGTTGCTTTCATATTTTGGCTATTGTAAATGAGCCTCAATAGACATAGGGGTGCATATATTGTTTATGTTAAAGGTTAGAGTTTTTGCTTTCTTTGGGTAAACACCTAGTCCTTAGCTACTTATTTTAAAACCGTTAATTAAAGCTGGCCATTTTGCAGGCTCATTTGACAGATAAGCGTACTGAATAACTAAAATTACGACTTAGTTTCTAATCTTTTCCCCATGATATTGATTTAGACTAAGTAATTTTTGTCAGAAACTAAAGGGCAAGTCAAGAGACTGAGTTAAGGAAAACAGACAATGGGTCACAACATTTCACACTAAAAATACCCCCAAACCATTTTAAGTTAGTAAAATGAGGCAATACACAGAGCCTCACAATTTTGCTATTATATTTCTTCCAGCTACAATTGTGATTTAAATATAAAATACTGTAAGTTTCAACTATGGAATTGAAATTGAGGAAAATTTGAAATTTAACAGGAAAATCCTATTGCCCATCACTTGAGGGACATTGTACCAATATAGGATTAATATGAAACAAGATATTCTGCCAGAGCTACTGTTACAGACACAAGAACCTATCTAGGCTAAAAAAGAATAAAGTCTTGTCTATAAAGATATGTTAAATTTCAAAATTCTACCCAGGAGATCTTTTAGTCATGTAGGGGCACCTAGGTGGCTTGGTTAATCATCCGACTTTGGTTCAGGTCATGATCTCATGGTTTGTGGGTTTGAGCCCCATGTCAGGTCTGTGCTGATGGCTCAGAGCCTGGAGCCTGGTTCGGATTTTGTGTCTCCCTCTCTCTCTGCCCCTCCTCTGCTCACACTCTGTCTCACTCTCACTCTCCTTCAAAAATAAATAAACATTAAAAAAATTAAAAAAAAAAAAGAATTAGCCATAGAAATATCGTAGTAAACAATTCCATTGCACATCAAAACAAACAGTCAATAAAATGAAAAGGAATCTTTAAGAATGGGAGATGGTGGAAACATCTTTAAGATGGTGGAACAGCATGGAAATTTTTTTTCCATCTCACATCCATGAGATACAGCCAGATCAACACTAAACCTCCTTGCACACCTAGAAAACTTATTTGAGGATTAACACAACAATCTGCACAACCTGAACCATAGAACTCAGCAGAAAAAAAATTACCTTTATTTTCAATTTTTATTAAAAATATTTTCTTTATTTTTTCTACTATATTTTTTACATTTTTGTAATTTTTTCAATTTCCGTTTTACTCCCATCATTTCATTTTATACTATTTCATTGTATTCATTTTCTCAAATTTTCAAACGATTTCCTTTTTTCCCTTTTTCCCTTTTTTCTCTAATCTGTCAAGCTCCTTTCAATAACCAGACTAAAACACAAGCAGAGTCTAGCATCACTGATTTGAGTTGTGTGTGTGTGTGTGTGTGTGTGTGTGTTGTTTTTAATTTTTTAATTTTAATTTTTTTTACCTTATCAATTCCTTTTCTTCCTTCAAAATGATGAAACAAAGTAATTCACCCCAAAAGAAAGAGCAGGAAGAAACAACAGCCAGGAAGTTAATCAACACAGATACAAGCAAGGTATCTGAACCAGAATTTCGATTCATGATAATAATAATACTAGCTGGAGTCAAAAATAGATGAGAATCCCTCTCTGTGGAGTTAAAGGAAGTAAAAGCTAGTCAGGATGAAATAAAAAATGTTGTAAGTGAGCTGCAAGTTTGAATGGATGCCATGGCAGCAAGGATGGATGAGACAGAGCAGCAAATCAGCAATATAGAGGACAAACTTCTGGAGAATAATGAAGCAGAAAAAAAGGGAGACTAAAGCAAGAGAGCATGCTTTAGGAATTAGAGAAAGCAGTGACTCATTAAAAAGGAAAAACATTGGAATCATAGGGGTCCCAGAAGATGAAGAGAGAGGAAAAGTGGTAGAAGGGTTATGTGAGCAAATCATAGTTGAAAACTTCCCTAACCTAGAGAAAGACACAGACATCCAAATCCAGGAAGCACAGAGAACTCCCATTAGCTTGAAAAAAAAATGACCATCAACAAGGCATATCATGGTCAAATTCACAAAATACTCAGGCAAGGAAAGGATCATGAAGGCAACAAGGGAAAAACAGTCCTTAACCTACAAGGGAAGACAGGTCAAGTTTGCAGCAGACGTATCAACAGAAACTTGGCAGGCCAGAAAGGAGTGGCGGGATATATTCAGTGTGCTGAATCAGAAAAATATGCAGCCAAGAATTCTTTATCCATCAAGGCTGACATTCAAAATAGAAGTTGAGATTTAAAGTTTCCTAAACAAACAAAAATTAAAGGAGTTCGGACCACTAAATCAGCTCTGCAAGAAATTTTAAGGGGGACTCTCTGAGGGGCGAATACATGAAAAAAAAAAACCAAAGGCAGCAAAGACCAGAAAGGACCAGAGAACACCACCAGAAACCGACTCTACAAGAAACATAATGGCAGTAAACTTGTATCTTTCAGGACTCACTCTAAACATCAATGGACTAAATTCCCCAATCAAAAGACATAGAGTATCAGAATGGATAAGAAAACAAGATCCATCTATATGCTGTTTACAATAAACCCACTTTAAACCTAAAGACACGTTCAGATTGAAAGTAACGGGATAGAGAACCATCTATCATGTTAATGGTCGACAAAAGAAAGCTGGAGTAGCCATACTTATATCAGACAATCTAGACTTTAAAATAAAGACTAACAAGAGATGAAGAAGGGCATTATGTCATAATCAAGGGGTGTATCCACCAAGAAGACCTAACAATTGTAAACATTTATGCTCCAAATGTGGAAGGACCCAAATAGAAATCAATTAATCACAAACATAAAGAAATTCATTGATCATAATACCATAATAGTATGGGATTTCAACATCCCACTTACAACAATGGACAGGTCATCTAAACAGAAAATCAATAAGGAAACAGTGGCTTTGAATCACACACTGGACCAGATCGACTTAACAGATATATTCAGAACATTTCATCCTAAAGCAGTGGAATATACATTCTTCTCCAGTGTACATGAAAAGTTCTCCAGAATAGACCGCATACTGGGGCACAAAACAGCCCTCAACAAGTACAAAAAGATCAATATCATACCGTGCATATTTTCAGACAACAATGCTATGAAACTCACAATCAACCACAAAAAAAAATTTGGAAAGATAACAAATACTTGGAGTCTAAAGAACATCCTACTAAAGAATGAATGGGCCAACCAAGAAGTTAATGAGGAAATTAAAAAGTACATGGAAACCAATGAAAATGATAACACCACAGCCCAAAACCTCTGGGAACCAGCAAAGGTGGTCATATGAGGGAAGTATATAAATCCAGCCTTCCTAAAGAAGGAAAAAATTTCTCAGATATACAACCTAACCTTACACCTTAAAGAGCTGGAAAAAGAACAGCAAATAAAACCCCAAACCAGCAGAAGACAGGAAATAATAAAGATTAGAGCAGAAATTAATGCTATTGAAACCAAAACAACAGTAGAACAGACCAGTGAAACCAGAAGCTGGTTATTTAAAAGAATTAACAAAATTGATAAACCACCAGCCAGTTTGATAAAAATGAAAAAGGAAAGGACCCAAATAAATAAAATCAAGAACGAAAGAGGAGAGATCACAACCACAACAGCAGAAATACAAACAATAAGAAGAGAATATTATGAGCAATTATACGCCAATAAAATGGGCAATCTGGAAGAAATGGACAAATTCCTAGAAACATATACACTACCAAAACTGAAACAGGAAGAAATACAAAATTTGAAGAGACCCATACCCAGTAAAGAAATCGAATTAGTAATCAAAAATCTCCCAAAAAACAAGAGTCCAGGGCCTGATGGCTTTCCAGGGGAATTCTAGCAAACATTTAAGGCAGAGTTAACACCTATTCTCTTGAAGGTGTTCCAAAAAATAGAAATGGAAGGAAAACTTCCAAACTCTTTCTATGAAGCCAGAATTACCTTGATTCCAAAACCAGAAAAGACCCCACCAAGAAGGAGAACTATAGACCAATTTCCCTGGTGAACGTGGATGCAAAAATCCTCAACAAGATATTAGCCAACCAGATCCAACAATACGTTAAAAAAATTATTCACCATGACCAAGTGGGATTTATACCTGGGATGCAGGGCTGGTTCAATATTCACAAAACAATTAATGTTATTCATCACATCAATAAAAGAAAGGACAAGAACCACATGATCCTCTCAATAGATGCAGAGAAAGCATTTGACAAAATATAGCATCCTTTCTTGATAAAAACCCTCAAGAAAGTAGGGATAGAAGGATCATACCTAGAGATCATAAAAGCCATCTATGAATGACTCAATGCTAATATCATCCTCAGTGGGGAAAAACTGAGAGCTTTCCCCCTAAGGTCAGGAATAAGACAGGGATGTCTACTCTTGCCACCGTTACTCAACATAGTATTGGAAGTCTTAGCTTCAACAGTCAGACAACACAAAGAAATAAAAGGCATCCAAATTGGCCAGGAGGAAGTCAAACTTTCACTCTTTGCAGTGACATGATACTCTATATGGAAAACCCAAAAGATTCCACAAGAAAATTGCTAGAACTGATCCATGAATTCAGCAAAATGGCAGAATATAAAATCAGTGCACAGAAATCAGTTGCATTCCCATACACCAACAATGAAGCAAAAGAAAGAGAAATCAAGGAATTGATCCCATTTACAGTTACACCAAATACTATAAAATACCTAGGAATAAATCTAACCAAAGAGGTGAAAAATCTATACACTGAAAACTATAGAAAGCTTATGAAAGAAATTGAAGAAGACACAAAAAAATGGAAAAAGATTTCATGCTCCTGAATAGGAAGAACATATATTGTTAAAATATCAATACTACCCAAAGCAGTCTACATATTCAATGCAATCCCTATCAAAATAACACCAGCATTCTTCACAGAGCTACATCAAACAATCCTAAAATTTGTGTGGAACCCGAAAAGACCCTGAATAGCCAAAGCAATCTTGAAAAAGAAAACCAAAGCAGAAGGTATCACAATCCCAGACTTCAAGCTATACTACAAAGCTGTCATCATCAAGACAGTATGGTACTGGCACAAGAACATTCAGATCAATGGAACAGAATAGAGAACCCAGAAATGGACCTACAAACATATGGCCAACTAATCTCCGACAAAGCAGGAAATGGAATAAAGACAGTCTCTTCAGCAAGTGGTGCTGGGAAAACTGGACAGCGACATGTAGAAGAATGAACCTGGAACACTTTCTTGCACCATACACAAAAATAAATTCAAAATGGATGAAAGACCTAAATGTAAGACAGGAAGCCATCAGAGTCCTCGAGGAGAAAGCAAGCTAAAACCTCTTTGACCTTGGCCTCAGCAACTTCTTACTCAACATGTCTCTGGAGGCAAGGGAAACAAAAGCAAAAATGAACTATTGGGACCTCATCAAAATAAAAAGTTTCTGCACAGCGAAGGAAACAATCAGCAAAACTAAAAAGCAGCCGACAGAATGGGAGAAGATATTTGCAAATGACATATCAGGTGAAGGGTTAGTATCCAAAATCTATAAAGAACTTATCAAACTCAACCCCCAAAAAACAAATCATCCAGTGAAAAAATGGGCAAAAGACATGAAAAGACACTTTTCCAAAGAAGACATCCAGATAGCCAACTGACATGGAAAAATGCTCAACATCACTCATCATCAGGGAAATACAAATCAAAACCACAGTGAGATACTACCTCATACCTGTCAGAATGGCTAACATTAACAACTCAGGCAACAACAGATATTGGCGAGGATGCAGAGAAAGATCTCTTTTGCACTGCTGGTAGGAATGCAAACTGGTACAGCCACGCTGGAATACAGTATGGAGGTTCCTCAAAAAGTTAAAAATAGAACTATCCTATGATCCAGCAATTGCACTTCTAGGTATTTATCCAAGGGATACAGGTATGCTGTTTTAAAGGGGCACATGTACCCCAATGTTTATAGCAGCACTATCAACAATAGCCAAAGTATGGAAAGAGCCCAAATGTCCATTGATGGATGAATGGATAAAGAAGATGTGGTATATATATATACAATGGAGTATTACTCGGCAATCAAAAAGAATGAAATCTTGTCATTTGCAACTACGTGGATGGAACTAGAGGCTATTATGGTAAGTGAAATTAGTCAGTTGGAGAAAGACAAATATCATGTGACTTCACTCATATGAGGACATTAAGACACAGAACAGATGAACACAAGGGAAGGGAACCAAAAATAATGTAAAAACAGGGAAGGGGACAAAACAGAAGAGACTCTTAAATAAGGAAAACAAACAGAGGGTTACTGGAGGGGGTGTGGGAGAGAGAATGGGCTAAATGGGTAAGGGGCACTAAGGAATCTACTCCTGAACTCATTGTTGCACTATATGCTAACTTGGATGTAAATTTAAAAAAATAAATAAAAAGTTAAAAAAGAGGTTAATATCCAAAATATATGAAGAATTCATGCAGCTCAATAACAACAACAGCAACAACAACAATAAACAAGCAATCTGATTTAAAAATAGGCAGAGGTATTAAATAGATCTTTTTCTGAAAGACGCTCAACACTGCTTATCATCAGGGAAATGGACAGCAAAAGCACAATGAGATTTCACCTTACATCTGTTAGAATGGCTGGTATCAAGAAGAGAATGTGGAGAAAAGGAAACTGTATACTGTTGGTGAGAATGTATCTATGGAAAACAATAAGGAATTTCCTCAAAAACTTAAAAACAGAAATAGCATATGGGTCAGTAATTCTACTTCTGGGTATTTATCCAAAGGAATTGAAAATAAGATATTCAAGACATATCTCCACTCCGTGTTTATTGCAGCATTATTTACAATAGCCAAAAATATGGAAACATCCTAAGAACACACACATACACACACACACACACACACACACACACACACACTCACACACACACACACACACACACACACACGTAATGGAATTATTATTCAGCGTTGAGAAAGAAGAAAATCACTTGAGGACATTATCATGAGATAAATAAGACCCAAAAAAGTCAAATACTGTATGATATCACTTGTATGTGGAATCTAAAAAAGCCAAACTCAAAAACAGGAGAACTGTTGTTTAAGTGTATAAACTTACAACTAGTATACATATAGGTCCTGGAGATCAAGTCCCCATATAGTAGAAACAACAATATTGTATTGTAATCATTAAACTTTTTAAGAGACTAGATAGCAATTATTTCCACTTCAAGAAAGAAATAATTATGTGATGTGATAGAGGTACTATCACTACAGTGGGAAATTAATATATAAATAAATCAACATGTTGAACACCTTAAATTTACACAATATTGTATGTCACATATATGTCAATAAAAATTCTTTAAAAACTATTACATATCTGTCCAAATTATCAACTATTAGGGTCTCTAGGACATTTAGAACATAGAGACCCTAGGTTCTAAACAAATTTCCCAACAAATTCTGTCAACACTGTTTTTGTTATCATTAGTCGTCACCATGTTTCCTTATTTTAACTTTGTTAGGAATATTGTTCTTAAGTGGAAAGCTTGTAATATATGTTTTTCTTATTTTCCTGTCAAATTTCCCAACTGCACTTAAAACAATGCTATTTTTTCCTCAGATTCCCAATATATATACGTATGTTTGTATCTATATATGTATGTATATACATATATGTGTATATATATATATATACGTGTATGTATATATACGTATATATATATATATACGTGTATGTGTATATATATATATACACATGTATATATGTATATATGTATGTATATATATATACGTATATATATAGTGTATATATGTGTATATATATGTACACGTGTATATATGTATATATGTATGTATATATATATACGTATATATATAGTGTATATACGTGTATATATATGCTAATAAAACGCTTATAAGTTGATAGCAGTAAAGATAATAAAAATGAAATCCGAAGTTGATTCCTATATCAGGTAACATTTCAACATTTTCAAGGCCTTTTCTTGTCAATCTTTATATAGGTACTGTTTATTCTTTGTTTATTCAGATGTTAGAATAACTTTTTTTAATATTTATTATTTATTTTTCACTAATAAGTCTAATTTGTCATGTCCTCCAATTTTCATCCCTAAAAGTGGTGCCTTATGATTATCCAGTTAGAATGCTTTAAAGACTTAAAAATATGATTCATTCAAATATAAAATTAATATATGTCAAAGATTTATCAACTCAAGAATGAGCAAACTAATAGAATATCAAGTATTTATAAAACATTTGAAGGACAGGGTATTTATAGACATTTTTTAAAAAAATTCTTGACTTAAGGTTGCTGGGTTAGTACATAACTGGTTACAGGGCAATGAACCCAAAGCCTTTGGAGATTTGTTTTCTAGCAAAAAAAAAAAAAAAAAAAAAGAAAGGAAAGAAACCCACCATCCACCCAGTTAGTATGTTACCTCACAGACTCTGAACTCTTAATAAAATTAACAAAATCAAAATAGGTGCAATCTTCCAGAAAATTAAATAATTCTTGTTTGAAGCTACTAAACAATGTTACAAGTCTAACATTGAAAGAACATGTCTATCTTTTTTGCCCTTTTTCTAGTTTTAAATAATTTTCTTTAATATGGCTCACATAAGTTCTTATATAATTATGTTTATACTTTTTCTACTATTCCTGAGTTCTATTCCTTTCTGGAGGCTCTAGGGGAAGGAAGTCTCATTCAGAATGTTTCTTGTCAGAGCTGAATTCATTATGGTTACAGGAATATGGCCTTCATCTTCTTGCTGTCAGTGGAGAAGCAATCCCAGCTTCTCAAGGCTGTTAAAATCCTTGGCTGTGGATCCCTCTCTTCATCTTCAAATGATCCTCCAGAAATGAAGGATCAAACATGTTGTGTCTCTGACCCTCTTCTGCCTTCCGTTTCCACTCCTTAGGACTCCAGCAATTAGATGGACCCATCCAGATAATCTAGGATAATCTCTCCATATCAAGGTCTATCCCCTCAACTGTACATACAAACTTCTTTTTGCCAAATAAGGTAACATATTTACAGGTTTAGGGGATTGAGAAGTAGACATATTTGAGGGGTCTTTATTCTGCTTATCACGTCATAAGTGCACAATTCAATGATTATTAGTAAATTTATAAATTTGTGCAAACATCACGTAATTATAGAATGTATTTCATCTGTCCAACCAAATATAGAATGTATTTGGGGTGATGAAATCCCCCAAAGTTTCCTTGTGTCAGTTGGTAGATATGTTCGTGATCTCAGCTCTATGCAGCTACTGATTTGCTTTCTGTTTTCATAAACTTGCCTTTTCAGGACATTTCATACAAATAAAAACAAAATATTTAATCTTTTGCACAATGTTGAGGTTCATCCATGTTTAGCATGTATCTATAGTTTGTTCTCTTTATTATTGACTGTATCACATTGGTTGTACATATTATGGTTTATTAGTTTACCAATTAATATACATTTTGGTTGTGTCCAGTTGTTGCTTATTATAAATAATTCTATAATAAATATTTCCACATAGATCTGTATGAAAATATATTTTCATTTTTCTTGCATAAATTTCTAGGAGTGGATCATAAGGTAATTTTATGTTTAATTTTCAAGAAACTACCGATTTTTTCCCAAAACATTATATTATTTTAAACTCCCTCTAGCAATGTATATGGGATCCAGTTTTTTGACTTGTTATTGTCTATCCTTTGATTATTGCCCATCTAGTGGGTATAAAATAGTGTGTAGTTAGTCTTAGTTTATATTTCCCTAATAACACAATGTTAAGTATATTTTCATTTGCTTATCAGATATATATATATATATATATTCTGTGTATATATACACAGCAAATTATATAAATATATATAATATATTTATATAATATATAATATATATATTATATATATAATAATATAATATATAATATAATATTTATATAATTTATATAATATATAATATTAATATATAATATATAATTTATATAATATATAAATATATATACACAGCAAATTATATAAATATAATTTATATATTATATATAAATATATATATATATTCTTTTCATTTGTGTGTGCATTTTAAAGCTTAAAATTATTAATTTTGATAAAGTATGATGTATCAATGTTCCCTGTTATAGACTTCACTTTTTTGGTCATATCTACAAACTCTTTGCCCAACCCGAAGTTATGTAGGATTTTCTCCTACATTTTCTACTAGAAAATTTACAGGTTTTTGTTATGTTTTGTTATTTATTTATTTGTTTGTTTATGGTTGGATTTTTTTGTTTTTGCTGTGATACAAAAATAAGACTTAGGAACAACAGTTTCTATTCTTTCTAAAACAAATACACCATTAGATAATAAAAACTGAAAGAATCCCATGTTTTTAGTTTTCAAACTAATAAACTTCTTCACATAAATGACTAAAGGATTTTTGAGGATATTTATCAGATGGATATGAAACAGCTATTTATTTCAGTGGAAATAGTTCATATTTAAAATAAAGGAGAATATGCAGACGCCACCACAAAAGCAAACAACTTCAGAAACAACAGTTACAGTCTGATTTTTTTTTTTTTAGTTACTTGTTATTCTTTTTATTTCAGACTCTTTGCTTTTGCACAGGACTTTGTGTTTTGTTGTAATATAATTTATTGTCAAGTTAGCTAACATACAGTGTACACAGTGTGTTCTTGGCTGCAGGAGTAGTTTCCCATGATTCATTGCTTACATGCAACACCCAGTGCTCATCCTAACAAGTGCCCTCCTTGATGCCCATCACCAATTATCTCCTCTCCCCTGCAATCAACCCTCAGTTTGTTCTTTGTATTGAAAGGTCTCTTATGGTGTTCCTCCTTTCTGTTTGAAACTGTTTTTTCCTCTTCCCCTCCCCCATGGTCTTCTGTTACATTTCTCAAATTCCACATATGAGTGAAAACATAATGGTATCGGCCCGTCTCTGATTGATTGATTTCACTTAACATAATACCCTCCATTTCCATCCACGTTGTTGCAAATGGCAAGATTTCATTCTTTCTCATTGCTAAGTAGTATTACATTATATAGATAGAGATAGAGATAGAGATAGAGATAGAGATAGAGGTAGAGATAGAGATAGAGATAGATGTATATGTATGTATATACACCATATTTTCTTATCCATTCATCAGTTGGTGGACATTTGGGCTCTTTCCATAATTTGACTATTGTTGATAGCACTGTTATCCTATCCTATGCTATGCTATCCTATCCTATCCTATCCTGTCCTGTCCTGTCCTATCCTATCCTATCCTATCCTATCATATATCACAGTGCCCCTATGAATCAGCACTCCTGTATCCTTTGGATAAATTTCTAGTAGTGTTATTGCTGAGTCATAGGGTAACTCTATTTTTAAATTTTTTGAGGAGCCTCCACACTGTTTTCCAGTGTGGCTGCACCAGTTTGCATTCTCACCACCAGTGCAAGAGGGTTCCTGTTTCTCCACATCCTCACCAACATCTGTTGTTTCCTGAGTTGTTAATTTTAGCCACTCTGACTAGTGTGAGGTGGTATCTCACTGTGGTTTTGATTTGTATTCCCCTGATGGTGAGAGATGTTGAGCATCTTTTTATATGTCTGTTGGACAGCTGGATGTCTTCTTTGGAAAAGTGTCTATTCATGTCTTGTGGCCATTTCTTCACTGGATTATTTGTTTTTTGGGTATTAGGTTTGGTAAGTGGTTTATAGATTTTGGATACTAACCCTTTGTCCAATATGTCATTAGTAAATACCTTCTCCAATTCTGTTGGTTGCCTTTAGTTTTGCTGATTGTTTCCTTTGCTGTGTATCAGCTTTTTATCTTGATGAATTCCCAGTAGTTCATTTTTGCTTTTATTTCCCTTGCCTTAAGACACATGTCTAGTAAGAAGTGCTGCAGCTGAGGTCAAAGAGGTTGTTGCTTGTTTTCTCTCCTAGGGTTTTGATAGTTTCCTGTCTCACATTTAGGTATTACATCCATTTTGAATATATTTTTGTGTATGGTGTAAGAAAGTGGTCCAGGTTTATTCTTCTGCATGCTGCTGTCCAGTTCCCCCAGAACCATTTGCTAAAGAGACTGTCTTTTTCCCATTGGATACTCTTTCCTGCTTTGTTGAAGCTTAGTTGGCCATAGATTTATGCATCCATTTCTGGGTTCTCTATTCTATTCCATTGATCTATGTGTCTGTTTTTATGGCAATACCATACTATCTTGATGATTATAGCTTTCCAGTACAGGCTGAAGTCTGGGATTGTGATGCCTCCAGCTTTGGTTTTCTTTTTCAACATTATTTTGGCTATTCGAGGCCTTTTGTGGTTCCAAAAAAATTTTAGGATTATTTGTTCTAGCTCTGAGAAGAATGCTGGTGCAATTTTGATTGGGTTTCCATTGAATGTGTAGGTTGCTTTGGGTACTATTGACATTTTAACAATATTTGTTCTTCCAATTCATGCGCATGGAATGTTTTTCCATTTCTTTGTGCCTTCTTCAATTTCTCTCATAAGTTTTCTGTAGTTTTCAGCATATAGATCTTTTTACATCGTTGGTTAGGTTTATTCCTAGGTATTTTATGGTTCTTAGTGCCTTTGTACATGGGTTTGATTCCTTGATTTCTCTTTCTGTTGCTTCATTACCAGTGTATAGAAATGCAGCTGTTTTCTGTACATTGATTTTATATATTGTGACATTGCTGAATTCATGTATCAGTTCTAGCAATTTTTTGGTGGAGTCATTTGAGTTTTCTATGTAGAATATCATGTCATCTGTGATAAGTGGATGTTTGACTTCTTTGCCAGTTTGGATGCGTTTGATTTCATTTTGTTGTCTGATTGCTGAAGCTGACTTTCAACACTATGTTAAACACAGTGGTGAGAGTTGACATCCCTGTTGTGTTCCTGATCTCAGGGGGAAAGCCCTCAGTTTTTTCCCCATTGAGGTTGATATTAGCTGTGGGCCTTTCATATATGGCTTTTATGATGTTAAGGCATGCTCCTTCTATCCTGACTTTCTTGAGGGTTTTTATTAAGAAAAGATGCTGTATGTTATCAAATGCTTTTTCTGCATCTATTGACAGGATCCTATGTTTCTTACCTTTTCTTCCATTAATGTGATGTATCACATTGATTGATTTGCAAATATTAAAGCAGGCCTGTAGTCCAGGAATGAATGCCACTTGATCATGGTGAGTAATTCTTTTAATATACTGTTGAATTCGATTTGCTAGTATCCTGTTGAGAATTTTTACATCCATGTTTGTCAAGCATTTTGGCCTGTAATTCTCCTTTTCCACGGGGTCTTTTTCTGGTTTGGGAATCAAGGTAATGCTGGCTTCATAGAATGACTCTGGAAGCTTTCCTTCCATTTCTATTTTTTAGAACAGCTTCAGAAGAGTATGTATTAACTCTGCTTTAAATGTCTGGTAGAATTCCCCTGGGAAACCACCTGGACCAGGACTTTTATTTATTGGAAGATTTTTGATAAATGATTCAATATATTTGCTGGTTATGGGTCTGTTCAAATTTTCTTTTTTTAATTAAAAAAATTTTTTTAATGTTGTATTTTTTTTTTAGAGAGTGAGAGACAGATTGTGAGCAGGGGAGGGGCCGAGAGAGAGAGAGACTCAGAATCCAAAGCAGGCTCCAGGCTCTGAGCTGTCAGCATAGAGCCTGATGTGAGACTCAAACTCACAAACTGTGAGATCATGACTGAGCCACCCAGGCGCCCATGTTTTCAAATTTTCTATTTCTTCCTGTTTGAGTTTGGTAAGGTGTGGATGTCTGGGAATTTGTCCAGTTTTCCAGATTGTGCTGTTTGTTGCCATATAATTTTTCATAGTATCCTTTCATAATTATTTGTATTTCTGTGGTGTTTGTTGTGATCTCTCCTTTTTCATTCGTGATTTTATCTTTTTGGGTTCTTTCTCTTTTCTGTCTGAGAAGTCTGGCTAGGAGTTTATCAAGTTTGTTTATCCTTTCAAAAAACCAGCTCTTAGATTCATTGATCTGTTCTACTGTTTTTTTTATTCTACATTGTTTATTTCTGCTCTAATCTTTATTATCCTCTTACTCTGCCATCTTTGGGGTTTCTTTGCTGTTCTGCTTCTAGTTCCTTTAGGTTTGAGATTAGGTTCTGTATTTGGGATTTTTCTTGTTTCTTGAGATAGGCCTGGCCTTTGCTGCATCCCAAAGGGTTTGGTCATGTTTTCATTTTCATTTGTTTCCATATATTATGTAATTTCTTCTTTAATTGCCTGGTTGACCCCATTCATTCTTTTTTAAAATTTTTTTAATTTTATTTATTTTTGACAGAGAGAGAGAGACAGAGCATGAGCAGGGAAGGGGCAGAGAGAGAGGGAGACACAGAATCCAAAGAAGGCTCCAGGCCCTGAGCTATCAGCATAGAGCCTGACGTGGAGCTCAGACTCACAGACCATGAGATCATGACCCGAGCTAAAGCCGACACTCAACCGACTGAGCCACCCAGGCACCCCCCCATTCATTCTTTAGTAGGATGTTCTTTAACCCCCATGCATTCGGAGTCTTTCCAAATTTTTTCTTATGGTTGATTTCAAGTTTCATAGTGTTGTGATCTAAAAATGTGCATGATATTATCTCAATACTGTTATATTTATTTAGGGCTATTTTGTGACCCAGTATGTGATCTATTTTGGAGAACATTCCATGTGCACTTGAGGAGAATGTGTATTCTGCTGCTTTTCGATGATAAGTTCTGAATATATGTGTCAAGTCGATCTGGTCCAGTGTATCATTCAAGGCCATTGTTTCTTTATTGATTTTCTGCCTAGATTATCTGTCCATTGTTTTAAGTGGAATATTAAAGTCACTTGCTATTAACATTTTCTGATCAATAAAATTGCTTATGTTTGTGATTAATTGATTTATATATTTGGGACGTCTCAAGTTGGGGGCATAAACATTTACAATTGTTAGCTCTTCTTGATGGACCCTCTTAATTATAATATAATGCCCTTCTTCATCTCTTGTTACAGTCTGTAGTTTAAAATCTAATTTGTCTGATATAAGTATCGCTACTCAAGCTTTTTTTTACTTCAAATAGCATGATAAACGATTCTCCATCCCCTTACTTTCAATACGCAGGTGTTCTCAGGTCTAAAATGAGTCTTTTGAAGACAGCATATAGATGGATCTTGGTTTTTTATCCATTCTGATACCCTGTGTCTTTTGATTGGGACATTTAGCCCATTTATATTCAGAGTTATTACTGAAAGATATGGATTTAGTGTCATTGTTTTATCTTTAGGTTTCATGCTTGTGGTGATGTCTCTGGTCCTTTGTAGTCTTTGCAGCATTCCACTCAGAGTCCCCCTTAGGATCTCCTGCAGGGCTGGTTTAGTGGTCATGAACTCCTTCAGTTTTTGTTTGTCTGGGAAAGCCTTTATCTCTCCTTCTATTCTGAATTACATCCTTACTGGATAAAAGATTCTTGACTGCATACTTTTCCTATTTAGCACATTGAGTATTTCCTGCCACTCCCCTCTGGCCTGCCAAGTTTCAGTGGACAGGTCTGCTACTACCTTTATGTGTCTACCCTTGTGGGATAAGGCCCATTTGTCCCTAGCTTCTTTCAGAATTCTCTCCTTATCTTTGTATTTTGCCTGTTTCACTATGATATGTCATGGTGATGGCCTATTCTCGTTGAATCTGAAGGGAGTTTTCTGTGCCTTCTGGAGTTGGATGTCTGCTTCCTTCCCCGGGTTAGGGAAGTTCTAAGCCATAATTTGTTCAAATAAACCTTCTGCCCTTTTCTCTTTCTACTTCTTCTGGAACTCCTATGATACAGATATTATTATATTTCACTGAATCACTTAGGTCTTTAATTCTTCCCTCATGTTCAGTATTTTCTTATCTCTCTTTATCTTGGCTTCATCATTTCCTATAATTATATCTTTCGTTTCACTTATTCTCCTCTCTGATTTTTCTATCCTTGCTGTCACTTTTTCTGGTTTATTTTGCAGCTCATTTACAACATTTCTTAATTCATTGTGACTATTTCTTACTTCCTTGATCTCTGCTCCAATAGAGTCTCTGCTGTCTTTTATGTTTTTATCAAGCCCAGGTATTAGTCTTATGACTATTACTCTAAATTCCTGTTCAGATATATTGTTCACATCTGTTTTGAGCAATTCTCTGGCTGTCGTTTCTTTCTGGAATTTCTTTTGAGGAGAATTCTTTCATTAAGTAATTTTGGCTAGTTTTTTGTCTTTTATGTGTTTTAATAGCTTGTTATATGTTCTGCACCTGCGAACACTACCATATTAAGAAGGGTTCACACATTGTCCAGGGCATGGCCCTTCAGGTGGTGTTTTTGGAGTGTGTTGCTTGTTCTCTGTTGTTGCTTTATCTCCTTACTTGTAGTGGTGTTTTGGACCTTCCACAAGGTGTGCTTTGAATTGTTCACTGAAGTAGCCCTGGAAAAAAAAATTTTTAAAGGTGGGGGGTGGAAGAAGCCTTATCCCATATACAGAGAGAAATGACAGGAGTGGGGAAAAAAAGAAAAAATGACCAAGCAGAGTTTCAGAGAAACTATATGGCTTAATCCAGGGAGAGAGAGTGAGAGAGAGAGAGAGAGAGAGAGAGAGGAAATTAAAGAAGGAGATACAGAAGAGGTGTAAAAAAATACATTAAAAATGCCTACTTAAATAAACCAACAACCAAAATAGAGAAGGGAAGAAGGGAACAAAAAATATACATGTAAAATAAGAATTGACCAAGAATCAAATCAGAAAATGCAGAACTGCTGGACCGATGTCTGATGGTGCCTTGGAATCGGTGGCCGTGCTGGTCTGGAAGAACGGCCTTCTGGTTCATTCAATTTCAGTGTTGCTCTGGTAGGTATGCAGTTGGCAGGCACAGAGGGATGGGGTTTGGTGTAAGCGGGTACCAACTCCACTGGGGCCTACTGTCCAGTCCCTGAAGCCCCACCGTGTTGCTGATGGGGAGAAAAATGGTGACACCCCAGTCTCTCCTCCACGGATGGCTGTTCCAAACTATACTGTTCAGGCAGTCTTTACAGTGCTTTGTGGGCACAGGCGGGCTGCTTTGTCCTGCTCCGTGGTCTCCTGTGCCGCGCAGGCACTTGGCTAGGATTCAAACCCCCATGTCTTAAAGGATCCTGCTCCATGTACCGCCGTTCTGGGGTAGCACCACTCTGCCCAGCCAACAAAGGGCCTCTGGCTGGCAGGCGCCTGCAGCGTCTTTTGTCCTTGGAGCAGCTATATACCTTCTTCCCACAGAACCCGAGGGAGGGGATTGCTGTCTTACACTGTGCCTCTGAGCTCACCAAGGGCTGGCTCCCCCTTAATCCCAGGTGGGCGTACAGGGCAGCAGACCCAGTCCCAAGAAAGTCCTGCAACACTGGGTCATCACTCCTAAGGCTGTTTCCAAGTCAGAGACTGACTGTCTCCACTTTTTTCCATTCCCTGGTCAGTGGTCTGGAGAGTTTTTCTCTTGTTCAGATGCTTCCACACTTCCACAGCCTGTCTCTCTCTTCTTTTTGTCTCTCTGCGGAAGGAGTTTCCCCTTTGGTCTGTGCCTTCACCACCCATTTTATCTCTCCCAATTGGCAGGCACGCACCTCTGGCCCGCCAAGCTGTCCCCTTGGGCTCCTGGAGATGTTTCTGTCACTCTGTAGCCCGGATTCCTGGAATTCCAAGTCTTTGGCCTCAATACCGCTGTTTGAGGTATGAGGGAAATTTGCCCCCCTCGCACCCCTGCCCCACTTCTCCTCCATGTTGACTCCTTTCTTGAGAATTCATAGTTTTAGATCTTAAGTTTAGGTAAGATCTATTTGGAGTTAATTTTTGTGCGTAGTGTGAGGTATGGAAATACTTTTTTATTTTTTTTGTAAGTTGACATCTAGGTGTTCCGATGATATTTGTGTTTTTTGTTTGTTTTTTATTTTAAATGCTGACTTTTCAGAACGAGAGAGAGAGATAGCATGCATATGCAAGCAGGGGAGGGGCAGAGAGGGAGGAAGACAGAGGTCCAAAGCAGGCTCTGTGCTGTTAGTGCAGAGCCCGATGTGGGGCTTGAACTCACAAATGGAACCATGAGATCATGACCTGACTGGAAGTCAGATACTTAACTAAGCCACCCAGGTGCCCCATGTGATGTTTGTTGAAAAGCCTATACTTCCCACATTGAATTGTTCTGTAACTTTTCTGGAAAGTCAGTCTTCCATTGATACATGAATTTACTTCTGGGCTCTGTTCTTTCCCATTGATCTATATATGATTTTGCCTTTGCCAATGTCACATTGGTTGATTACTTTATTGCTTGATTTATTTATTTATTTATTTATTTATTATTGTTTACTGTGGCTTTAGAGTAATTTTCAAAATCAGGTAGCTCTGTGTTTTCAGAATTATTTTGGATAGTCTAGGTTCTGGAAATATCCCAATAAATTTTAGAATAAGCTTGTTAATTATTAACAACAACAACAACAACAAAAAGGCCTGCCAAGCTTTGACAGAAATTGTGTTGAATTTCTAAATTACTTTGGAAAATATTGCCATCCTGACAATATTAGACTTCCAGCTCACTAACATGAAATGTCTCTATTTATTTAAATATTTAATTTCTTTCAGCAGTGTGTTATAGTTTTCAGTATATAAATCTTAAACTTTCATTTTTAAGTTGTTTTAAAAACATTTAATATTTTATACAATTTTAAATGGAATTTTTTTCTTAATTTAATTTTTGTATTTTTCATTGCTAGTGTATAGAAATGCAAGTGATTTCTATGCATTGACTTTGTATCCCAAGACCTTCCTAAACAATGATTAGTTCTAGTAAATTTTTTTTTATGCATTCTTTCAGGTTCCCCTCATTTAAAATCATTTGCTCTTTAAGGACAGTTGTACTTCATTATTTCCAATATAGATGCATTTAACTAATTAATTAACTGGTTGATATTTTCTTTTTCTTTTTCTTTTTCCTTTTCTATTTTATTTTATTTTTTATATTTCTTATTTTTTAAAATTTTCCTTCTTGAACTTACTAAGAAAGCTAATATAACTGTGAATAGAAATAGTGAACATGACATCCTTAGTGAACATGACATCCTTGCCTTGCTACTGATCTTAGGGGACAACTATCAGTCTTATACCATTTAGTATGATGGATGTAGTTTTTTCATAAATTCCCCTTGTCAATTTGATGAAGTTATCTTCCATTTCTAGTTTTATAAGACTTGTTTTGTTTTAATCATGAGTAAGTCTTAAGTTGTGCCGAATTATTTTCCTATATCTACTGACATGATTATGTGCTTTTTATCTTTTTTTAAATTTTTTAATGTTTGTTTATTTTTTAATCTTTTTTAAACATTTATTTATTTTTGAGAGACAGAGAGAGACAGAGTACAATCAGGGGAAGGGCAGAGGGAGAGAAAGAGAGAGAGAGAGACAGAATTTGAAGCATGCTCCAGCCTCTGAGCTGTCAGTACATAGCCTGATTGGGGCTCAAAACCACGAACTGTGAGACCATGACCTGAGCTGAACTTGAACGCTTAACTGACTGAGCCACCTAGGTGTCCCAGGTCTTTAATGATTTTAATATGATTGATAATATATTAAGTTAGTTTTGGGATGTCAGACTAACCTTATATTTCTCAGAAAAACTTCACTCAGTCATGGTGTATAATTCTTTTTATATTTTGCTGGTTCACTTTATAAACATTTTGTTAGGGATATTAATAAAGGATAGTGGTCTATGATTTTCTTTTCTAGTGATGTCTTTGGCTTTGTTATGAGGGTAATACTAACCATCGTGGTAAGTGATGAATTGGTGTTATTCCCTCTGTAAATATTTGATAGAATTTATCATTGAGGCTACTGGGCCATAGGCTTTTGTGAGAAGATTTTTAATTCCTAATTCAATTTCTATATTTCCCATGGTTGTATTCAGATTTTCTATGGCCTCTTAACCCAGTTTTGGTAATTTATGTCTTTTTAGAAATTTTTATATTTTTTTCTAAGTAATTTAATGTGTTACCATAAAGTTGTCACAGTATTTCATTGTTACTTCCTTTAGTATCTGTGAGTCGGTAAAGAAACACATTCAGAGTTCAAATAATTTTTAGGTCTTCTTTGGCTTTCACTGTTTTTAATACCTTTTCACATCTCTTATGTCATGCTTATTCAACCTGGGGATTGGCAAGGAGTTTGTCTAGTTTGAATCCTCCCTAGTGTCCACTGTACCTGCAGGCATCTTTGTGCATCGATTGGGTCAACCTCAAGCCAGAAGAGTAGCAGTAGGTAAATTATGGTCCATGGGCCAAACCCATTACCTGTGCACTAAAACTGTGTATTTTTTATTATTTATTTTTTTAAGATTATTTTTTTAATGTTTATTTTTGAGAGAGAAAGAAAGAAGGGGAAGGAGAGAGAGAGGGGGGGAGACAGAATCTGAAGTAGGCTCCAGGCTCCGAGCTGTCAGCACAGAGCCCAACACGGAGCTTAAACTCACAAACCGTGACATCCTGACCTGAGCCGAAGTCGGACCCTTAACCAACCAAGCCACTCAGGTGCCCCAAAAAACTGTGTGTATTTTTAAAGTAATGAGAAGAAGAAGAAAAAAGAAGAAGGAAAAGAGGAGTAATAGTAGGAAGGGTGGAAGTCCAGAAGGGGGAGGAAAGAGGAGAAGGAGAAGGGAAAACAGATACTGTAGGTGGCCCGCAGAACACAAAATATCTCTCTGGCTCTTTCAGAAACAGATCGCCTGTCCTCCAGGTAGAGCTGTGGATCCTCCCATGTCTGTCAACAACATTGCTGGATGTGGGTGTCACCCACTGCTTCAAATTTTGAGAATCCCCTTCAGCCATCACAGAAAATCTGCCAGCCCTCGCAGCCTGTGCCACCCTGGGGGAAATGGGAGCAGTCCAGGCCAGAATGACTAGGTTCCCACTGCTCTTACCCATCTTACTCATTCAGCAGTTTTTTTTTGGTTTTTTAATGTTTTTATTTATTTTTGAGAAAGAGAGAGGGAGAGAGAGAGCATGAGCACAACCTGATTACTTCTACATGCTCCAATTTCTGATTTTGCACTCTTCTTTTTTTTATTTTTTATTTTTTTTTTATTTTTTTGGGGACAGAGAGAGACAGAGCATGAACGGGGGAGGGGCAGAGAGAGAGGGAGACACAGAATCGGAAACAGGCTCCAGGCTCCGAGCCATCAGCCCAGAGCCTGACGCGGGGCTCGAACTCACGGACCGCGAGATCGTGACCTGGCTGAAGTCGGACGCTTAACCGACTGCGCCACCCAGGCGCCCCGCACTCTTCTTTACTTAAGAATTTCTTTAAAAAATCGCACAGGGAAAATGACTCCCCCCCCCCCCCCCACCACCACCCCGACCCAATCAAATTTTTGTATCAATGAGAGGGGGAGGAGCAGAGAGAGAGAATGAGACAGAGGATCTGAAGCAGGCTCTGTCTGCGCTGACAGCAAAGAGCCTGACGTGGGGCTTGCACCCACCAACCGTGAGATCCTGTGGGCTGCAGCCCACCAGCTGTGAGATCATGACCCTGGCCAAAACCAGGTGTTCAACCTACTCAATCACCCAGATGCCCCTTCTTCAGCAGTTCTTTTAAGCCTCTGTGCCTCTTAAAATTTGCAAACCTTTAGTCAGTTTCTAGACGACAGAAATGGATGTTTTTGTCAATTTTGCTTAACTTTCAGGCCGCTTTTTTGGAGAGGATTTTCTCACCTCACTTAGCTGTGGTTAGAAGGCCCACCTTCCTTGTAATTCATTTTAAAGAAAACTAAATGCAATACTAAAAAGAAAAAAAAGAATCAAATACTAATTTATCACTATACCATGTTCTTTGCTAAATATTTGTTAGCCAGAACAATTTGGTATATAGAAACTTGGGGATTTAAGAGCCACCAAAGCGAGTATGTTGTAACTTTATTTATTTTCAGGATTTAAAAAAGTCATAAGAGGGGCGCCTGGGTGGCTCAGTCGGTTAAGCGTCTGACTTCGGCTCAGGTCATGATCTCACGGTCCGTGAGTTCGAGCCCCGCGTCAGGCTCTGTGCTGACAGCTCGGAGCCTGGAGCCTGCTTCAGATTCTGTGCCTCCCTCTCTCTCTGACCCTCCCCCATTCATGCTTTGTCTCTCTCTGTCTCAAAAATAAATAAACATTAAAAAAAATTAAAAAAAAAAATAAATAAAAATAAAAAAAAAAATAAAAAAGTCATAATGGCAAAACTGCCCAGTGGCTGAGTCGAGCAGTGTACATTATTACAAGCCCAGACGGGCCATTCAACTGATAAATTGAAACTGGAGACTAAGTAATTGGTGGCAAATTTTCCAAAAGATCGTGTTTCTTCTAAATGTGAAATATTTAGGCAAAGCATCTTTTCTGGTAGGGAATAAATAAGTCAGCCACTGATACTGAATCCTTCTTTAGTACCATGGTTACAAAGATGGATAAACCCTTGATATGGTGCATTTATCTATCCTGTTGCCGTAACTAAATTTCCTCAAAGATAATTTTCCTTCCACTCTCCTCTGGACATCTCATATAAGAGCCAGGAAGTCCACAAAGAAAGGACCCTATGAGTTTTGAAAGCAGACAGAGTGTGGGCCTGATCCCTGGAGTTATGACACTGTCTATTCGCACAACATACTGTGGAAACTAGTTTTAAATCACATTGCTTTGTTTGTGATTCTACTACAGTTATCTGCCCCCAAATTTCTTTTAGGAAAAAAAAGTGAAATTATCTGTTTAAAAAATCTTCTTCTATTTTTACAAAATAATCTTTTTCTTTGCTCGTCTCCATCCCCTATTCCTTGCCCCTAACCGACCCATCCCCTTGTAATCTAGATGGTTGATGATCTCCTATGAAGAAATAGTCGGAACCAGCCTACAGGGTTGATGTACATTGTGAAATAAACATAAGTATATCTTATTTCATTGGCTCAGGTTTGGTTGAGTAAATGTGAGTAGAGAGAGTCTGCCTGAGGCAGATCAGGGCTCTGGAAAATGAACACCCAAATGAATGACCAAGAAATGAAGACACCAATTTTCCGGGGGAGAATTGCCAGCTGTCATACTCATGTTTGCGCAGCAAAGTAGTGAAGAAATTTGAAAGACAAGATAGCCTCAGCTATAATTTCGCTTCATTATTTTCTCCTACCAATTTATGCTCAACTGCGTGTTGTTGTTGAAGTTCAAATACTTTAAAAAGCAGAATTTACTTTCAGTTGATTTTTTTTTTCTTTCAATCCACCTTTGCTGATTCTCTTTTATCAGTAAAAGTCTTAGCTATTTGATATGTTCTGCATTAAAGGCACAACCTGATTACTTCTACATGCTTCTCTTCAACTTCTGATTTTGCACTCTTCTTTACTTAAGAATTTCTTTAAAAAATAGCACAGGGAAAATGACTGCCCCCCCCCCCCACACCTCGACCCAATCAAATTTGCGTATCAATTAAGACATTTGACACACAGTTTTAACAAATTTCCCAATTATGAATACAAGCACTTTGTTAGAACAACTTCTTTCTGTTTCCTCTCCAACCCTTTAGAAATTCTTCCCTGGGATTATTTTCAGTAGAAAAATGAGCAAACAATCCACCCATTACCTATATAGCATTTTTTTTTGTTAACAAGCAAACCTAGAAATTTTAAGATAAATAACTGACATCCCACCTAAAACAATAAAGTATTCAAAGAAAACTTTTATATGAAATAAAAGAAAGCAATAATATTTTTGATGGTGTATGAAAGAAGTTATTTTATTTGCAAAAGTGACTTTTTAATATAGCTATCACTAAGTTTCCACTTGTTCCAGCTCACAAAAAAATAATCCTTGCTTCCTGCTAAAATAAATATCACATTGTTTTTGCTGATCTACTAATATAAAATCAGTAAAAAAGCTTTATGAAGTAAAACTTGAATAAAATTGTACAACGCATTTTTATGGGATTTTACAAAGTAAAGCACAAAGAAATTAGAAACCTAGATTTTGTAGATTTTTGATCTATTATGAGTTTGCAACAAAAATTGTGTGTATGTATGTAGTATATGTATGTATATAGAGTGTATGTATAGAAGACTGATAAGATATGTCTTATCAGTCTTAAAATTCAATATGATCACCATTGTATATACATGGTTTGGTATTTTGAATGACTTGTTAAAAACAATTTTATAATTGAGGAAAACTAATATTGGATCATCAAATGTTTGAGTAAAATATGAAAATCTCAGAAAAACAAAATTTTCAGGCAAGATGTTCTCTTTTAAGGGCAGTTAAGAAGAATTAAATGTAGAAAATACAGTATTTATTGAATAGCATTGTAAAAAAAGGAGGTTACTTAAGACAAAATACAAACATACACACATTTAAAAGCATTACTTCTATCCACACACTTATTTTCAAGAGGAACTTTTCATCCCTTCTTGTTTTCCAAATGAAATCTATTGTCTAGTCTCTAACTCTTGACATTTCCCCCTCATTACACCTGCAGTTGTTTGCTAGAAGACTCTTTCCAGCCAAGAGGTAAGGTGAGTGATGACATTTATGGCAGAACCCAGAGCTGCAGGCAGTGGGAGTGTTAAAACCAAAAGCAAACCCATTCTGCCACTCTCCCGCCAGTCGTGACTCCATTCTTCTGCAGCAGATGCTTCTTACTGCCAGCCCTAGTGAAAATCTTTTCAAACTCTGACTTAGCTTTCATCCTCTTGGGTGGCCATTGGCTGTCTCTATCATCTCTCATTTCCTGCGACTAATATGCCAACTGCTAACAGTCCAGTTTCCTTCATTTGGACTCAGTCTGAATCATTATAAATATTTCATTTACTTTAAAGGATTCTAAGATGTGTATATAACAGATTTTCACTGTTTTTCTTTTCTTTTAACTGTGAGCTCTTAGAGTAGAAGTACTATGATATTGAGTTAGTCTTCCAAGAAAGTATGATTCAGGTTAATACACTACACAAACACGGGTCTGTTGCAATTTTTCTGCCTTTGCCAAAGAGCTAACTGTGTGTCCTTGGGTGAGATATTTAAACATTCTCCCCAAGATTCCTCAGCTAAAAAATGGGGATACTATAAAACATAAACTTAAAACATAGGACTTTTAGAGGCCCCACCAAAGTTATAAAATACAAATGAGAGTTGAATGCTAGTCATTGTAACAGAAACTTTCCTTTAAGATCTAACTTAATTCATAACCCTTGGAACATATAACCTATGCTAGTGATTTCTGCCTTTTAATTTTAGAATTTCTATCCGTTTTATGAAATTTCCATAGATGTCCTAACTTGAATAAATTTCCTCCCACTCTGTGGAGCAGTCACTATTTAATCATTTAAAATATTCTCTGTTCATTTTATGTTCACTTAAAATATTAACATTTGTCCAAATGGGAAAGAAAGGGGGTAAGCTCGAAGAAAAGCTGGTTTTGAACAGAAATAACATTTGACATAAAGCCAAACCTCCAGGAGCAAGGATCCTAATTGTAATCTTAATCAAGTAACCCTCCATGAAGCATATGCTGCCAGGGGCTCACAGGAAGAGAGAAGTTACAGATAGACAATTCTTTTGGGGCTCTATTTGTAAAAAGAACCTGAAGAATTGTGTCATCAACCTCCATTGTTTCAGAATGTTGAATTAAGTTCATAAAGCCTTTAATGGGAGAGCAAATATACATGAATCATGGCTTATCTTTTATCAGTGGGACCTTATTAGGGAGAGACAATTCACCAAGCTAGAGCAGCAGCATTGCCTTCTCGAAGGAGAAGGGACTCCTGCAGCCATCCGGACATCCTGAGAAATGGTTATTTTTCTGTTATTGTTCAGATTCTGGGTTGGGAATTGTGGGAAGGGAAAAATGGACTGTCAGCTCCAGAGCTTGTGAGGGTGTTAAGAGGCAGCTTAGTGAGGAAGGAGGCAGTGATCCTTGAGCCTCCCTGATCAAATTAAATCTGAGTTTATTTTGCCTTTATTGAAACGCTCTTTGATAACATATAAAAATTCAGTGGTTTTACGACAAAACTGAAGAGATTATGCCCAAATTGTGAACACCAATGGAACCTTAGGCGTCTACTGCCGGATGCTGCAGAGCCTAAACCTGGGGCTGCAAGGCAGGTGTGGAGTCCATAATGAAGTAGTGATTTAAGGTCATTGTGAGGTGAGAAGAAAACAGAACTTAAAAGGATTTTTCTCTTTTAATACTGTATTTTGCTTTCCAAGTATTGTTTTCTTTTCCTGTTTATTTGATTAGTCTATTTCCTTTGTGCTGACAAACAGAATGTTTGACAGGTACCTGAGTCCTCTGTTACTAGCATACTTCAGTGGGAAAGATTCTGCAGAAATGGTCCGCCATGTGAAAAGCACTGCCACCTACTGGTATTTATCTCAAACTGCAGCTCAGTTTAGCATAGCCGCTATGATTACATTACCCTGGGGATTACAAAACCAGACCATTCCAGAATGAATAAGAACTTTGGAGAGTTTTCAGTCATTGATTTGATACTCTAACTTTACTGCTGATGCAGAGTACAGAGAGGTTTTTCACCGGTAAGATACACATCACTTAGAAAGTAAATGTGCTCCTCTTGCCCAGAATTAGAATGTCTGCTGTTCACTTAATTAAAAAACAAAAAAACAAAACAAAAAAAAAAACAACAAGTTTTTTGTTCAGGGCATTAAACTCTGTTATGTATAAGGACTTTAAAAACATTTTGATCCTACATTTAGTAATCTATAATTTTAGAAAACAACCCATATTTAGGCAGATATATTGGATAAACTCACATCTAGAGTAACCCTAAAATAGAAATATTAATTATCTCATTTAAAAGGTTGAGTTATACATTTGAATTTCTACCTTCAAAGAATTCAACTGTTTTCCTCAACATGATTTTACTTTTTCAGGGAAATCTTGCCCCAAATTTAAACACTATCAATGCCTGTATGTCTCACATGGGGAAATTCCTCAAAATCTAAGAACATTAGACTTCTCAACCTTCATACACAGCCTCATTATTCATTTTCCAAGACTGGTAAAACCCCAAGCCATCATCTCACTGTGTCCATTATTCTAAATTATTATATCATCAACTCTTCTCACCCCTAATAAAACCTTTGCATTGAAAGTCTTACCTTAAACCAATTATTTCAAAATCTTTATAATTATCTTATCTTTACTATCCCTACTTCCAAGAGGTTACTAAGATTCTGTCAAGTTAGTGATATTCTTTATGACCATAATCAGTGAACTCAGCTTTGCCTAAGCAACAGATTATCATGGTGACATTTTAAAGCAGGATGTTCAATGACAGGTAGATAGATATAGATAAATAGATGATAGATAGATGTTTGGAAAAATATTTTTGAAGCAAAGAGTTATACTTTCGAATGATGACTTTGAATTTTAGTGCCCTAAATCATTGTTGTATACCTTACAGTAAATTATAATGACAGCACATACTATAAAATTGAGACATAATGCAAAGGAAACTACTTAGGTCAGCTGACAAAGTGATATTAAAATATGCACAAAATAACATAAAAGCAAATGGAGAATAGCTTAATTGTTGTCTACAATAACTAAGTTAATTTATATTTCTCAAATGAAAATTAAATAGACACTAGGCTAAGAACACTGAAAAATATTATGGGTAATGTCCATTCACAAGATGGAGTAACAAGTCAAAATCAGAAACTCCTCTAATTTTGAAAAAAAAAAAAAGATATTTGAAGTTTTTGTTTTTGTTGCTGTATAATAAATGGTCAGAACAGAAGAAAAATTTTTTCAATCATGAAAAACTGAATTTATTTCTTTACACTAATTAAAACACAGCAAATTGTCCTTTCAGAAAATCTGACCAGTTGATTTGAGTATCAGACGGTAGCATTTATTTAAATATACAGAAGAGACATCTGGAGAACCAGCAATCATCTGCCGTGAGGGGCAAGGTGATGGTAGATGCTACTGTATAAAATGCAAAACAAGCAAACAAGGAAGCACAGACATTCAAGGCATTTTTCCCAGTCATTGCTATTTAAAGACATGAAACATGATTCCAAAATAGCAAGCAAAAATTTGAGAGTAAAAGAATAGTGTAGTAAAGCAAAACTATCGTCATTTCAGAAAAGTGGGATTTATTTTTTAAGTAAAATTAAAAAGAGTCATTATGTTTACCATCGTGATTATTCCGTCTTTAAGAAAAAAAGGAAAAAAATTAAAACATTTTTTTATCGATGTGACTCATTTTTTCTCTTAAAGGCAACATGTCAGCCATACTAATGTCTTTAACTGAAAACCTTAATATTATATGGTTCTACAAGAAGGGAGGTCATGCTTCATATATACTGAAAATTAATCCTGTGGGAAAGTTTTCAAATGTCACACTATGAGAAATAACTTTAAAAAAAAAACAGGCTTTGGGATTCCAAACTAGAGAAAACTTGTAATACAGAATGAGCAGTTCTTGCTGTAGAGTCTTTCATACTTTATGAATCACATGTGCGATATCATTACTAATGGCTATTTAAATCATTTCCTGGGGGAATGCTCTTTCACTATGGCCTGTGGACACACTTTGATCCTTCAGTGAAAACCTTTTCTCTGTATCACAAACAAATAACTACAAAACTCTGAATGTGATGTGATTTCTTGCAGATCTCTAAGCTGAAATTTATGTTACCAGAAACTGGCATTATCTGGCCAACTTTTAAAATGTGTCTTCTGCCCAAGCAAGAGAGCTCCTTGATATAGACAATGTCCTATTTGCAAGGCACTCATTTTCAAGCTAGCAACTTACTATTAAGTATATATTTATATTTCTCACTGTACCAGCACTTTATGTAGAAGGTTACCACAAATATAGATCACATCAGGACATTTTAAGAAAGAATTTGGGCCATTTAAAGTCCGTGGTATACCACAGAATTATGTGAATTCCTGTGGGAGCCCACCTTTCAGCAGCAACATGTATGGTTTTTGCAAATCCTGGAAATAAATGGATGACTCTGTTAGCACTTTTAGACATTCCCATCACAGAAAGAAAGAACAATTCAAATACGACTTAATTGGCAGGAGGAATCAAGGAACAAGTCAATGCTCCTTTTCACCAGAATTGTCCAGGAAAAACAAGTTATTTTCTACCTTTGAACTTATTAATCATTAAAATAATAGATCATCACGCTTGCTCTTAAATTGAAGAGTAGGCAAACTTCAAATCATTGTTTTGCCAAAATTGTTCAATGCTGAGCATAGCATCAGGAGCTTCAAAGTCTCCATTTCATCCTCAAATATTTTACAAAGTTTTGCTGCAGGCACAACAGAAGCCTTAGGCATGGTTTTCTGGCAGACACACTGATGACAGCAAGATGGTAATTTTGTGGACGGAACTTGCGACATAAGAGGAGAGAGGTTATTTAGCCCAGAGGGTAGCAGGTAGGAGCAGGACACCCCAGGAATGCAGTTTCAGAATTGACCGGGAGTGAAGTTCTCAACAAGCTGGAGTTACAGGCAAAGGAGTGAGGTGGGAGAGGGGCACATGCATTGGCTTGAATCTTGCAGCATGTTCATCCTGGGTGCGTAGCATTATCAGGAAAAGGGAAACAGTATCTCACATCTCTTTTCCTCTTTTGTTAGAAATCCCTACTCTGCAGAAGCAAATGGTGGTGCGTTCACACTGGAAAACTCAGCAGCATTTACAAGTAGCGTATTATCACTTCCTTTGGTGCTCATTATACTAACATTAATCATTATAAATTCTTTTGGTGTGACAGTATTTCCTCTTCTTTGATCCCATAAGAAAACCTCAAGCAATGGGTCATTTGCCAGACAAACCAGTGAAGAGGGTTGATTTATTTATTTTTCCCTCTTTTTGGTCATGAATGATTTGAAATGAAGACTTCCCGAGACTAAGAAGTAGATACGATGACAGTCTGAACCGTGTCAAACCTTAATTCCTGTCCTAATATTAGCCAAATTGAACCATCATTAGCATTTGGATTTAAGTTCTACCAGATGACAGTAGCGTATACACAATTAAGAATTTCTTTCAGTAGCTGGTGTATATAAAAATTTTTCTTGTGTTTAATGATGTTTACAACCTTGTTTAGGTGAGCATAACATTATGTTCTGTATTACATTTCCTATTAAGTTCAACAGCTTTCTCCTCCTTCCACTCCATATCTTGTTCTCATAATAATAGGACACATAGTTCAAGGCATTAAAACTAGTTCATGGTGTTAGACAGTTTTAAGGAATCCTAGTTTGATAGCTAAAGAAATAACGCTGGAGTACCTAAAATGATCGTTTTACATCACGGTCCATTTATTTAAATTAGCTTAGTTTTAAACAAAGAAATGTTGAAGTTTAAGCTGCTTTATTCTTTCAAAAAAAAGGATACCTCTATTCTTTCTTTACACAGATCTTAGGAATTTCCTAATAGTTTCATCCTAGAAGACACTTTGCACTTAGCAGTTTTATTTATTATTATTACCTGTCTTTAAGAACTGCTTGCTGCTAACTGTTACAAATGCACGATAAAGTTTTCTTGTTATTATCTAGCTGCAGTGTTGATTAAGGTACTTAACAATGTGGATGCACACGTCGTTGGCAGTGAAGAAATAAATATTGTCCACTTTGATTTGGATGTTTTGCTATTGTTCATTTTTCAAAGAGCAAATCACTAACCAGCGTGCTGCTTGGGTAGTCCAGGTGTTTTATTAGTTTGTTTTTTAGTTTCAAAGGTTTTGGCTGATTTTTTAAAAAAATTGAGCGATTTTACTCTGCTTCAATAAAGTACTGCACAATCACAATGTGAATTAAGGACTGAAATATTATGCATTGATGGAGGTTAAACAACTAGACATTTATGCCTATATATCCCAGATATGAGTCATGGATGATTAGTTAAAATGTCTTTTATAACACCGCACTGGTTTTATAGAAGTCACTATCAATAATTGGGAATATGAATAACCCTGTATACTGTCAAAAGGGAAGCAAAAATAAATAAATAATCTTTGAGAGGTCAGGATTCATTTATTGTTTCATTTTTTTTAAATTAAAATTCTTGGATACTGAATACTACTTTCAGGCTAGATCCTGGGAACAAATATAGCCCTTGCTTTCATGGATCTCATAGTCTATAGAAGTGATATATTTTAACCAACTAATAAATCATACAAATTATGTAGTTTAAGGTGGGATCCAAAAAGTGATGAGGGTTAAGTCAGACAAATAGCAAGGGAAAGATTATTCCAGGCAAAGGAGCAATTCCCCAAAGTCCTGAAAGAAAGAAATTACAAAGATGAGAGTGTAGAGTAGACAAGACTGAAATATAAAAATTAATGAATGTATGTATATATTTAAAAGTTATAGGTTTATTAAAAATTGAGAAATATTACAGATTATTTCCCTATACTCCAAATCAGTCCTACTATGTATATTAACATCCTACATTAGTATGGGACATTTGATGAGCTAATGTCAAATTCTTATTAGCTAAATTTCACAGTTTATTAAGACTTCCTTAGTTTTTACCTGATGTCCATTTTGTGTTCCAGAATTCTATCCAGGATACCAAATTACATTTCTTTGTCTTGTTGCCTTAGGCTCCTCTCAGCTGTAACAGTTTCTCAGACCTTCCTTATTTTTGATGACCTGAACAATTTCAAGGTGTACTATTCAGGTATTTTATAGCATGCCTTCTACTGGAATGTTTCTGACGTTTTTCTCATGACTAGACTGGGGTTATGTTTTTTGCGAGGAGGTTCATGCAAGTAAAGTGCTAAGTTTTGATCACATCTCATTATGGGCATTTACTCTCAACGTGATTTAGTATTGTTGATTTTGACTTTGGTCACTGGACTGAGGTGGATTTGTCATTTTTTCTTTTTCCTCTGGAAAGTTACTCTTCTCCCACCCCCACTTTCCATAATCGACCGTTTGAAAGGCAGTCTTTATGTGCAGCTCACACAGAGGAGAGGATGTTATACTTCACCTCCTTAAGAGCAGAGTAGCTGCATAAATTATTTGGAGTTATTCTGCATTGGAGATTTGTCTCTACTCCCTCATTTATTAATTTATTTAGTCCTTTATATCAACAGGTCTTCATGGACACTTATTTTATATGTTGGGTTATAATCTAATACTACTTTACTTACGGTATTGCTCAAATTGTTCCTGCTTTGGCCATTGGGAGCTCTTTAAGTTGATTTCTTTGTCCCTTTATCATGTGCCCACAATGTGGGGTTTCATTTTGGGCACAGGAAACACTTTTTTAGCTTCTGTCACTACAAGATGCTCCAGGCTCATCCTGTATATTTCCTGCCACAGTGCTAGAATAAACCATTTCCCCCCAAATCTCTGGTTCCTTTATTGGAGAAGGTGCTGGAAAGCAAGATCTGAGTGCTAGATGTATTCACTGCTACTGGAGTGCTATTTCTTTTAGATCCCCTTAGCTGACAGAGCACAGAAATATATGGATGTATCCTGATGCGTTTATGTAGGGATATGTATGTATTTAAATCAGCTCAACATGACTTTACACTGATGTTGCCAACTCTGATCCACTAACACATGCCTCATTCTAACGTCCTCTTGCTTATCTGTAAATTTTCACCCCAGCTGTAAGAAACCTGACTTCCCTCCCACGATCCATCTACACAGATGTTCAATTCCAGCAAGCATGTGTAACGTACAGAATTGTTAAAGTATACCCTCGTGGGGAACAACTTTATCAACCAGAGTAAAGTGCTTATGTGCTGTTCCTTTTCCTTTAGTCTTACAGACTCCACTTAGTTCCAAAGATACTTAGGTCAGCACCTTCTCCCCACCCTCACACATCAGTGAGGTAATGTCATATATTTATAATATGGTTGGATTTTCTTCTCATATTATACATTTATTTCTGGGATCCCTGGCCTCCTATTTTTTTTTTAATGTGCATTCATTAAGGTCCATTCTTCGTGCTATAAAATTTTTTGAGTTTTAACAAATGCATTGCTATCCACCCACGATTACAGTATCCTACGGAATAGTTTCACCATCCTAAAAATCCACTGTGCTTTGCTGATTCACCTTTCTTCCTCCCCCTGGAAACCACTGATCTTGTTACTGCTTCTGTAGTTTTGCCTTTTATAAATGCCACATAATTGGAATCATGTAGGCTTTCAGACTGGCTTCCTTCACTAACAGTACCCTTTTAAATTTTCTTTGTGTTTTTTGGTGTTTTAATAAACTTGTTTCTTTTTATCACTGAATATCATTCGATTGCACGGGTCTAGCACATTTTGTTTATCCATTCACCTACAAAAAGACACTTAGGTTTTTGGGTGTATATAAGTTTTGAACTAAAATGGGGCACAGTTACTGGATTACATGGTAAGAGTATGCTTACCTTTGTAAGATTTTGCCAAATTGTCTTCTAATGTGTCTATGCATTTTTTCATTCATCCAAGAAATGAATGGGAGTCCCTGTTGCTCTTGCATCCTAACAAATTTGGTAATGTGAGGCTTTTGATTTTTGTTATTAGCCACCCTAGTAGACATCCCATTGCTGTTTTATTTTTTTTTTTTAATTAATGTTTATTTATTTTTGAGACAAAGAGAGACAGAACATGAATGGGGGGAGGGTCAGAGAGAGAGGGAGACACAGAATCGGAAGCAGGCTCCAGGCTCTGAGCTGTCAGCACAGAGCCCGACGTGGGGCTGGAACTCATGAACCACGAGATCATGACCTGAGCCGAAGTCGGACTCTTAACCGACTGAGCCACCCAGGCGCCCCCCCATTGCTGTTTTAAATCACAGTTCCTTAACGACACGTTTGAGTGTCTTTTCATATGTTTAGTTGCCATTTCTTTGGGGGGAAGTATCTATTCAGATACTGCTTCTATTTAAAACTTTTTTTCTTATTGCTGAGTTTGGTTTTTGTTTTTAAGTTTATTTATTTTGAGAGAGAGAGAGGGAGCACGGGAGGGACAAAGAGAGGGAGACTGAGCTCATGAACTGTGAGATCATGCCTGGATTGAAATCAAGAGTTGGATGCTTAACCAACTGAGCCACCCAAGGCCCCTGTCTTACTGTTGAGTTTTAAGAGTTCTTTGCAGATTTTAGATACAGGTCTTTGTTATGATATCTGTTTTTGCAGTTTTTTTTTTCTTAGTCTCTGGCATGTCTTTTCATTCTCTTGACTGTCTTCAGGGAGCAGAAGTTTTAAATCTTAAAGTCCTACTTACTTTTTTTTCCTTCATTGATTATTCTTTGGTGCTTCATTTAAAAACTTCAAGGTAACATAGATTTTTTAAAATAAACTTCATTTTATGGAGAAGTTTTAGGTTCACAACAATATTGAGCAGAAGACACAGAGATTTCCCATATACTCCCTGTCCCTACATATGCATAGATTATCGTCTCCCACCAGAGCGGTACATGTGTTACAGCTGATGAACCTATAGTGACACATCATCATCACCCAGAGTCCATAGTTTACATTATGGTTCACTCTTGGTGTTGTATATTCTATGGGTTTGGGTGCACCTATAGTGATAAATGCCCATCATTACGGTGCTATGCAGAGTGGTTTCACTGCCCTTAAAATCCTCCAGGCTCTGCCTATTCACCCCTCACTCCCCACCCCCTAGCAACCACTGATCTTTTTATAGTCTCCATAGTTTTGTCTTTTTAAAAATGCCATGTAGTTAGAATCCTGTAATATGTAGCCTTTTCAAATTCAATTATTTCATTTAGTAAAATGCATTTAAGAGTTCACATGTGTTTTTATGACTTGATAGCATGTTTCTTTTTAGCACTGAATCGTATTTTATATTCTGAATGTGATGAGGTTTTTTGGGGGTGATAGTGGGGTTCGTGGGGTCCAGAGCCGATGGCCAAGAAAGAATTCCTGAAGACGTTTTTGATGCAAAAAAGTGGCTTTATTAAAGTACGGGGACGGGACCTGTGGGCAGGAAGAGCTGCCCCTGACCATGAGGAGAGACTGGTTATATAGGACCCAGTTGGGGGAGGTAAAGTCCAGGGGAAGTTTCCAATGAGATTTTCATATGCTAAAGAAGACTCCCAGGATACTGGAGGCCTAGCTATCGTCAAGCTAAGGTTGTTTTTCCCTCTAGCAAAGCATTAGCATTAAGACAATAGGGAGTTCCTGGAGAAACTTTTTGCTCTGCCTGCCTCAAGTATTGTCAATGGGCTGCAGGTCATAAGGAAATTGAGTTCCATCTGCCATTTCCTTCTGCCTTTTTTCCCCCCACATCAAATGTATTGCAATTTATTTATCCATTCACCTACTAAAGGACATTCTGGTTGCTTCCAAAGATGGAAATTATGAATAAAACTGCCATAAACATCCATGTGCAGATTTTTGTGTGGTCCCATGTTTTTCAACTCCCTTGGTTAAATGCTAAGTAGTATGATTGCTGAGTTGTATGGTAAGAGTATGCTTAGCCTCGTAAGAAACCATCAAACTGTCTTCTAAAGTGACTTTATACTTTTGTGTTCCTACTAGGAATGAATGGGAGTCCCTAATTCGCCACATTCTTGTCAGTATTTGGTGTTGTCAGTATTCTGGATTTTGACCATGCTAATAGGTATGTAGTGATATCTCATTGTTGTCTTAATTTGCATTTCCCCAAAAATATATGACGTGGAACATCTTTTTATATGCTAATTTGCTCTCTGTGTATCTTCCTTAGTGAAGTACTGTTAAGATTTTGGACCATTTTTTAATTGGATTGTTTGTTTACTTACTGTTGAATTTTAACAGCTCTTTGTATAATTTGAGTAATAGTCTTTTATCAGATATGTCTTTTGCAAATATTCTTCCAGTTTTGGCTTACGTTTTTATTCTTTTGAGTGACATAGAGGTTTCTCCTGTGTTTTCTTCTAGAAGTTTTATAGCATTTTGTTTTATGTTTAGATTGAAGATCCATTTTGAGTTAACTTTGTGAAAGATTATTTTTTTGCATATGGATGACTAATTTTTCCAGTTCCATTTGTTAAAAAGATTATTCTTTCACCGTTGAATGCTTTTGTTCCTTTGTCAGTAATCAATTGACTATATTTGTGTGGGAAGACTGTTATATTTTTAAACAATATCACTGGACTATAATTTCATTTCATAAACTTCTCTGGAGTTAAGTGTGCAATTCAATAAGTAAATAAATTTACAAATTTATAGATTTATGCAATAATCACTGTAATCCAGTTTTAGAACTTTTCTTTCACTCAGAAAAGATCTCCTATGCCCATTTTCAGTTAATTCTCCCCCCTCACCCCTAAGTCTAGGAAACCACTCATCTAATCTACTTTCTCTGTGTATAAGGTTTGCCATTTCTTGTTGGTATGAACGTTTGCATACAAGTTTTTATGTAGCTGTATATTTCATTTCTTGGTATAAATTCCTAGGAGTAGAATTGCTGGTTGATATGGTTTGGGTTATATTATTATTTTCAATTTTTTTATTATTGTCATTATAATAGGTATGAAGCAGTTTCTCAGGGTGGCTTTAATTTGAATTTCCCTGATTGACTAATGACTAAAGCATCTTTTCATATGTTTATTAGCCATTCCTATTCCTTCTTTAGTGAAACTCTATTCAAATTTCGCTCACTTTTGACTGAGCTATTCATCTTCTTACAGATTTGTAAGAGTCTTTTATATATACTGGAAAAAATTCCTTTATCAGGTATATGATTTGCAAATATTTTCTTCCTGTCTGTAACTTATCTTTTCATTTCCTAATAGTGAGTTTTGAAAGCATAAAAGTTTTTAATTGTGATGAAGATCAGTTTGTCATTTTTTTTTCTTCTATGGGTTGTGTGTTTAGTGTCACATCTAAGAACTCTGCCCAACCCAAATTCACAAAAAAATTTCTTCTTGTTTTCTTCCAGAAATTTTATAATCTTAGTTTTCACATTTAGGTCTATTTTTCATTTTCAGTTAGTTTTTGTGTATTGTGGGAGTAGAGTATCTAAATTCCTCTTGTTGCATGAAGTTTTCCAGTTGTTCTAACACACTTTGTTGAAAGACCATCCTTTCCCCGTTGAATTACACTTGCAAAAAATTCATTGATTTTATATGTAAGAGCTTATTTCCGGATTCTTAAACCTATTTCATTGGTTTTTATTTCTATATTTATATAAGAATTACACCTTCTTGGTTACTATACCTTTATAGAAATATTGAATTCAGATATGTAAGTTCTTTGGCTTTATTCTTATTTTTCAAAATTGTGTTGCCTTTTGACCTCACCAGATTTATCTTCCTCAGAGCTCTCTGTCACTACTAATGACCCTACCATTCATGCAATTTTCAGACCAAACTATTTCTTTTTTTTTTCTGTAATACTTCATGATTAATTCATCAAAAATCTTGAGAGCTCTACATGACAGATTATAAAGGCCAAGAGTGGAAAGAATGGATACTGGGAGATTAATTAAAAAGCAAATGTAGTAGTTCCTGAAGAAGAGGATATGGTTCTCACAGGATGGTAGGAGTAAGATGGAGAGAAGGGAATAGATTTGAAATTTATTTTGGCAGTTAGAACCACCATGATTTGTAATACACTGAATATGGACAAATGGGACAGCCAGAGACTTTTACTGAGATAGGAAAACTAAATAAAGGATGGGTTTGGGAGAAAGTTCCGGAGATGGGCAATATTTAAATATTACACACTTTAAACATTAAATCTTTTGTGTGAACCCTTCAGAATCAAATTCTGTAACTCAAAGCAATGGTCATTTTCATAGACTCCCCTTTTTCAGTCTCTTAGCAGTAGATGACACAGCTCATCAGATTTTCCCCTTCTCTATGAGATTTCTTCATTTGGTTTAAACTTTTGGGTTTTTTCCTATCCCATTAGTATCTTCTCCATTTCTTTTGATGGATCTTTCTCCTCTTCATCTAAATAATCTAAATAATGGACTACTCAAGTTTTGGGGTTTTTTTTCCCCTTATACTTTGATTTTCTCTGTCTTTACTTATCCTCTAGCTGATAGCATCCAGTCTTACAGATTTTAATTCTACTACTAATGTGATAACTGCCCAACTGATGCCTCCAGTCTTAACTTTCACCTGACCTACAGAATTGTGCCTTCAACCCTGCTTATATGTCTGACAGGCAGCTTACATATAATATTAAAGTCTGAACTCACAATTTCCTCACCAGTTTCCCCCCATCTGAATTCACTTCTTCACTGCTTCCCCTCAGTAAGTGGCACCACCATTAATCAAGCCAAAGACATGAGAGACATCTTTTTTCTCTCTTTCTGTCATGTCTAATGGCTAATCCAGTGGAATCTTATGGACATGATTTTCAAAACATCAATTATATGCCAGCACTTAACATCATATCTACCATTACTACCCTCGTCCAAACCACTGTTATTTCTACCCTACTTTTACTTCTCCCACTCTTATTTCTTTAAAATATATTTACTGTAGAACAATCACAGTGATATGTAAAAACTTACATCAGACATACTGCTTCCTGGCCTAAGACCATTCATTGGCTCCTCCCCACTTAGAGTTAAAACCAAAATCTTTACATGGCTCACAAGGTACTGCGTCCTATGGACCTTATTTCATCTCTGGTCAAATTTTACTACATCACCACCCTTCTTCCTTTGCTCTGGCCACTCAGACCCTCTCAAGCATAGCCTGCTCCCGGTTCACAGCTGTGTAATGACCTTCAAGTGTGCCTGGCCATAGAAGGTAGTTATTGATAACTAAATAGTGATGCTATTATTAAACACAACCATAACCAACATTAACTTATTTTTCACACCAGAGTATTAGAAGCCATAAACTAGGGGAAAATGAGGGAAAGAAGAGGTGAAGCTAGAGAAAGATACAGTAATAATATTTAATAAGAAGTAGTAATATCTTATAAGTAGTAACATCTAATACAGAAATTATGTAATTATGGTGTAATAAACACCATAACTGAAAAACCAAAGCCTTGATAATAATTAATGCCCCTGTACCTCATAGCAGGCACGAGTGCTCCTGTGCAGAATCATTGACAGGCACAAGGCTCTCTGAATCATTAAGAGGAAGTTGAAAGACATTGAATCACATCAAGAAAGCAAGAAGGCAGCTTAAAATGATTTAGGAGAAAAAAACCACATTTTATAAATTCATTTAATTCTAATAATTTCACTACTTAAAAAATTGACTTTGCTTATTTGGAGAATTCAGTTTAGTGAAATAATTAATTTCCTAGTGATGCTGAGTGTCGCCCTGCCCCGGTCTCCTTAAGATATGTAATTGGGGAACTTTTTATCAGTTTCACATAAAGAGATTCAAACTAAATAATAATTTTGTAGTTAGCATAAAATCAATATTTTGCTTTCTAAATAGAGTATTGCTGTTATTTTACTCTATAAAGATTTTCTTCAAAAAAGTAAAATAAACCAACTTTACCTTTTGTTAAAATAGTTTCTGCTCATTGTGGAAATGTAGAAAGAATAGAAAAAAAATCACCTGTGTTCCTCCAGCAAAAGACAAAACACCATTAAACTATATGTGTGTCATGTCAGTATTTTTTTTACATAATTATTTTCTTCCAAAACTCCTCAGATTACTTGTTTTTCTTATTGAGAGAAATTAAAATTATTATCTTTTGTTTATCTGAACCCATGCAACATCTCAATAACGTACTTAAAAAAAATAAATCCTCTCAATATCCCACAGGATATTGTTAATACCTTTGTTTACCTAAGTTGTATCTCCTTTGTTGATCTAACAATGTCTGTAGTGTGCTTTATTAGAAATATTTTAACAAAAAAATTCTCTTTATTAAAAAAATAAAACTAATAGCACATAACATTTGAATTACAGCATTAAAATATTTGTAATGGAAAAACTTAAACAAGTATGAAATAGAAGTACCTGCTATTCGTAGCAGTCACATCTCTAAAACAAACAAAAAAACCCCATGTAATTCCAATTTAAAATGTATTAAAGCTATATGTTAAGATCCAAATGAAATGCGTATACATTGCTTTAAAGTATTGTAATTTAATAGCTATGTATACTGCCAAAACTGTAGAAAGGATTCAGTAATTCATGACAAAAGTGAAATACTACATGGCCATTCAAATTAAATATTTTATTTGTTTTCTGAAAGGCATTCTAATTCTGCAAATAAAATTAAATCGATGTAACCTATTTACATATACAGAAATGCTTTACCAAGCTTTTACTTCCCAGAAATCTTAACTTTTTTACATTTTTATAGCACTCTCTCCTTGATATGCATTTGTTTTCTAAGCTTATTTGAGTAAGTTCAAATGGGTAAACTATAGTAATAATCAGAACTGTAGGGGATAATTATTTACTTAATCTCTCTTTTTTTTAAGTTCATTTATTTTTGAGAGAGAGAGAGAGTGAGTGAACAGGGGAGGGACAGAGAGAGAGAGGGTGAGAGAGAGAATCCCAAGCAGGCTCTGCACTGTCAGCACAGAGCCCAGTGCAGGGCTTAAACTCACAAATCATGAGATCATGACCTGAGTGAAAATCAAGAATCCAACACTTAACTGACTGAACCACCCAGGTGACCCTACTTACTTGATCTCTTAAGTAATTTTACATGTAAAAAGCATCTTCAAGGTCATCTAGGCTCATCAGTTTTTTTTTAGAACCTCTTTCTATGAGGTCCCTGATAGATGGTCATCTAGCTGGGAGTTTTCTAGTGACTGAGAACTCACAAGTCATTCACTCCATAATTATATTCATTCTTCCATTATTGATTCAGTTAACCAGTATTCACTGCATATCTACCATTTGCTTGTCAATACACTTGACACTGAATACATAAAGATGAGTAAACCTGAAGAAACATGAACACTATTAGAATGTTTTGTTTTAAGCTTATAAATCTCTTTTTGCCGCTTCTCTCTTCCTGATTGTAAAGATCATAGCTGTGAAGAATAATCCTAATATTTCTTTGTTACTTTTGAAATGTTTCTATTAAAAAAAGACAGGAAAAGAAGCAAACATAAAATAAATTTGTGTTCTTAGAGTTCTACAAATATTGACGTAGTCATGGCTCCCTTTACTTTCTTTCTAAAAATCATGCACACAAGCACAATGCATACACCTTACATTTCTGGGTTAAAATCATCATTAATTTCTTCATGTGACAGAGTTCCCCAAAGAGTTACTATATTTAAAATTACCTTTTGTCTAAAAATGTCTCTAATATGCTTTTAAATTTGGTACCCAAAATTAAAAAGGTAACCATTACCTTTTAAATATAGTAACCAGAACTAAACAAAGATTTCCAGCATAGACTAAGAAAACAGGTGCCTCTGTATACTTATGTTTTCAACACTAGTAGCAGAATTTAAGTTGCAGTCATTTTGGAAGAGAGGGAAGGCCAGCCAATCACACTACTGACTTATATTGAGATTGTTTTCTGCATATAAAGTACTATGTTTTGTTCCTAGGGACTATTGATAAACTAGAATTTTTTTTTTCTTTTTACTCCTTGGCAAGATTTTTATCATTTCTATATTTCATTTCATTGTTTTAATCTCATCATTTTAGCCCTTTGCACTTCTGGAATAACGGTTTTGTTACTGGATGTGTATACAGTTCGTTATGCTTCCTCGATTTCAATGATGTATAAATTTGATACTTTCTATAAGTTACTGATTTATAAAAATGTGAACTCAGTCAGGACCACGGGAAAAATCTGAGAAGAAAAAAAATAATGAACCAATAATTAACCCTGAACTTGATAATGAACTTCAACTTGATAATGAACCAACAATCATTTTGTCTCACAAGCCACAAGAAGACCTCAGTGTCCACATTTTTCAGTCTTTATATTAAAATCTTCAAGTTTTGATAACCTGAAGCAGGTAATATTTCCAGCATTTTCTTTATGGATAAGTCCAGTTACCCTGTTTAAAAAGGAAACTGTTGTTTGATAAAATTTCTCAGGCAACCCTTGCTAGATCATTACTATTATTATTATTATTATTATTTTACTTTTTTTGTCAAGTATTAATGGACATCATCTTTGATAATCTGTTCTGGAATGTCATCAAGGATATATCTATATTCTATTTACTTCTTTAACATTTATTTACAATAAATACAATTTTATATGGAATGATTTCTATAAGAAATTACATACTTAGATTTTTTTGTAACTGGAAGAAGATAGGATTAGATCATCTAATCCATCTCATTTTAAAAATGAATAAATTGAGGCATAGAGAAATACATTTATGTCAGTGTAAATCTAATTATGCATTTCATTTAGTGAGGTCCTTCACCATTTGCCAAGGACAATCCTAATTTACTCAAAGAAGTTAACTTGCAAGTTGAAGATACCCTCGGAATTTCCAGATATGACTTTCCATCATTATGAAGTTGAGCATATTTCATAACTACAGTCAAGGGAGTTTATGAATGGCCTGACTCCATCTATTCCACATAACTTACATTAATAAGAATTAGCATTAGATGAGAAAGGGATAAATTGGATACAACCATTACATTAAGTATAATATACCAGACTGTTGCCCTTCTGTCTATTACTGAAGGACAGACCAAGAAAAGACTGAGATTTCTGTGAGGTGATCTGAAGGGCAGACTCAAAGTTACTGATGCTTCTGGGATATAAACTTGTCATAGAAAATGTAAGGTTTTGTCTGAAAATAATTTGAATTTTGCAGAACCTGTTTTCTGAGGTTTCAAATCGGCATTAACTATATCATATTTTTAGCAATCAAAATTAAAACACTGTGGCAATTTCTTTCTGCCTTTCTTAAATTTATTACATTATTATTACAAAAGTATTTTTTTTTGAGAAAGAGAGAGCCATGTGGGGTAGGAGCAGAAAGAGAGAGAGGGAGAGAATCCCAAGCAGGCTCTCGCTGTCAGCACAGGGTCGGACACAGGGCTTGATCCCAGGAACTGTGAGATCATGACCTGAGCCGAAATCAAGAATCGGATGCTTAACCGACTGAGCCACCCAGGGGCCCCAATGTGATTCATTTTTTAAAATGAAGATAAAACACGAGTAAATAAGACAAAAAGACACAGTCCTTAAAATGTGAATTCTCTTGTGTCTCTAAGTGTACTTCTTTCTGCAAGCACCAGGCTTTGTGTTTGTCGGGCCAGGTCTACTGACAGAGCAAGGAGGACGGAGGTCTTTCTCTCATCTTGAATCAATCCGCACAGCTATTCCTGGTCCCTTGGAAACTGTGTGAGCTTCCACTTTGCTTTGCTTCTACAAAACTGGTTTGAAAAATGGGTTTAGAGCTGTGAGTGAGTGGCATTCTGGTGGTCAGAAAGGTTGCCTCTTGGAAAGAGACTAGTACAGAACTTCAAGATTAATTTTTATATTCATAACTACAATAACAACAATTATTTAGTGGCTTCCTACATGCCAGGTCTCATTTTTATTATATTTTAAAAATTTCACAGTCAAGAAGTGAATGCATTCTCACTGTAAATTATTCAGTCATCACACATAAAATTCAACCCCCATTTGTATGCCGGTCCCCCACAATTAACCACTATCTTCATGTATATAGTTTACACATGTTCTACCAATATGCTTTATATATTATGCATCTGTATATATAAATTCTTTATCATATTACTTTGTATTGTGGACTTTATGTGGAATTAGTTTTTATGTATTGTTCTTCAATTTATTTTTAAGTTTAACAGTATGACTTTGAAAATTCTTTGGCAGTGTATATAGATATACCTTGTTCCTTTACTAAACAGTTGTACTGAACCATGAGCCATCATTTATGGCATTTAGAGGTTCCTTCACTTCTCCAGTTATAAGCAATCTCTTTTTACAAGATTAGAGTATTGTCTAGGGCAGACCCTAAGAAATAGAATTGTTGAGTCAGGGTATATACTTTTTCTTTATGGTCTTAAATACAATTTTATGGTTTTCTTTATATAAGACTCATATTTTTCTCATTAGATTTATTCCTAATTTAGTATGTGTGTTACTAGTGTGATTGGGCATTTTTACTTATATTTTCAAATTAGCTATTGCTATTGTTACTGATTTTTGTCTGTTTTTATTTTGTGTGGTGAGCTGGCTGAAGTCACTTAGTTTGTCAGTCAATTTTCTTGACTTTTGTAGGTATATCTTTTTCTTTGTTTCCAATGATTCTTTCACTTATGTATTTATTTTGTATTTTATTTGGAAGGACTTCCAATATAGTGTCAGATAGTGGCACTGATGATAGAGGGTATTCATATCTTGTTTCTGGAATATTTATTAAGAATACATCTAATGTTTCTTGAGAAGTATGATATAGATTAAATTACTGTATCTACTGTATCTTTGTCAAGAAGTTGCCTCCTACTTCTTGTTTGCTAAATTTGTTTGCTGGTTTATTTGTTTGTATTTAGGAAAAAGAGTGGATTTTTCATCCTACTCTTATTGAGATATAAATGGCATATAGCACTGCATTATTTTAGGGTGTATAACATGATTTGATATATATGTATATCGAAAAATAGTTAACACAATGATGTTAGTTAACATCACCTCACATAGTTACCATATTTTTTCTTGCCATGAATACTTTTAAGATCTACTCTCTTAGAAAATTTCAAACATACACCAGTATTGTTAACTATAATTACCATGTAATTTACATTAATGTAATGTAATGTAATGTAATGTTACATTACATCCCCAGAACTTACTTATCTTATAAATGAAAGTTTGTATGTTTTGACCACCTTCACACATTTCCTTGACCCCTACCCCTTATCTCTGGCAATCACCAATCTGTTCTCTGTATCTGTTTGGTTTTTGTGGGGTTTTAGAAGATTTTTACGTATAAGTGAGATCATACATCATTTGTCTTTCTCTGTCTGACTAATTTCATTTATCATAATGCTCTCAAGTCAATCTATGTTGCCACAAATGGCAAGGCTTCCTTCTTTTTCATTGCTAAGTAATATTTCATCACACGCACGCACACACACACACAGAACTGGGGGTACAGATACCTTTTTGAGATAGTGATTTTGTTTTCTTTGGATATATGAGAAGTGGAATATCTGGGTCATATGGTAGTTATATTTTTAATATATGTTTTTGAAGAAGCTCTATACTGTTTTCCATGGTGGCTTCACCAACTTATAATCCTATCAATAGTGCAGAAAGATTGAAGAGGGTGGATTTTGTCAAATAATGCTCTAGAATTCATATTTCTTAGACTCATAATGACTATGCCAGGCCAGAGTGTGAAGTGAGGTTCAAAGAGATTAGGTAGGAGGGTAGAACCAGCATCATGAATACTAGAGAAAAGGTGGAAGCTCTTAGGAATCAAAGGAGACCAAATAAAGGAAACTCAATTTTTCTCTTCTTTCTGACCTCTCTGATGGCTCTGTGAAAAGTTGCAGATGCCACTGTAAGGGGACTGGCATCTTACAACCCAACTCCATGCCATTTGAGTCAAAGCCTCCATGATTATATCCTAGCCCAGAGTTACAGAACCATGTAGGTGTGAGTAGAAAAAAAATATTCATCAGTGTGAATTGCTCTTTGCAATCAGACACATCCCGAGTCTGATATTTCTTGTCCTTGCTGTTTGCTGAAACTAAATGGATGAACTCTTGTAAATCACATCAGCCAAATTTCCTTCCAGGCCAATTTGGCAGCTGTCATATAGATATAATTGCAGAGCTCATTTGAGTAAAAATGTATTATTAACTAAGATTTAAATGGTTTGTAAATATCACCGATTTTGATAATATAGTTCTTATTTACGATTTCTATAACTAAATATTTATGCTGTTTGGCTATTGTTGTGTAGTATCTTTCTAACCACTTTGTGTGTGTGTGTGGCTATCATTATCTATTCTCTTGGCAATTTTTACACTTTTTTATGAGAATAATGTTCTTAATGTTTGCAATTTTTCAATATTTTAATGTTTCCATAAAAGTGCCTCTTGTTTAGATGAAAAACATATCTTCACTTTTAGAAAGATGCAAAGCTATGTTTAATAATCAAAACCAAAACTACCCTTAAGAAAGCAGAATTTCTCATAACTAAAAGAGTTTCCTTATTCTGTTTTAGTGTTCTTTCACAATGAATTTTTACTTTAGTTTGGTAAGAACCTGTTCCGTGTCTTACCTCAACTTTCTCTGAAAAGAAGCCAATAATCCTAAGATTGATACAATGTATCAGAAGCACTTTGCAGGAAAGATGAAAAATCCCTTTTCTTTTTCCATCTTTGGTCTATCATGCCTATAAGTACTACATATTTTACAAAAGAAAGGAAATCAGGTTTTGGGGTTTTTTTCCCCCCAAGAAGAGGGTCTTTCTAAAATTCCGTTGTCTTTCACTAAACATTAAGTGCTAATGCCCTGGAGAATAGGGCAGTGGCATTTCTACAGATATGTATGAGGTCTTACCCCTTACAATACCCTACCCTTCTTGTGGGCAGAAATGCAACTGGAGAGGCTGGTGTGACACATGAGCATCCAGTCACCAGAAAATGCCATTGGGATGAGTTGGCAAAATTGTAAACCATGTCACAAAGGAGAAATTGTAGGTGGCAAATGTAGGGGAGAATATTTTCTGGCAATTAAAAAGGTTCAATTTTAAAAGATAGGCATTATATCTATTAGTATTGCATTTAAACTAATATCTAATTCTAGTAAAACAGATATGCTTATATGTCACTCAAAGTAATAAAAGCTGTGCAGTCTCCTTAGGAAGTAATTTGGTAATACGTATCGAGAGCAAAAATAATGCACAGCCCCTGGCCCATAAACCTTCTTATTGGCATTTATTTTAAGTAAATGATTCAAAAGTATGAAAAATCTATTATGTAAAATTACATTTAGTTCACTATCATTGATCATAATTATAAAAATAAATCCTAAAAAACCCAGAGTGATCACAAACAGGATCTGATTAAGTAAGTTATGGCACCTACATGAAATCCTCAGCATTCTTATTTGTGAGAATTTACCCAAAGAAGACATAATAAAAGAATATATAATTTAACTGCAAAATATTTTTTTTTTTATTTTGGTCTAACTGCTATGTTGGAGAAACAAGGCTCATGGGATATAATCAGATATCAACCTATTGAAACCGTTCTTTGAGACCACTTCTTGTCATCTTGGATGGCAATTAGCTCGGGTCCCTTGATTCTCCCAGTCATTCTTAGATAATGAAAAGTCCTACTGACTTCACAAAAACAAAAATAATTTAAAAAATATGTTTTAGAAATTTCTAACATTTTCTTTTAGAAATTAGTTTACTCTAGTTCGGTAATTACAACTCCATATTTATTCAAAAGTATTATTTCTGTTCTCCCCAGTCTCAATCCTGGGATGGAAGGTAAGGAGCATGTCAGATTTCTTCTTTCTTTTCCTCTTTTTCACATTTAGTTTTCCTCTCTTGTCCTTCACACACAACCTTTCACTTTTAATTGACTAATTATGAGAAGACATGGATACCTCTTGGTCTTAGCAGGCATTCAAACTGTCTCTTAGCAGGCATTCATCTCTCAGTGAATGTTTATAAGGCTTCTTGGAAGACCCTCTTCCTTCTAAGGGTCTCTTAGTCATAGTTCTCTTGATATTGGTGAAGCATTTTTAATGACTGATTGCAGATGATTTTCCTACCCGTCGAAGCATCTGACGGCCTTTTTCTTTCTGACAGTCTGTAGAGAGTATTTAAGGTAATTCTCACATATCCTTTGCCCAGCAATGCAGTAACCACTCCTTGCCAGCCAGTCTCTTGTAGTTTAGATGGTTCATGTCTGAAGTAGACGAGGCCACTGGATCCCAGGCTCCAGAGACCTCATAGCAAGCTCTTTTGTCCCTTTTCATGGCGTAAGGTGAGAAGAAAACACCCTCACCCTCATCCATGGGGTGTGAGGAGATATCATAGCTTATGACAGCTCCTTTTATTTCCAAAAACCCATTTCTCGTCCCCTAAACTTCAAGCCCTTAGGACTCTTTGCTTACATGTCCTTTGTGATTTCTTGAACCTCATTGTGGAATATGATATCTTCCTCACTGGAGGAAGACCTCAGTGAAATTAAATCTAAAATACTCTCATTTTAAAACTCTGCACCAATTACATTGTTCATTATAATTATAAAGCAGAGGAATTCTAAATATTCAATAAAAAGGAGATGTTAAGTAAATGATTAGTTAAATTGAATACAGTGCAGCCTTAAAAAAACAGTATTTTATCACTTTGAGACATGTTTAGAATAAAACACTAACAAATGACACAAAATCGCATGTGCTCTATGAGTAAAATTATGTAAAGTACGTGTGTTAAAATTGAGACTCTTATTTACAAAAGCATTGTTTAAAGTTAATACGTTTTTTCAAAAATAATTTATTGTGAAAGACTATCAACTCAAGACATCTGAAAACCTCTATGCTTATTAGAGAAATGGTATTTGTTGGAGTTTGGATGCTGAGCATACGGGTATTTATTTTTTTAATATTTTCTGATTTTGTATGATCTTTGAAAGTGGCGTTGCAATATTTGAAGGAGGACTCTAGCAGAAAAGGATCACCAAGAAAATATTTCAGTGCTATAAGATTATGCTTTATCATTCTAAAGTCATTTATTCTTTAGTGGCTGGTATTCTATTTTATACACTTTCATAGTCTCCAAACTTGCACAATTATGACACGAAGAAGGGACTCAATAAATACATATTAAAAATTAATAAAGTAATTAATAATCAATTAGATATTTATACTGGATCTTGTCAAATTTTTATTTTTATTATCTTTTCTATGGTCTTTTTTCAGGCTGTGTAATACACAGAATATCTAATCAAGTTTTGATGTTAAAATTCTATATATATATCATATATATATGTCATATATATAAAAATGCTATTTATGTATATTCCATATATATATATATATAGTCCTATGAGACATATATACATATACATATACATATACATACACATATACATATACATAGTCCTTAAGGTATCAGACAGATGTAGGATAATTATTAGCTAAAAATTTATGGTAATTTTGTTGTTTATCTAACTTAGCACCTAATCTTCTCTCTACTTAGTATAGTTCTTGGCTAATGTCCAAAGAAACTACTTATCCTATTCTTACCTCATGAACAGATAGTGAATTTGCATTTGGAAATATAATTTTTCCTCTTATTTCACTAAAAAAGTGAAGTGCAAAATGAAGCACCTGTTATGAAGCTTATATGAAAAGTCAACTTGAATAGTTTAAATAAGATGTCACCTTTATGATTTCGAGTATATTAAGTTCTTTTTCTCTACTTTGCTTCATGATCAAGTATCTGACATTTTTATGCCATATGTTGTTTTTTAGTAACCAGCTTAGAATATGACATTAGAGGGAAAAGCATTACTTGTGGGATGCAACTTAGAACAGTGGGGACATCAAAGGTTTTGTGTGCATTATTTTATTTGATCTTCACATCCTGATGGGTGTGCCTTTATTGTTTTCATTTTAAAGACGAGGAAACCAAGGGTTAAGGAAGTAACTTGCTCATGTTCACATGTTAAATGAAAAAGTCGTATTTTTAAAAACAAATTTTTTTTTAACGTTTGCTTATTTTTGAGAGACAGAGCGAGACACACCATGAGTGGGGGAGGGGCAGAGAGAGAGGGAGACACAGAACCCGAAGCAGACTCCAGGCTCCAGGCTGTCAGCACAGAGATTGTGACCTGAACCGAAGTCGGATGCTCACCCAGGGGCCCCGAAAAAGTCAGATTTAAAACCAGATCTCTCTGACTCCAAATGTCTAGGGGTCAGTACAGCTGATTTGATTCCCATTTAGTGTAAGATTTGCTGTAGGAATAGGCAAAGCCATTTACTCCATGCGTGTTAGATTCCTCATCCATAAAATAAAAAGTGACCTGTCTAGGTGACCCCTCAAGTTCTCTACCACTTTATTAATTTTGAGTCTCAGAATTTGGAAAATAATGTCTTTGCTTTCAGAACCTTTGAACACCAGGAGTCACGTGCAACTCATCAACTTTCCAAATGGTCCCTTACACTATAGTATATAGTGTTAGGGAAGCACCACCATGCTTAGGAAGAAATGCTTCCTGAAGTGTTAGTGAGTTCATAGTACTTGTAGTAAGGCTCAATATCAGGGCCCAAGAGCAAGTCTCTATTTAGGAACACAGAAATATTGGCTCTTAGCTCTAAGACATGTCTTTAAAGTACATGGAGATGAATGAAGCAGATTGATCAAAGTGCTATCCTTAAAACTCCTTGTAATATGATTGTTGCAAACTGTTCTTGTGGGAACATTCAGGGCCAGGTTTCTGTCATCTATACTTTATAACATCCATGGTTTGAGAATTCTTCGTTATTCTCACTTTTATATACATTACAAGTAGCTACAGTGGGAGAAATATAAGCCTACTACAGTTTGGAGGAAGACCTTTCAAGGACTTTTTTTTTTTTTTTTTTTTTTGATGCGAAAGCATTTCTGCATTAGGTACAGGATTAACAGTATAATTAGAGTAAATCAAAATGTTCTTGCATTGGTTTCATTTTTAGGAAATGTTAATTGCATGTTGCTTTATGCTGTGTCTGTATGATGGACTTCCTTAATTAGATTATGAGTTTTGGTTTGAAGGTCCAACCTCAGGGTAATTAAAACACTGGGTAATTAACCATATTTCCTAAAACATACACTCTGAGAATATTTTTGTAGTCATATCTCTGTGTTTTATATCTTTTAATGAACATATAATTTTTGTTTGTCTTCTTTCTTATGAAAGAACAGTGTGGAAGATTGTCACTGATGGGCCGCTATTATAATAAGATGTGGGCTTGACTTTGGCTGATCATAGTCCTGGTATATTGGCAGAGTTGCATCTATCAGAGAGAGACACTGGCGGTGGTCATTTAAAAATCCTGCCTCTGTCTGCCAGACTGAGTTTTGGCAACAAGAGCCCCTACTTGTGCCAAGAAATAATGTGTCATTTAATTGTTGGCATATCTCTAGTACATTCCTGAGAACTTGTAGATGTTACAGAGTAATACCCTAGACTTTTAGTTAAATACCAATTTTTGTAAACTGCAACAAAGCCTTATTTGGAGAAAGAAGACAAAGTGGGAGGGAAAAAGAGGATAAACATGAAGCAAAAGACTATAAGGTAAAAACAACAACAACCACAAAACCCAAAAAACAAAAACAGAAATACTTAGTTTCTAAGAAAAAAACAACAAAGGAAGGGAGTAAGTAAGATGACAGCCACTTTTGAAATCAAATGAGGTGGGGAATCTTTGGCAATGCAGTCTATGAAAGAGCAGTTGATAGATGTGGATTTTGTTTGGGAGGAAAAATGATTCATCGAGATGATCAATGGATTACAGAGAATGGGGCTTTCGTATTCATTTGTCACAGCCTCCTCCTAGAGGGGATGATGGTGCATTGGGGCGTACCAGTCCCTACTTTGCGACTTACTCTTATTCAGGACAAGTTAGCTAACTTCACACAGTGAGGTGAATGGAGATAATAATAAATGCTTTATAGTAGGCAGAATTAAGTAATTTAAGATAATATATGTAAAGCCCTCTGACCATGCTAGAAGGTCAATGCTTTCTCCTTAGAACTTGTTTCTTCTTTTAAAAGCAACACTTTCAATGTGACATTGATACTTTCTACTTCTTCCAGGCATTAGTTTCCTACTGGCTTTACTTTGACTCCACCATGATAGTGACGGCCTTTCTAGAACATCAAGCAGCCCTGGCCCCTCCACATTCTTTTATTTTGCAAGGACCATAAAATACTTCAGCTACCTTTCCCCCTTCGTGACTTCCATGCTGCTGTCACTTGCTTTATTTCCTCTCTCTATATTTTAAAAATCCACATGACATTATTATAGTTTTATATAGTTGATGTTTATTTAAATTTTCTACATACTTACCAGTCTTGTGTTGTTTTTGATTCCTTTTTGTAACTATGGCTTTCCAATTGGGATCATTTTCCTTCTACTAGGAATACTGTCTTTAGTGGAAAGCTGTCTCAATTCTGTTTACCTGAAAATATCTTTATTTTACCTTCATTCCCATTAAAGGATTTTTGCTGGATATGGATTTCTCAGTTTTAGAAATTTGAGAATATGATTCATTATTGTCCAGCTCCTGTTGTTTCTGTGGAGAAATTCGTTTTCACTTTATGCAACATTTATATGTGATCTGTCTTTTATCTCTGACTGTCTGTAAGATTCTCCTGTATTTGATATTCTACAGTTTCAGTAAAATGTGGATTTCTTAGGTTGTTTGTAATTTCTTGTGATTCTAGTATCTATGAGTTGATGTCTTTCAACAATTCTGGAAAATTCTCAGCATTCACTCCTCACATATTGCCTTTTCTTCCCTCTATCCTCTTAAACTATAATTCTGTCTTTTTCCCTTCATTCCTTTGATAATATTTATGAAAGAAGAATTTATATTCAATGGCTCTGCTTCTTTACCAAATATCACTATTTATTGCTCTAGATCTTAAATTTTCCTATCATACCAAAACTGATTTCTTCAATTTTTTTTGCTTATTCATGTTCACTAAATCTAAAAGCTTTTCTTTGCTTCTCATTATCCTCAGTTTCTCTGTAGAATTCAGCAATATTTGTCATCTTCTTTCCTCTTAAAATTTCTCCTCTTCCTAACTTTAAGAGAAAATCAATTTCTTATCACATTTTTATCTTTTCCATTTCCCGCTTTATCTTCTTCACTTGAAATCTGCAAGATATTGATGGGTCTAAGAGTTTTTCCTCAAACTCCTTCTTTTTTCTCTTTCTCATCTCTCCCCCAGAGACCCCAGTGCATGCCTACCCCCTCCACATGGTCAAATAGCCGGATGGTAGGCACGGATTATGTGCTTATGTCCCCAGTGCTCCACTGGTTGTCAGATACTTTGAATACCACCACCACCATTATTATTGTTGTTGTTGTTATTATCATTATCATTATCATTATCATTATCATTATCTTGTTTCTTCTTTTAAAAGCAACAGTTTCAAGGTTGCATTGACACTTTCTACTTATTATTATCTCCAATTTCCACCTCTCTAGCAAGTTCCAATACTATATTTTCGATTAGCTTGGGGACATTTTCATTTGATTTATTTCAAACACCTTAAACTCAACATGCTCTACAGCTAAAATGATTATCTCCCCCCACCCCACCCCCACACTCATGGAGATTCTCTCCCTAAATTTTCTTACTGATGTCCTCATATCTCTTAATAGTAGCACTTAATTTTTCTGTCTCTCAAGCATGAAATATCAGAAACACTTTACATTTTACGCTTTAGTTTATCCTAAATCATATCGTCAATTTCTAGTTTTTCTTCTTTGTATATTTCTCTGATTCCTTTCCCCTTCTTCCTGTTACCATTGACATAACTGAATCCAAACACATCGCACCACTTGGACTTGCTTGTCCTCACTCTCATCTGTCCAGTGTGGCAGAGCCTTGTTAATGTGAAAACATCTTTCTTTCTTTCTTTCTTTCTTTCTTTCTTTCTTTCTTTCTTTCAAATTTAAATCCAAGTTACTTAGTATATAGTGTAATAATGATTTCAGGAATAGAATTTAGTGATTCATCACTTACACATAACACCCAGTGCTCATCCAAACAAGTGTCTTCCTCAATGCCCATCACCCGTTTAGCCATCCCCCCCCCACCTCCCCTCCAGCAACCCTCTGTTCTCTGTATTTAAAAGTCTCTTATGGTTTGTATCCCTCTCTGTGAAAACACCACTTTCAAAATGTTTTTTCATGTTCACAAAAGGTACTATGGCTCGGAGCAATACTTGCATCAAAGGCCAGTAATTTCCAATTGGCAAGAGAAAATAACTTTATAAATTACAATAAAATGAGTTCTACAAGAATAAAGAAAAGTACAAAGTACAGCACTAAAATAACCCCCATTAAATTGGTATACAGTTTTTACACTCCCACTCCCTGTTGCTCATCACAGATGGTAGCAGTTTGAAGACTAGCACCGTCCGCTGACGGCACGTTGAGTGGACCCCTCTTCAGTGCCCATGTCACTAATCTCTGCTGTGCCCATAGAGCAGAATCAATAGGCCAGTTCTAAAATACGCAGATGTCCATGCCCCTGAAAACTAATGATAGAATCTCTGGGAGGGTTGCCAGGGCATAAGCGTTTCAAAAAAGCTATAAAATTGATTCTGATACTCAGCCAGGGCTGAGAACTATTGGCTTATGGAGAAAAGTGCGCACTTTCAATTCTCTGTAATCTGGCTCCAGCCTATCTTTTAAATCTCATTAAAATCACTTCTTTTGTATATCCCATATTTCAGTCAATCAGGACCTTTGGCTTTCCCAATTTGATCTGCTCTTTCCCACCTCTGCTGTCAAGTCCCAGTCTGGAATGTTCTTCCCACCCCTCCACTATCAACATTCAATCCATCCTTCAAATGGCCATGTACTGAAAAATATCCCTCATTTACAAAACCATTGCTAATTAATTACAAAAATTAAATTTTCCCTCATCTAAATGTCTGTACTACTTTGGTATTTATGATATTTATCATAGTTTATTTGGATTCTAGTTGTGGAGGCATTGTAGTGTAGAGAGAAAAGAAAAAGAATTTATAGTCAGTAGAACCATGTCTGAGTCAAGACTTTACCTCTTCCTAACTGTGTGACCTAAGATAAGCTCAATAAATTCTCCAAATATGCATATTGAGAATAAAATTTGTAACCTTCATCACAAGATAGGTGTTATGAGTGAACAGTGAACAAGATAATGTATGTTAAAGCAATATCAGTACAAGGTATTATTACCTACTCTACTACATTAGAAGCATGTTTGGGGGATAAGAGTAAGTAATATAAATCTTTATATTTCTACACCCCCAGTAGGATATTTGACACAGCAAGAATTCAGTACATATTTTCAACTAAATGAATAAATGCATAAGCAGATCCCTTACATAGTAAAATTCCTAGTGTGAGTCCCAGTAGGCCATCTTGCCCAAAACTATTTCCAGTAGCTTGTTTGATACTGATTCCTGAAATTCCAGCATTAGGGTTTTTTCTTTTGGATAAGTACTGATTATGTTAACAAAGATAATTTAAGTCATTCTAATGTATGCCTTTATACACATTTAATCTGTTTATCAGATTATTTTCTCCTCTGACAAAAGGTGTTTAGCATCTCATGAAAACACGGAGAAGTTACTGAAAAGATGGGAAAGGGGTTTTGAGGATATGAAAAATTAATCTAATCCCCTTCACTTTTTTTTCATGGAAGGAACCTGAGTTCATCAAATGACGATAGGTAATCTTGATTGATAATTTGCTATGTTATAGACTAAAATGCTTAGCACTTCACATGAATTATCTTTAATCCTTACTATTTGGTGATATTGAGTCTATTTAATCTCATTTTACTTTTGAGAAAATGCAAACTCAGAGAGTTGGTTAAGGTTATATAACATAACCATTCAGTTATTCAACTAGTAAGTAATGGAGGAATGATTTGAGCCCAGATTTGACACTAGAACCCAAGCTTGGTCATTACAACCCTTCAGTAATTACCCAATAACTATTTGGGGCTAGGGATAGGTGTAAAAGTGTACATGACCCATAGCCCCTGACTTCAAAGATTTGACATTCCTGTGGAAGAAAAGTCAAATAACAATTACTGTAGGAAATCACGCAGAGGCTGATGGTAACATGCAGGGATACCTGACTGTGCAAGCCAGCTGGGAAAGATGAATGAGAGTATGTTTCCTGGAGGAAGCCACATAAAAAAACCACCAAAGAGTCTCTTCAGAATGAGCAGATGATGGGCAGAAAATTGAAGTAACATCTAGAAGGGTGAACTATTCCATACAGAGAGTGATTTCTCCAAGCACTTGGAAGTAAAAGACATTATCAACCATTTAGGGAAACCTATTTAGGGATTATGCCTGGAGGATATAGTTAGAGACTGTACTAGTGGAAGACAAAATAGGAGACATGAGTAAGGACCAAGGAATGTTCAAAACCAGAAGTTATTGTATGGATTATTCATCCTGTGGTTTAGGGAAAAAAAGAAGAAAGGTGCTGGTATTATTTGATTATAAATGAGTATTTTTGGACATAGACAATATGTATTTAGTTTGCATTTGAAAGATAGTGTGATACAGAACTTAACTCATTCTTCTTTTATATGCCTTAATTTCTTCGGTTACTTTCAACAAGTTCCATATAGTAAGACACATGCTAGCTTTCACCAACAATAAATACTTGAAGCCAAGAATAGTTCCATGATTTGACTTCCTGACATAACCATGAAACTTGCTCTATAGGTCTAATTTCTAGACCAAAGTTATTGCACTGCATATTAAAATCAAGAGGATTCTAGGAATATGATAACTTAAATGCATTCTGATTATAATTATTTCCTAACGCCAACCAACTGGTTGAAAACCTCTCCTGGGCCCAGCAGCCATGCGTTCTGCAGGTATACAGTGTCTGGTATCTTCCTCCAAACAAATCCATGCATCTATAAATGCACAGAAAAAAAAAAAAGATCTCAGGAACAAAAAGAGAAGGAAGGAAAGGAAAGGAAAGGAAAGAAGGAAGGAAGGAAGGAAGGAAGGAAGGAAGGAATTATGAGGTACCCTGGAAGACTGGAGGCCATCTCAAATTGGTGTGGGTTAGCAAAGTGGGTATTAGAATCCCGTGATGGAAGATGGCTGGAAGTTTCATCAAGAGAACAGAAGAATGGGTTGTAAGAGAAAAACTTCCTTTTATTTTCTCATATAGTGGCAGAAATTAGCAACAGCCCAGATTCTTATATATGTATCCTGAAGTTCCATCAAGGCAGATCAGAAGTTCTACTGGGGTGGAGAAGTTTTTAAAAAAATTATAGACTTTACAGTGTCCCTGAGCCATTCACTCGTCTCCCCTCCTGCTTACTACCCTCAGGCCTGGCAGACTAGATCTATGGAGACCACCCTCTCCTGGTGGAGCTTCATCTGAAGGTTTAAAGCATAAACCTGATCTGAAGGACTGTCTGGTTAACAGTCACTGATGTTAGTGATTCGGTGGTACCTGGGCTTTCTGATCTCGCTCTTATTTAACACTAGCACAGAATATGGCCTGGCCTTAGTTTTCTACACATTACATGCATTTATAAACACAAATAAAAGAAATACAAAGAAATAGACACCATATACTCCACAAATGAGAATTATTAGAGCAGGTAAACCAAGAATTTTTTTTAAATGATTTTATAGTTAAGACAATAGACTATTAACAATATGGAAAAAGAACAATAAACCATTAAATAGAATGTAGGGGGAATATTAGGAAAGAAAATATAAGTGTGGCTATAAAGAACACAATACATGGGATTGATGAGTTTAGCGGGATAAATAATTTGACGAGCATAGCGGGAAAGCAAGTAAGTGAGCCTAAAGATCAGATTAGAAACTCTCTGAAGGAAAACAACAGGTAAGAATTAAAAAAATAAAAGCTAAAAGATATAGAGAATAAATGGAATTTTGAATAAGTCCCAGAAGGAGAGAAAAGTGCAAAAATAATACATGTGAAGAATTAATAGATATTTTTCAAAATTAAAGAAAGTTGGAAGACTTTAAATTGATAGGGCTGATAAGGGGCCAAATGGAGAATAAAGAGCCACATCTAGATATTATAATGAGAATGAAGAATTCAAAAGCAAAGGAGAATGAAGCATGGAGCATGACTCTTGATCTCAGGGTCGTGAGTTCAAGCCCCACATTGGGCATAGGAATTACTTTAAAAAATAAAATCTTAAAAAAAAAGATTATCTGCAAAGAAACAAAAATCAAATAGCCATAGACTTCTCGATAGCAAACTGAAAATAATAAGACAAAATAATATTAATTTTAAAGTATTCAAGATAAAGAACCATGAATCTTAAAATATCATCACTAGAGAGATTGATGTATAAAGATTAAAGCTTAAAAAATATTTTCACGCATAAAGGTCCTCAGAACTTTTACCATAAAATGGCCCTCATTTAAAATACCTTTTGAAGAACAAAACTATAGATGCTAAAAAGAAATGGAAAGTAAGTATTAACCAAATGTCTTGGTTAAGCTTATTTTTATGTTAGGTAAATAAGAGTAAGGATGGAAAAAAAGGAAAAGTGTATTGACAACAATCTAAAACTAAAATTCAAATAATATAATACAATAATTGTATTATTGTATTCTAATATTCTAATATTGTATTCTAATAATATTCTAATAATTCTAATAATACAATACAATAATTTAATAACACAATAGAAAGAGGCAAGACAAAAAATATTAGAAATCATCCAGTTTTTATTGTGTTAGGAGGAAAATATCAACATTCACAAATTGATAGTATAAGTCCTAAGGTAAAGACAACAGTGAAAATAATAAAAATAGAATATGTAATAAACCAGAAGGAGAAAATTTTATTCGATTGAAAGGAGGAATTATGGGAGGAAGGTATAAAAAGTGAAGAATGAATGAAAAATACAAAATGGCAGAAAGAAGTCTTAATTTAACAATAATTACAATTTACATTTAAATTGGAAATGTGGATTAAGATAGCAGAAATAAGATCTAATTTCAAAATAATATACCCCTTAAAACACAGAGTAAACTTACTGTATAAGAGACCAAGACTCCACAATTGGGTGAAGAATTATGTTGTATGAAAAAGACAAACAAAACAAAAATACTCAGAAAGACTGAAAATGGAAGGATGGAAAATATACACCAGGCAAATAGAAATCAAAGAAAGCTTGGCATTTTCTTAGACAGTTCACACAATGCTGACAGACTGGAGTCAACACTGCAATACAACTAGATCAAAAGGCAGCCACTGTAGAGACAAGGAAGAATTTAGCAACAACCAATGGAGGCGCAAGTGAGTCCAGATAAGGACCCAGGAGCATAGGCAGAGGCTGGACTGCACTTGATGAGAGAGCCACTGGACTGGAGAAGGCACCAGGTGGATTTGATGCAACAGTTCTGAGAAGTGAACTTTGAGAGCCATTTGTGGAGTAACTGTTATAAGGAATGTGGAGGCTCTGAGCCGATTTGCTACAGAATATCTAATACCTCTTGTAACTGGGCAGTAAGAAGTTAAAAATATGTGACTATTGGGGGCACCTGGGTGGCTCAGTCAGTTAAGCGTCTGACTTCAGCTCAGGTCATGATCTCGTGGTTCGTGAGTTTGAGCCCCATGTCAGGCTCTGTGCTGACAGCTCAGAGCCAGGATCCTGCTATGGATTGTGTGTCTCCCTCTCTCTCTCTGCCCCTCCACTGCTCACACTCTGTCTCTTTCTGTCTCCCAAAAGTGAATAAATGGTAAAAAAAAAAATTAAATATGTAACTATTGACCCTTGAACAACATTGGTTTGAATTACGGGTCCATTTATACATGGATTTTCCACCCATAAATACAGTACAGTACTGTAAATGTATTTTTTCCTCCTTATAGTTTCTTAACATTTTCTTTTCATTATCTTACTGTATAAGCTTTGTAAGAATACACAGAATATACAATTAATCGATTTTATCAGTAAGGCTTCCAGTCAATAGTAGGTTATTAGTAGTTAAGTTTTTAGAGAGTCACAAGTTATATGCAGATTTTTGACTGTGTAGAAGTGGGGGTGGGGGGTCGGCACCGCTAACCCCTGTGTTGTTCTAGGGCAGCTATAGTCCTGAATGAGAAAGAAAGAAAAAGGTGAATATGAAAAAATATAGAGTAGCAAGTAAGAAAAAGAAGAAAAGGAGAGAGGGAAGAAGGAAAGAGGGTGAAAGGAAATAAAGAAAAGATAGGTTATAATAAAAAATTAAATATGGCAAGAATAAAAGGCAAAAACTCAGTTTTTTAAAACTGATGCAATTATGTGCTTTGCTTTGCCTATAAAAGAGCATTATGTCTGCTTTAGATGAAAACAGATTTGTCTTGCATATAGTCTTAAATATTTGTATGTTTGCATTTTTATTATTTTGTTTGTAAGTTTTTCTGAGATTATGAGATTCTGTTATAAGTAAAACAAAACAAAAAGCAGACTTTTTTTTTTTTTTTAGAGAAACAAAGCTGCCCACGCTTGGCTTCCTTCCCTGGGGTCAGCCGTGGGACAGAAATGCAGACTTTGACTTCACATAACCTTTCTCCTACCTGTTCTGAAAGTTCCAAAGTAGCTGTTTTGTGTGGCTGGACATTGCTCTCACCAGAAATGATACTGGCCTCATTTTTCAATAGCATCTGTAACTGACAGCCCAGAGGAGAGAAAATTCATAAAATTTTTATTTTCTGGTGTAGAACAGAGGAAAACAGATGTAAAGATTGACTCTGTCAGTTTCCTTCCAAGAAGGGGATTTACAGGGCATAGATTATCCTTCCTCATTATAAGAAATTTCCACTGAATCTTGAAAGGTTCGTAAAGGAAGTCTACCCACACAGAGATAGAGATATCATTGCCTATCATTTTTGTTATTACTTTAGTATTAATTTTTAATACACCTTTCATTTGGTGTGTGGAAGAGATGCAAATATCTATCCCATGTTGTCTTTTTGCATCCAACATCAAGGTAAAAATACAAGACCCTACCTTGATCTGCCTGGTTTTCATCATTGCCTCTATTAATCGAATATTTCTCTTTTAAGAGTCCATGGATGTTTTCAAGGTAGGAACTTTGGAGTCATTATTTTTATTACTGAGAATTATTAATACTTATTTTTCTAATTAATATTGCATAAGAGAATTCTGTTGCTCTTTCAGAGTAAAAACCTGAAAGTAAATTTAATTTCTAATGGTTTTAATTTTCTCATGGGGAGATGCTTCACAAGGCTATCTCATGCATGGAGGTAGATATTGAATGTGATATTTAATAAAGACAAATGGGCACAGGAAAGTAAGTTTGTCAGTAATGCTTTGTTGGGCTCTGCCCTTTTTAAAATGAGTTAATGACTTTTGCTTCATGACCCATTTCTAATGGTAGCTTGGTCTTTTCTAAGAGGACGCCACTGTCATAGTTCAGAGGTATTAGGCAGTCATGCCTTTGTGGCAAATTAAAAGCACATGGGTAAGACTTAAATGTTACACACCTTTAGAATAAAAGGCCACCAACTAGTTTAATAAAGAAAGTATTTGAAGACAATGATTTGTAAAGTTATGCTTGGTAAGAAAATGTCTTGATCGTCACGTTCTGTTTTAAAACATATTTATAAGAACTAGACAAAGCATTTTGAAGTGCACAGCTTTTCTAATTTAATACTATCTTATTGCATATTATATGTTAATGCAGATGATATTTTATTTATATAAAAGCAGTACTTTGTCTCTCTTCACTCTGAAAGCAACCATTTTGCTTTATCCGATTTTACTCCATTTGAGTCCTATGTGATCTAGGCTGAAAGTCAAGTCAAGTTAATAAAATCATTTATTTCATTCTAGAGTTACTTTTTGGATTTGGTAGAAAAAGCACAAATGTAAGAATCAAAATCCTGTTACCTAGTTCTGTCACTGAACTGGACTCGAGTTATTTAATATTTAATCAAGGACTTTGTCTTCAGAAAAAAAATTAATTCCGTATCACTTACAAGATAACCAGTTCAATTAAGGATATTCATGTAGCGTTTTCTTTAATCTACTGCTACACTGTGGGTTGTAATGGAGAAGTATGGAATTTTGAGTAGGTGAAATAGTCAAGCTCATCACATGTAAACAAGCTATGGTAATAACTGAGCAAACACGATTGCTCCTCAAAGAGCGTCTATAGCAAGAGAATGTTTTGCATATGTGCACGTTAGTCAGGGATGACTATGCAGGAAGTGTTTTTGGGTGCTGGAAAATATTATTTACTTCTTATGTCTTCCATTCTTTCTTAGTGGCTGGTCATTCGTAATAATCCAGGGTTGTGTTGAGTTCCTAAAAAACTGTTTCAGACATAATGCCATCTGCAGAGATACGACTGACATACATGCCAGCAATATCTGAAACACAGCCTGGACACAGGGACTGGATCCATTATGTCTTAGTCATTTCCTGTGAGTAGCTCTAATCTGCCATTTAGTATGTCATCTTAGCATGTGCCTCTTTTAGGTGGACCTACTCTTTCTTTTCCTGGCTAGCCACTATGTCTGGAAGATGTCTAGTTCTATATCAGGAGGTGTGTGTGTTTGGGGCAACAATGTCTGAGCAAACGACTCTACAGCCTACCCCCCATGTTGACTGAAATCACACTTGCATAGGAAACCAAAAAGGGAACAAAACATTTAAGTTGAATTACAAGTAGTCCACGAGAAAGATAAATTCTCAAACCAAATGATGTTTAAATTCTCTTTAAGATTTCACGTTATTTCCTTTAAGTTAGAGTAGAAATGGAGGGATTTGGGAGAGAGAGAGCAGAGCTGTGGATCATTCTATACACATGAAGAGCTCATAAAACATATGATTAGGAGTAATATTATCCCAATCATAAATTATTACTGAAGATATGCTTCTTGATATAACTTAAAAATTGTTTACTATATGGCTTTTTATCATTTCCCTGTTTCTATACTTTTCTATCATGTGAAAATGCAGTGATTTAATTTTCAGATCCATAATTAGTATACCAAAGACTCTGCAAATAAAACAATAATATGTTAATTTTCTCTTTGCAAAAATCAATTTCCTGCATATCAAAACACTGGAATAAACCAGGACCTTTTCTCTATTGTTGTATCCTGTTGTATATCCTAACTGTTACGGTTTTAGAATTTTATGACTTAGTTTTTTTGGTATTTGTTTTGTTTTGTTTTGTTTCCAAACACAGTTATTGCTTTGGGCCATTTCTTGTATGAAGAATCAGAAAGTGTGAAAAAGAAAACAGAATGGATCTCTAACATTAGAACCCAGCACATTTGGGGAAGTAGCTAAGACACATAAGCCTTAGATGTTTCAAGGTAGTTGTGTTGGGGAAAAATAGGCAAACTTTAAATCTTAGGTGGCAGAGATAATAACCAGACAGATCTCTTACAACAGTTTTTTTCCAGAGAGATAAGAATGTTAATGAGGTCAAAGAGCAGCTCAGTGACGGCATAATAAGTCATGCACATACTGCCTTGAAAGAAAGATGAAAAGAAGTTTAAGGAAGGAAATAAGATTTTAACCCTTGGGATTGAAAGGCCTTTGCCATTACTCACATTAGGGTTACTCATTTTAGACTACATAGGACAGAGAGCATTTGATTCTGTAGCTTATTTTCCATCAGTACTGATATTAAATTACTGCATTTCAAACTTCAGAAACTGCAAATAAATATATGCTCTGGGTCACTTTGGTACAAAAGGTCCCAGGAAATTTATGACATGGTTTGGGGAGAAAAGGAGAAGACATGCTTCAGCTCAGAGCACCGAGGTTCTAACAGCTCTGTGGTAGAATCACTTTGTCAGCATAGACATGCTCCTTCATTGCCATCAAAAATGGTCTTAGGTTTTTACATGTGTTGTTTTTAAATCATTGTAAGAACAGAAAGTTACAGTATTTGGAATTCACTAAGTAGTCAGTGAGACTGTGCCAGTATTTTACATTTGTCATTTCCAAAGGCTGTTTGGGGAGTCCTTTCAGGATATGCCCAATTTTTAAAAATTTTTTTAATGTTTATTTATTTCTGAGACAGAGAGAGACAGAGCATGAGTGGGGAGGGGCAGAGAGAGACAGGGAGACACAGAATCCGAAGCAGGTTCCAGGCTCCGAGCTGTCAGCACAGAGCCTGACGTGGGGCTCGAACTCACAAACCGTGAGATCATTACCTGAGCCGAAGTTGGTCGCTCATCTGACTGAGCGCCCCAGGCGCCCCAGGATATGCCCAATTTTTATCTGATAATTTTGGTCAGTAGTAAAGTATGCTTCAAGTATCTAGCTCTCTTACCTGTTTTCCAGAAAAAGTTTTGTATTCAGGTTTGTATGAGTTCATGTATATGAAGGAATTTTATAAACTAGGTGCTATCTGAAGATGAGTTACTGTGATTTTAGAGTAGATACTATAGGAAGCCAGCCTTGTCGAGCAACAGGGGAGAAGCTAGACCCCTCCCTGTCCTCCTTTATACAGGTAAAAGTGTAGCACTAGACATTCAGGCAATCTGGACTTCCCTTTCTTCAAATTAAAAGGTGGTTTAATTAGTGATCTTTAAGATTCTTTCCATCTTAAATATTTAGATGTTAGAATAGGTAAATACAGTGGAAGTTCAAGTAGCACTGAGGTGGAATGCTTAAAAAATATTTAGCCAGTTCAGCCATAAAAAGAAATTAAGTACTGACCCATGCTACAACATGGGGCACCTCAAATACGTTATGCTAAGTGAACGAGGGCAGAGACAAAACACTACAAGATTATACAATTCCATTATGTGAAATGTTCAGAATAGACAAATCCATAGAGACAGAAAGTGGATGAGGGGTTGCCCAGGGCTGGGGGCACTACAGAGTCATGGCTAAAGGATGTAGGGTTTCTCTTTGGGGTAATGAAACTATTCTAAAATTGATTGTGGTGATGGATGAACCACTTTGTGTATCCATTAAAGGCCAGCCATGGAATTGTGCATTCAAATGGCTGAATTGGACAGCATGTTAATTATATCTCAATAAAACGTTTAAAAAACGAGATAGCTTTAGTGGTACCAAGGATAACGTTGGAAGTATCTTCAATGATTCTCTTAAAAAAATTTTTTTTAATATTTATTTATTTTTGAGAGAGACAGAGACAGAGTGTGGTGGGGGAAGGAGCAGAGAGAGAGGGAGACACAGAATCTGAAACAGGCTCCAGGCTCTGAGCTGTCAGCACAGAGCCCGATGCGGGGCTCAAACTCACGGACCTTGAGATCGTGACCTGAGCCGAAGTCAGATGCACAACCAACTAAAACACCCAAGAGCCCCTCAATGGTTCTCTTTTACTGTGATGCCAGTCTCTGGTTAAAAATTACTTGATTGTCCTCACCAATGAAAATGATCATTAGTGTGGGAAATACAAGATAGGGATAAATTAATCTCAGGGGCTTTCTTACTGACTCCTATCAATCTTTTGCTGTGCCTTTATATGCTATTAGCATTATTGTTTTCACTCGCTCTCATTTGACAAGGGAGTCTTTATTTCCAGGGCCTCTTACTTTTCAACACATACTTCTGTCTGTAGCCAGTCCCACCTATCACAACCATGGAACTGGATTTTATCTGAGAAATAAACGCTGATCTGCAGAAAGGGTGATTCACAGCTAAGTAATAGTAACACATATATTTGGCACAGCATATGCATCTTTGAATTTTGCTCTTACAGTTCTGTGATTAGAAGACATCTTCTTGTCCCCAATTTACAGAAGGAACCAAGGACCAGAGAAGTTAAATGTTTTGTGTAAAGTCAAACAGCTATTAAGTTGCAAATCCTGGATCAGAATTTAATCCTATCCAATATCAAAAGCCAAGTTCTTTCTTTCACATTGTGCTGACTCTTTTACCAAAATGAAAAACAGCTCCCCTCCTGGAATGCTCTGGACTTTTAAAATAGAGTTGTTAATATAAAACCTCCTAGCAATAGAAATAATCCACAAAGCTTGGAGAGGGACTGAAACTTGAAAAATCTACCTAACAAAGATCTAGGGAAAATCTACCTAAGTGAAGGATTTTTAGATTTACAAAAAGATTCAATACAGTATCTTTACAAAAAGAGTTCTCATATGCATTTACAATACAATTCAATTTACAGAAATCAGAGGCAGTTTTTATGTTGAAATATTAATCAAAGAACCTAATTTTAATTCCTGGTTCTTCCACTAACTACTTGAGTACCTTGTGAAGCCCACAGGAGCTTCAGTTTCCTCAGTAATAAAACATGTTGTCTTTTATTCACTCGTTCATCCACTTATTCATTCATTTATTCATTCATTCATCAAATACATGCCCAGGTTTTCTATTAAGTGATATGAATTCCATAGTGAGGAGGACAGATCAAAACGCTTCTCTGAGGGTCAGCTGCTCATTTGCTATCAGCTCTGTTTCCAACATTCTCAAACTCTGCTGTTTGTGGTAGGGCTCAGTGTTTCCTTAGGCTCTCTTGCTCTCTGACTTCTGGGTAAGTTCAACATATAGGAGGTACAGAGTAGGAGGTGTGGAAAAAACGAAGTATTTCTCTCACAGTTTCTTTCTTTCTTTCTTTCTTTCTTTCTTTCTTTCTTTCTTTCGAGAGAAAGCATGAGCAGGGGAAGGACAGAGAGAGAGGGAGAGAGAGAGAGAATCCCAAGCAGGCTCCATGCTGTCAGTGCAGAGCCGGATGAGGGGCTCTATCTCATGATTATGAGATCATGACCTGAGCTGAAATCAAGAGCTGAACGCTCAACAGAATGAACCACCCAGACACCCCAACAGTTACCCTTTTTTAATGAGCCTGCTCCTGCCTGGAAGCACCACCATGATTCTGCTTCTAGAAACACTGTTCCTTCCATTATCTCTACAGCAGTAGAAGTGATAACAGCTTCCCACCGTTGCGAATATCTCAGTGCCTCATGATCCCATTTTTTTTGAAGAAAACGTATAGCCTGTAGTTCCAAGAAACTCTACAAACACCAAGCAAGATAAACACTAAGAAAAACACATCATTGTGTACTATAACCAAACCACCGAAAGCCAGTTAAAAATTCTTGAAACAGATGGAAAAAGAACAAAAAAGGAGCAGTCTTGCTGACTTTTGGTTAGAAACAATGAAAGTAAGACAACAAGACATCTTCAAAGTACTGAAAAACAGCAGGAGCAAAAGTCCCTCTCAACCTAGAATTCTATATCTAGCAAAAATATTCTTTAAAACTGAAAGTGAAATAAAGACATTTTCAGGAAAGAACTGAGAGAATCATCCACCAGCTAACCAGCTGTGTAAGAAATGTTAAAGGAAGTTCTTCAGGCTGAGGGAAAATTATACTAGATGAAAAATTAAATCTGTACAAATGCATGAAGAATGACCAGAAATGGTATATGTGTAGGCAAATATAAAATACTCTTTTGTTTGTAAAATGTCTTTATAAAATGAATTTAAAAATAATAATAACAACATATTTAGGCTTTCTAAAACACACAGAAAGTAAAGGGAAAGGTATGAAAACATAGCCAAGTGATGAAGCCAGGGAGAAGAAAAATCTTCTTTTTCTTAAAAGAAAAAAAAGGGTTATAGCTAACAAGCAACAAAAATTCAAAAACCTTTATGATTCTATAAGCATGATCTCAGCAACAAATCTATTCTGTTTTTTAAAAGACACCCACTTAAGTTTCATTCAATATTTGCTTAAGTCTTAATTCTGTTATAACTCAAATGTAAAATTGTAAAGAGTATACATGTTTCTAATTTCCATTTGGGAAGAAAAACTAAAAGAAATACATAGGTAAAAATTGGAACAACTTCAGTCAGTAAACTTCAGGTAGTTTACGCCCGCCTCCTCAAGAATTCTGGTCACTTGACCATTTCAATTCTATTCATGGAGACACTTCTTCAATGACATTAAAACCTTGGGATTCCCAGACATATTGTGTGATACTATGCTGTCAACACTAGATCCATTAGCTTTTTGAAGGTCTTTGATGTTTCCATGACTGTATAGGTATAATATTTAGGTGTTCTTGGTTGGATAAGTTTTATTTTATTCAAATAGAGTTTTGATTAATTTCAAGTTTCAGTATTAAGCATACAGTGCACAATATAATTTTTACTATCTGGCACATTGTCACAGGTTTGGAAAGCTTCTATGTCTTTGAGAATTTAAGACCAGAAAAGTCAAATGGGTGTTCTCAAAGTCTTGCTGGAGAAACAAGTAAGAATACCAAAATTACAAATTGCTTGGCTAATATTAAAAAAGGAAAACAACAAGTTTTATAGAATTTCTATGTAATTCTTTTGTTGCTCTTATACAGTTGAGGAATTCACAGTTATACATTAAGATTCCTTTATGAAATATAGTAGTAATTACATTAGTCTTAGTATGCTTTATTTTTAAATTTCACCAAGACTTTAATAAATACAGAGTACAATTTTAGATGCAACACCTCAAAACTTTGACTGTATTTGATGCCATTCATCATGTTTTCAAGAAGTTTGTGCATAGGAAAGGATTAACCTTGGTAACACAAAGACTTTCAAAATGAATTCTAGGCCAGTTATCATACCAAGACAACATTCATTCATAGTAGAACAAGCACTTATTAAAAATCTCATTTATGCTAAGTGCTGTAAGGGGCACCTTCATGCACTAAAGGCTCATATCTACATATGTATATTAGAATATGTATGGAAGTATATTTGAGAAAGAATGTTCAAGGTAAAAAAAGATGGAATATGGTTGGGATGAGAGAAAGAGAGACTTGAGACAGAGTTGGAGAGAAAGAGAGAGAGAGATAACAAGGACAAAGTAATTACCAAAGTAATTGAAAAATACTTTTACTTTCTCTACACTTCTGATTTAGGGTTTAGATAATTAAGCCAAAGGAATATGGATCAAGTCATTGTAACAAATTTAGTATACCCTTTTGATATCTCCTTTGAGGGTTAAATGCACATTGACATCTTAACAATTGCTGAGTGTGCTTGCCAACTTTGGCTCACAAATTTGGTTAAAGAGAGACAGACAGGAAGAAAGGAAAGGACATTGAAGGAGGCAGGGACAAAAGAGAGAAAAATAATTTGTTCTTCTTTTATCCCACCATCAGATGAAGGACAAGTTTACATTGAGTTTTCTTAAGAGAAAAATAAATCACTGGATAGTCTTAAAGCTCCTCATAATATTCAGATGCTTGTGGTTCTAAATCTGAAAGAAAAATCATGCACTCACACACACACATGGAATGTGATGAACATATTGCATGGAGATATGCATTTGATTCCAGATGTATTTTCTTAAAGGAATTAATTCAATGAGCAGAAATATATCATGTGCAAAGCCGTAATGACAGAAATCATATTGTTTCAGAAATGGAAGTTGGAGAGCTTCTTATATTTTTATTAATGTAAAACATTTTTTTCTATTCTGCATTTGACTGATCACTTCATTCTGTTACATTTGTACTGTATCTTAAGATTGAGCATGACTCATGCATATATGCTAAAAGCATGAATTTTTCTAAGAGGCCCTAGAGATAGGAAAGACCATGATTCTGAGATTAGCTACTTCATATTGGTTGCATGTCGTCACACACACATACACAAAATGCTGTGCAATAAGCACTCAAACTCAATGGTTTCAAACAGCAATGATTTTTTTTCCCCCTTACCAGTTGGCAGGATTAATGGATCCAGATAAGACAAGAAAGGGAAGTCCTAGTTCAGCTCACATATATGCAGCAGGCCCAAGGTTGGCTAGCTTGTTTGGGTTGGAGTACCTGAGTAGGGATCTGTTCTGTGAGTCTTTTATCCTCTTCCTGGGACCCATGGGCTGGCTGGCAGAAGCACAAAAGAGCAAGCAGAACTATGCAAGTCCTCTTGAAGCTCAGGCACAATGTGAGTTCCATTTCGTTCTAGTGGCTAGAGCTGGTCACGTTGCTGAACTGAGTCGTCTATTGTGTAAGAAATGGCAAAGTCACAGGGTAAGGAATGTGGGTAGAGAAGAGTGAATAATTGAAGTCATTAGTGAAATCTGTCTTGTCTATGCTACAATTGGAAAGACCTGTAAGACACATTTGAGAGTGCATCAACCATGAATAGTCCATTGATATGAAGAGGATCTACTTCTCAAGCTTCTGTAACTAGATCCCAACATTCAAGGCCTTCCCCGGGCATGTCTTTGCTTTTTGTCTACTACTTTCGCACTGCCTTTGGACATAGTGCTGTGCCCTGTAAGTGGAATGATCACATAATTGTATGGGATTGTAGTACATATGGTACTGAGGATGCTGTTTGTACAATGCATTTGCCACCATATACAAATCCATGCATCAAACCACTGATCCAGTGGTTGTACTAGTCTCATTACTATCATGTTTTATTAAGTCTTTCTTTCTACCAGTTCTGTTGTAAATAGGAGGTATGAAAATACTTCCATCTAAAGAAAACTTATTTTTATGCTTATCCTTACCTATCGCTCTAAGCCTTCTAGGAAACAATATCAAGAAAAGAAATCGAGATTTTGGGATTACAAGGCAACAAAGAAATGTTTTTTTTTTTCCTTAATAAGCTGGTGTAATTGTAAGAACAAAGATTTGCAAAGGAAGGGAAGTTCCCAAAAGAATTACATCTTCATTTGTATTTTATTTCCCTTCCCATATTTATCTTGTGATACATAAGGTTTATAAGTTTTTGTTTGCCTGGGGCACCTGGATGGCTCCATTGGGTAAGCATCTGACTCTTGATTTCAGCTCAGGTCATGATCTCACAGTTCTGGGTTCGAGCCCCACATTGTGCTCTGTGCTGACTGTATGGAACCTACTTGAGATTCTCTCTCCGTCTCTCTGCCCCTCGTCCATGTGTGTGCGAGCGCACACACACACACACACACTCTCTCTCTTAAAATAAATAAATACACTTAAAAAAAAGTTCTGTCTGCCTATTTGATGTGCAGATAGGTTACTTTATATGTTTCCAGAATAAATAACAGTTGTTAAAAATAGTCTAACTGCAAAACCATCAGTATATATTGTTCTCTTATTCACAAACTCTGTGCTCTAACTGTGCCAATAAAATATTTCAAGATAAAGCATCTTATGAAATATATTCTCTTTTTTTACTGTATAATTTTCTTCATTTTTTTTCAGCAAACGCAATCTAAAACTGCAAATATCAACAAATAAAATAACTGTTTTGATGCTGACTACTGCTTTCTATACTTTGAAATTAAAACTTCTCTACTATAATAGTTTTCGGTAGATTAAAATATTATCTTCTATGATAGCTAAACAGTTTTATATTTAATTAGCTTTCAAGCCCCATGGATGAGTGTTAAGGGGGTTTATCTTTTTTTTTCTTTTTTCAATTATAAAAATGAGGCAGTGACAGGATCAATCCATTTAACAACGTTCTTTCAGTTAGATTTTTCTTTTCTTTTTCATCATACATTTTAAAATTACTGAGTAATACACAGTAGTGAAACACGAATTAAAATGTCTCATAAAAATGTCAAGAAGATGTTAGCATTAAAGGTATAGTTACATATTTACAATTCACTCAAAAAGCATTCTTTTCTACTTAAGCTGCAGGGGGTAATCTCTAAATAATAACTAACATTTGAGCAATCTTTTACAGTTTGCAAGGCGCCTTTAGCTCTATTTAGCTGCAATTCAGAGAAAGGAATTGTTTTAAAGTCACCTAACAAATAAGATACAGGGCCCACAACCGTATTTTCTGATTTTTAAAATTCTAATCTCTGAAAGCAGTCTGCAGTCTCCATAAGCTTGCAAATCTCTCTACTCCTCATCCCTTTCTTCTCAAATTTTTATAAACTCACTTTATGCCACATGCATTGGCAAGACGTTCCTCAATTGTTATTCGGATGATAACATTCAGTCTTCGTAACTAAATTAGAAATGTTATTACAAGTAGAGATCTCTGGCGTGGATTCTTTCATCTCTCTCTCTCCTGTGCCCACAAGCCCTTAACCTCTCCTGGTTTATTAGATGCTTAGTAACACTTGGTGACTGGATATAAAGAAATGTTTAGTCATTAGAGTAATTTATAGCATTTCCTAGTTCAGACTAATGTGAAGTTTCTTTGATTGAAGTACGTGTGTGCCTGTCTCTAAACCAAGGATTCTGTAGCAGTAAATGGCATTGAATTTCTGGAATATATGGAAAGACTCTGATTTAAGTAGGGTTTGCCGAATTTTGTTGATCCAAACTGTCTTTTCTGAGACTTAGATTAATTTTCTCACTTTCCATTCGGTAAAGTTCCTAAATCTTTTTTCTTAAAAAATAAATTTATGTTTTTCTGCTCTGAAGTGTTGAAAGACTTCCAACAGGTTCTGAAAGCACAGTGTTTCATCTCCTAGAGTTTCAATGAACTTTCTTTTTTCTTAATAGCTCGGTGAAACTGGAGAATAATTACTTTTTCAGTTAATGTTAAATTGATGGCATTTTTAAACAAAAAGCTGGCAGCAAATATTATGTCGAGCTGTAGTGTACTGAAGAGTGGTTTGGCCACTTTGCAACTCACCTCGGAGACATCAGACTTCCTTTGTGGTGCCAAGTGCAACATTAAGAATAGGAATAACACAGTGAGATGAAGGGGGTGCTGGCATTATTTTGCTCTAGGTGTAGAGTTGTGTATCTCCACACTCTGCTGTGTGAGACCGACTTTCCAATCCGTTTATAACCAGACAGTCCTTTTGCAAAGACCCCCGAAGATCCATTTTCTCACAATCTAACAAATAAGTAGGTATAAAAAAAGTTAACATTAATAAGCCACTAGAATGCTTTAACTCTTCTCCGGTTTGTTCAAAACTTGGGACAAATTCACACCTTTTCAAATGCCTTTTTGTCACACCTTTTCACATGCCTTAAGGACACAAGAAAGAAATATTTTCCAAGGAGTAAACCAAGTACAGTGCGTACTGCACTGGTACCTGGAATGAACTACTGCAGAGCCAGCCCATTCTTAACAGATATTTCGATCAAACAGTGTGCATCCAAAAATATACTTTGTTTTTTTATGAGCAGAACTCTGTGTTGAATACTGTGAGGGACATCTAGTAAGGACGAAACAGTTTGAATTATGACACTACATAAATAAATACACTTAATACATTGTAGAAAGCATGACATTTAATAATAGATGTACAGATAAAATTCTTTGTATTGGGAAGAGAAGAAGAGGTGATCTCCTCTTTGAAGGGGCTAAGAAGTAGTGAGAGAGGCAGCAGAGCCAAAAGTTCTGGGCTGGGATTGCATGTGAAGTGACCCAGGCTGTGGATTTCTATGAGACAGATATACAGGAAGCAAGCAATTCAAAGTGAGAGAGATTGATTCTAAGCCATAAATGCAAGGTCAGGAATCAAGATGGGGGTCCCAGAGGTGGGAGTTCAGAACTTGGCATGTCAGACTGAGAACTAAGAGGATTAGGATGAGAACAGTTTTGGAACAAGTAAGGGTGGATGCCAGAGAAAAAACCCACCCACACTGAGTGAGTTTTCTGGGACACCAGACTTGAGGAGCTTGGCTTGGGCTGGTTCCTTTATGGGGCAGGAGAATCCCAAGGAGGGGATGCTGTGTGAGTAGGGAAAGGTTATGCCCAGTTTTTTCTGGCACTGATGGCTGTCTTATGTGGGTGCATGTATGTGTGTTTGAAGGAGGACTGGATTGTTTGTGCTACAGGTTATGTGATTGCCACCATATTTGTGCATGGAATACAGCTTTCTTTGGTCTAGAAAATAGTTGACAAATGAATATATCATTCAGAATCTAAAAATCACTTTAAGCCTAAGTTATCCATATTGGTTAGGTTGAGGTAATCAACTGGATTATACTACTTTTAGTCCTAACTTTAACTGTGTAAATGCAATTATAGTGGACATAGCTCCTCTAAATATATAAAAGAGGCAATGAGGAAATTGGCATATGTTGTTCCTAGTTCTTTTATCTTTTTATTAAAGAGCTTTATTGTGGTATATTTTGTATATCATACACTTCACCCATTTCAGGTGTACAATTTGATGATTTTTGGTCACTTTGACAAGTGGCATTAACATCACCCAATTCAGTTTTAGGACATTTCCTTATCACACCTAAGATCCTGCCTGTCTATTTACAGTTGAACCTTCTTCCCAGCCTCAGGACCCAGGCAATAGCTAATTCACTATCTATCTTTACAAATTTGCCCTTTCTGGACATTTCATATAAATGGAATCTTTAGTCTGTCATCTCTTGTGTTTGGCTTCTTTCACATAGCGTGATGTACGTGTCCATAGCTCATTCTTTTTTAATGCCCAGAAATATCCCATCATATGCTATAGGGGATAGCATACCACAGTTTGCTTATCCATTCACCAACTGACAGAGTGTTTAGTTTTTTTCAGTTTTAGAAATTATGAATAATGCTGCTATGAACATTTATGTGCAAGTCTTGTGTGAATATATGTTTCATTTCTCTTGGATAGATTCCTAGGACTGGAGTTGCCATGTGATATGATAGTTTTATGTTTAACATTCTGAAAAAAATGCGCAATTTTTTATGCTTGTTTATTTTTGAGAGAGAGAGAGAGAGAGTATGAGCAGGAGAGGGGCAGAGACAGAGAGAGGAAGACACAGAATCTGAAGCAGGCTCCAGGCTCTGAGTTGTCAGCACAGAGCCCAATGTGGGGCTCAAACTCACAAGCTGTGAGATCATGATCTGAGCCAAAGTCAAATGCTCAAATGACTGAGCCACCCAGGTTCCCCCAAATTGTTTTTTGAAGTGGCTGCCATGGTCCTGTTATCTTGATGTTGATGATGAAGACTATATCTGCTATTACTGCTTCTTATGTGGTATTTGTTTTATCATGAGCCAGGATTGTGTCAAATTACATAGATTTAGATTCACAGATTATTTATAGATATATATTCATTCTTTGCTTTCGGTTCTCACAAAAATTCCATGTGGTAGGCACCAATATTATATTTTCATATGTATCTTGGGTACTTTCACTGTGTTCATGTTTTCAATTGCTTCAATATTAGTAGCCCAGAGTTTAAAAAACAGACCTAATATGTCAAAGGAAAGAAGCTCATTTGGTCTAAGAGAAAACAGGGAAGTATCAATATTTGTTGATATTAAGAGGCTGGATAATTTGTGAAGTTTAACATCACATATGGATGAATTGAATGAGATACATTTACCTATCGGGTGACCCATTTAAGCAAGAAATGTAGTGTGTTTTAGAAGATGAAGAATCATGACACAAAAACAGACACTCGGATCAATGGAACAGAATAGAGAACCCAGAAATGGACCTACAAACATATGGCCAACTAATCTTTGACAAAGCAGGAAAGAATATCCAATGTTATAAAGTATGTCTCTTCAGCAAGTGGTGCTGGGAAAACTGGACAGCGACATGCAGAAAAATGAACCTGGACCACTTTCTTACACCATACGCAAAAATAAACTCAAAGTGGAGGAAAGACCTAACTGTAAGACAGGAAGACATCAAAATCCTTGAGGAGAAAGCAGGCAAAAACCTCTTTGATCTCTGCCGCAGCAACTTCTTATTCAACGTGTCTCCAGAGGCAAGAGAAACAAAAGCAAAAATGAACTACTGGGGCCTCATCAAAATAAAAAGCTTCTGCACAGAGAAGGAAACAATCAGCAAAACTAAAAGGCAACTGACAGAATGGGAGAAGATATTTGCAAATGACATATCAGATAAAGGGTTAGTATCCAAAATCTAGAAAGAACTTATCAAACTCAACATCCAAAAAAACAAATCATCCAGTGAAGAAATGGGCAAAAGACATGAATAGACACTTCTCCAAAGAAGACATCCAGATGGCCAACCGACACATGAAAAAATGCTCCACATCACTCATCATCAGGGAAATACAAATCAAAACCACAATGAGATACCACCTCACATGTGTCAGAATGGCTAACATGAACAACTCAGGCAGCAGATGTTGGCAAGGATGCGGAGAAAGAGGATCTCTTTTGTGTTGCTGGTGGGAATGCAAGCTGGTGCAGCCATTCTGGAAAACAGTATGGAGGTTCCTCAAAAAATTAAAATACAACTACCCTACGACCCAGCAATTGCACTACTAGGTATTTATCCAAGGGATACAGGTATGCTATTTCTAAGGGGCACATGCACCCCAATGTTTATAACAGCACTATCAACAATAGCCAAAGTATGGAAAAAGCCCAAATGTTCCATCAATGGATGAAAGGATAAAGAAAATATGGTATATATACACAATGGAGTATTACTCGGCAATCAAAAAGAATGAAATCTTGTCATTTGCAACTACGTGGATGGAACTAGAAGGTATTATGCTAAGTGAAATTAGTCAGGAAAGACAAGTATCCTATGACTTAACTCATATGAGGACTTTAAGAGAAAAAACAGATGAACTTAAGGGAAGGAAACCAAAAATAATATAAAAATGGGGGGGGGTGCAAAACATAAGAAACTCTTAAATATGGAGAACAAATAGAGGGTAACTAGAGGGAGTGTGGGTGGAGGGATAGGCTAAATGGGTAAGGGGCATTAAGGAATCTATTCCTGAAATCATTGTTGCACTATATGCTAACTAATTTGGATCTATATTTAAAAAAAAAAGATGAAGAATCAGACTGGTACCCAAGAAATATTCCATGTCTGGGACTTTCCCAAACTTAGCCCATGCCAGCTCATAGATAAGTGGATGAATTCTTCCAGGGCAGATACTAACTCTGTTGATTGTTTGTCTCTGTTGACTACATCATAATAGAAACACAGTGCATACTTCATTGATCAAACATGGCAAGAAATACACAATTTCCAGAAATATTCTCAGAGATATTAGAGTTATATCACGGTGAGTACATGCAAAATAGAAGCAACCATGAGGGTATCCAGATGACAGGATTGATAGGTTTTCAGTCCTGAAACTAAAACCATTTCAGCAAGGTGGCCTCACCTCTGTTCTCTAACTTTCCTAATTTGAATTTCCTCCCAAGGCCACACTAAGTCTTTGAGGGTACTTTAATTATGTATAGTTACATTTACTTGGTCTCATAGAAAAAAAAAAGCTATGTTAAAGATGGCCCAGTGATGTGGAACTTAGGGTTTGCCAAGCTTTTATTGAGAGGAAGGAAAAAAGGTGTCTCCCCCACTTTATATGTACTGTATTAACTGAAACAAAATGGTATCTAGATAAAAACATCAATTCTCATACCAGTTAAAATTTAGGCTTAGCTCCTAATAGCTCCTCCAATATTTATTTTTAACATTAAGGAACTTTAACTTAATAATTTTCTCTATTTCTTTCTCTAATTGACTTTGAATGAAGACAGACAAAGGCAGATAAATAATTAAGACGAAGATGCTGATTGATTAATGCCATTAACATACTTTTTGATTAAAGCTAACATGAATCCAATGGTGGTAAGACAGTGTGTGACTGATATTTTTATACACTGCCTCAGCACTTACTTGGGAAACAACTTGGCCACGACCATCAAAAGCCTTAAAAATGTTGTGCCTGTGACTAGTTAATTCCTCTTCTTGAAATTTGCCCTATGAATGTAAAGATAAATGTGGGAAACACGGAAATACATGGGAAAAGCTATCTGCAGAAAAATATTAGTCACAGGCTCTGCTTTCTGTTTTTAGGTCCTGGAAATAACTTATTTGGACAACAAATAGGGAATGATTAGGTATCTATCAAATGACCCATGTAGTGGCATATAAGATAGCCATTAATAGTGCTGGTGATTACAACTTTGTGGTACACAAGAAGATGCTCATGGTAAAGTTTTACATGAAATTGATATAAAGTGTTACATGCATTTTTGATAAATATTTATCTATTTTTTAATAAAGGAAGATATTTTGGAAAAAATAATACCAAAATACTAATAGAATCAGGCTCCTATGTTAAGCACACTCTCTCTTTTTTGTTTTTGTTTTTCTATGTGGTTATTCAGGATATCCAGGACAACAAAAAATAACAATGAAATTACTCATTACACTTTTAGTTAAAAATAGATTTTTGATTTTCTTTTTTTGTGAGGTAACATCTATTGATTGTTAATCGTGGGCTGTATAGGAGGTTTCTATAAATCATACTTTTTAATTCTATTACTATTTCATAGTACAGATATTATTCTTAGCTTCCTTTTGTTGAGTGGGAAATCATAGCTTATAGAATTAATCTTGTTAAGTGAGGTATAGCAAGGGGTGGGGGGAGTGCAGCATTGAATGAAATCCTAATCCTGGCCAGTTCCCTCCAGAGCATAACCTCTTAACCAATACATTGTGTACTTCAAAACTGGAACTGGGGATTGGGTGATAATCTTGAGACCTTACAGATTAAGTGTCTGAAAAGAAAGGGAAGGAACGGTCCTTCTAGATTTTGGTTTGGCATGAACAGAATTTTCATGTCTGAATTTTTCACTCGTAGTCGGGAGTTTGGTAGCATGAACTCAGATGCATGGGACTGAGAGTCGGAACAAGCAAAAAAGGCTTTGGCATGTTTCTTCATGATAGGTTTTACTTTTCCTCCTGACTCAACTCTAAACCATCATCAGACTCCTACTTGATATCAGGGATCACTCAGTTAAGTTTCTTGGGGACAGGAACAACTGCTGGCCATATTTGGGATTCCTGGACAACTTTGTCTTCTAAAAAGGAGAGTTTTGGGGAACGTGCAGTCTGGACAGAAAGAACCAGGAGTGTTGCTGTGGCTCCCTCCCTGATTTGAGAACCAGGGAGATCAATCTTTATATGAGATTTTCAAAGTGGTTGGGTGGTATTTCCTTTCTCTTTCCTTGAGATTATCTGACTCACCCTGTCTGATCAACTGAGACAATCCTCTGAGAACAACTCTGAATGAGAATTACAGTAATAGCCTTTGTCTGACAGCAAAGAGATTTCCCTGAGCCAATATTTTTGGCCTGGAGATGAGCCCAAAGCAGTTTTACACTAGACCAGTTGAATTTGTCTCGAAAAAATATTTGTTTGCCCTGACTGTTTGGAATTTGAATGGGGAGTGGGAAGATCCAGCTGGTGGCTGTGAAGTGTGACAGTGTTTATTCCAATGAGATGGCTAAAGAGGGAGTATCTATTCAAGGGAAGAACCTCCTTTCCATGTGAAATGTCCATGCATCCAATCTCTGTATGACTCTTCCAGTTTCTCCGCCACCCACCGCCTTTAGAATGAATTTGACACTCTTGTTTTGGCTGAAACAAAAACAAAAACAAACGAAAAGAGAAAGCCACTATAACATCTCCCACTCTCTTCCTATCACACAGCACAGTAGCCAGGAGTGCCTTATGGAATTACAGAAAGGGAACAGTGCAGTTTCCGTGCTGTTTGGAACAGTCTATAATAGAGCCCAAAGGCACATAATTTAGAAAAATGAAGAAATGAGTAGCTTTGGGTGGAATAATGTCCAGAACTGATACCATCAGATCACAGACTGTGTGGTGAATAAAACCACTGGCTTCCTTTTAGCCATGTGCCTTACTCAGCCCCCTCCTTAAATTGTGAGAATTTGACCCAGGAAAGGAGATTTGACCTTAATCTCCAAATTCATATATCCATGTTCCTCCTGCCCCAAACTGAGCCATTTGTAACAATTTACACAGTAATAAATAAATGATCCTGTTGTGATGAAACAAATGGCCTTTAATCACGAATTTTCGTTGAATCCTTAATAAATATTGATTACCATCATGATTATAATGACGTGATCGGTTACAATAAATTTTTAAGTAAACAGTACTACACCTGCACACAACCAGAGGAAGATTTGATATCAATCCAGCAACAAAAGTTCTCTTTCTAACCTTCCTCCTTCTCAACTGCCATTTGTTTTTAAAGGGGTTTTAAATGAACATTAAACATTTCACAAACTTGCTTTTTATGCTCAATAATTTATTTCTTGTTAGAACAGTTTTTCAGGCTAATTAAGATAAATTGTTTGTAATGAACAGAAACCTGGCGTTCACAGACTGGCTTGAAGTCTGAATTCTGAATGACTGAAAGAGGAGGAATCTTTAAATTAGAAAGTGATTACTTATTCTGTAATTTGCTGGTCAAAGAAAGTACATATTCTTGATTCAGATTACCCTCCATATGTAGGTTGTGTTTTCTAAAGCAGTGCCAATATTTAAAACAAAGCTTGCTTGCTAATTTATGGATTAAAAATCTTTTTGAAGGATCGGAAGTCCAACTTGAGCACATCATGGAAGATTAGGACTTATCTCTGAAATGGGCCTGTTGAATTTTTTCAGAGATCTGTTTCTTTCCTTTCACTTTCTACTTTCAGATTTTCCACATTTCTTCAATTCCTAGTCTAAATGTCATTTTAGAAGGAAAAGGATGCTCAACAGACTGAACTCAGGGACCCTGGTGAAATGACATATTTTTCTCTTCTATAAAGGCATAGGGTAAAACAACATGATCTTGTAAGAACCTTTCAGCCCTGAAATTCAATAATTCCGAGTTTTTCTTCATTCTTACATATTCTCATTGCATTTGTAGTAACTTCCATCCCTAGGTTTATTAAGAGACCACCTGTTGTCTATTTTGCAGCAGATATCCTGTGGACCCATACTTATGGGGAAAAATGGCTTGGTTGCTTATTTATTAGTTTTATTTAATAACACATCATTCAATTGCAGAGTGTGCGAACACCAGCTGGCTTCATGCTGATCATCATCTATTATAAGCACACAAAGCTTACTTAATATCAAGAAAGTGAATTTTTATAGAAGTCTGCTTTATTAAGATGTCTCTTATTCTTGAAATAGCTTTTTATAAGGAGATCTAAAAGGGAGAGGATATTGAGACAAAGATAAAAACTTCAGTTCTAATGATCAGAAAATCATTTCTTAGTCTGTGTCTGTAGAAAAGTATGGGTCAAGATCTAGGATCCCATGTGCCTTAGCCATGTATAAATTAAGATGGTTGAGGAATTGAATGCATGGTTATTTTAAGCCATCGGGGGGGGGGAGAGCTGGGTCATTTTGTTTACATCTTACCACATGACATTCTAAAGCACTTTAAAATACTGGAGTGGAGCTCCCTGGGTTTACTGCACGTCAGCACAACTCTTAGTTCTTGCTGCCCCTCAGAGAACTGAATGAACCTGGCAGCCTACGGATCTGAGGTTAGCAGCACAGATCCTTCAGAGCACGGTGCATACAGGTCGTCTCCGTGGTCATCTTGTGTGTGTTGGTCTGTCCTTCACTGTTTTCTTCACTGTCCTTCACCCGCTGCCATCGACACTTTCTTGATTTTAAAGACTTTTACTGCAGTCTTGAAGAGGTCAGGGAAAGGCATGTGTCGTGCATTCTTTCACCTCTTTACCCATCTCTCCACTGTTCTCCCTCACCTTTTTAAATCTTTAATGTAGAAATCGCCCTTTTGCCTCAGCAAGGACAGCATCCCTGATATGCAGTTTCTTTTCATCATTAAATATTTTCTAGAAAAATTTGTTGGATGAATATTTCCCCTTCCCCACCTGGTCACCTATGGGACCCCTCCCATGTTAGTAGATATTTCATATAAAAAGTTTAGAATGCCACTTTATTATTTGTTTTATTCTGAAACTTTTCAAATCCCTTAATGGGCTATTGAATTGTGTGAATTTCCATGGAGGGGAGAGTGAGAACTATAATAATCTACTTTGGCCAAACATACAAAATCTTTTTTGTTTTTTCCCCATAGAACCCTTAATGACATCTTTGTAGTACATTAAGTCCTCTGGTACAGTTTTAGAAAATTACTCTCAAGAAAGATGATGCTGATTTTCCATTATGTGCTGATAGAGAATGTGAACGAGGAAGGAAATAGAAGGCACAACCTGGCCTGGTGGGCTGCACTTGAATTTTAGGCAGAGGAACAGGGTATAGCCAGAAGGCAAAGTGGGACATTTTTACACGCATACTTTGAAATGTACAATCTTCTCATCAGGATCCTCTTATTAACTGGTTCCCAACCTTTGTGAATATCAGGACCTCTCTTTCACATCCAAATTTTATGTTTTCCCACATGATTAAGTTATCATACTTTTTTTCTATGTATTGAGAAAATATATAATAATAAAAGCTACTATGATAACAAGAAACAAATACACACCTATAACAACAGTTAAAATCCAGAAAGCGGGTAGTACCAAACGCTGATGGGGATATGGAGCCACAGGAACTCTCTCATTGCTGGTGGGAATGCAAAATGGTATAGCCACTTTGGGAGTACTTACAAAATTAAAGTTTTTTACAAAATTAAGCAGACTTTTACCATATGACCCAGTTATTACACTCCTTGATACTTCTCCAAATAAATTGAAAATATATCCACACAAAAACCTGCACATTAACTTTATAGTAGCTTTATTCATAATTGCCCAAACTTCAGAGCAATCAAGATGCCCTTCATTAGTTGAATGGATAAATAAACTGTGGTACATCCAGACAATGGAATATTAATCAGCAATAAAAAGAAATGAACTATCAAGCCATGAAACTTAAATGCCTATTACCAAGTGAAAGAAGGCAATCTGAAAAGGCTACATACTGTGTGATTCCAGCTATATGACCTTCTAGAAAAGGCAAAACTAGGGAACCAGTGAAAAGATCAGTGGTTGTCAGGTGTTCATACAGAGGGACGGATGAATAGACAGAGCCCAGAGGATTTTTAGGGCGGTGAAACTATGCTGTATGATACTACAAATGGTGGATACATGCCATTATACATTAATCAAAGCTCATAGAATGTCCAAAACCAAGAGTGCACCCTCATGTAAATGATAGACTCGGGTGATAATGATATATCAGGGTTATGTTCATCAGTCCTAACTCCGTTGCAGGGTGTTGACAGTTTGAGAATCTCTACGTTGTGGAGGCAGAGGGGATATGGGAACTCTCTGTACTTGTGAACCTAAAATGGCTCCAAAAAAAAAAAGTATTAAAAATTAAATCATTACAAAATACACTTACCCTTTGATCCAGTAATCACATTCTTGGGTATTTATCCCAGGGAAATAAAAACTTATATACACAATACATGCACACACACACAAACTATTATGACCTTATCAATCTCTTTAAGTTACTTTGCAGTCTGTTATTCAGAATAGCAGCTTGTGATTCCTTTGAAAATAGTACCTGGTGTAGTTGTAGAATAAGGGACCTCTTGGGGGGTGTCGGGGAGTGGCAGATTAGGAACGATTGCCTTATGTAAAATGGCCTGATTTGGAGCTTTTGAGTTCTAACATCAAAGTCTCCTTCTTACACCGGTTACTTGCATCATAGAACCATCATCTTGAGTTTCTGCACACATATGCTACTTGCATAACGGTATTTCAGCCAGGCTCTTCAATGTAGAAGAATGATCACAGAAACTCTGCATAAACATCAGCACCAAGCACGTATAGAACATCTTTCATGGACTCTCTGTTTTCATACTGAGGATATGAAGTTTGAAGCCAGGCCTCTCTCAGGACCTCAGTCACTGCTCACTTAGTCCCGTGTATTCTGTGACAACAAAACTCTTCATCTGAAGGGCTTTGGAAAAAAAATGACCTAACAGGTTGTTTGGAATATTTTGTTGAGATATTTGCTACTTTGGTATTTATGTTGTTTATTTGTGGTGAGAGTGTACCTGCTTCATCAGTTGGTAACCGCTTAATTTAACGTACGTTAGCGTGCATTTATTGTTCTCATTATCATACTTTTAATATAGATGCCCTTTGTAAAGTACCTGCTATGTGCCTGGCAACTATGTTGGTAGTTTATATTTAAAGTAACAAAAATAACAATCTCATAATAGAACTTTGCACAATAGGTGTTGTTACCATTTTACAAATCAAAATACTGTAAGGCCCAACGATGTAAAGACATTTGATAATGGTGACCGAGCTCATAAGTAGCAGCACTATGATTTGGAACCCAAACCTAGCCAATATTTAAATGATAGTAGTAGGGGCATCTGGGTGGCTCAGTCAGTTAAGCCTCAGACTCTTAGGGAGTTTGAGCCTACGTCGTCATCAGGCTCTGTACTGGCAGCACAGAGCCTGTTTAGGATTCTCTGTCTCCCTTTCTCTCTGCCCCTCCCCCACTTATGCTGTCTCTGTTTCTCTCAAAATAAATAAATAAACTTTAAAGAAAAAAACAACATAGGGGAGCCTGAGTGACTCAGTCAGTTGAGCATCCAACTTTGGCTCAGGTCATGATCTCGTAGTTTGTGAGTTCGAGCCCCACATCGGGCTCTCTACTGGTGGCACGGAGCCTGCTTCAGATCCTCTGTTCCTCTCTCTCTCTCTCTCTCTCTCTCTGCCCCTCCCCCACTCACTCTCTCTGTCTCTCTCAAAATAAATACTTAAAAAAATAAATATATTAAAAAAATAAAAAATAAAAAATAAAAAAATAAATGATAGTAGTAATAATGATGTGAAGACTCATTTCTATAGTTTTAGACAAGGACTGATCTTTTCACATGTTTCTTTGTTATAACACCTAGCAGTTAAGAGCCTTGGCTCTAGACTATACTGCCAGGATTGGAATCCTGGTTACATGTTATGTGATCATAACCAAGCTACTGATTTCTCCATGCTTGCATTACCCATCTTACTATGGAATAGCAATACACTTATAAAGTTGCCATGAAAATCAATGAATCAATATATGTAAATATGTTTAGAACAGCGACTCATACATAGTAAGCAATCATTCTATATTAGTTACTATTACTATTAAAGATTTAAAAACATTAAACATTTTAGATGATATTACCACAACATTACTGTTGTAGAATGTGTACATACAGGTTTTCATTGCCAACAAACACTCCTTGAAACTTATTATTCAATCTTCTCCATTCAGTATGGAACACACTGGAACCAACGAGATCCCTGACCTAAACTGGTCTGTTGGATTCATCTCTGAACATCTCCATCAGCCTCAGGTTGCTGGCCAGCCACCATCTCCCTGATTGTAGATATGGCATATATTTGGAAGATGCTTAAAATGAAGGGTGTGAAGCCAAAATTTTCTATTTTTGAAAATCCTATGAATCATAAATCCCATAGCATCATTTTATTGTAGAGAATATGAGATTATTCTTACCTCTTTATTTATAATTTGGTACCTGGGATACCTTAGCATCAGTGTTGATAAGAACTCAAGGTATTATAAAGTAGGTTTAGAAATGTATTTTTAAGTCCTGATATTCTATAAGAAAAATATCTTAAAACAGCAAGGTTGCTCTATGTTAGATTACATAGTTTGAAATTACATTAGTTGTGGAAACATCAACTTTGCTGACATCAGATACATTTCTCCCTGAAAGGAAGATGGAAAACAGCTTTATGAGACAGTTAACCAGAGCGGAGATGCTGTATTTTTGACATAACCTAATATTCATTCATTGGGCCAATACGATTGTATTCAGCATCTCACATAAAAAAAATACACTCATTCATACACATAAAAATATATAACTTGTTTGTGGCACAATCCAGTATGCAAACTCTTTCCTTCACTGGTCTTTTAAGATCAGAGTTCACATTTCTACAACCATGTTTTCAAACTATAACTGTTTACCCTGGGGTTGCACTTTTCTTTGATCTTAAGAAAATCTTTACGTTTTTCCAACAATAATGTGAAAACATCTAAAAACAGTTGGGCTCAAACTCTGTATTCAAAGATGATTTTACACAGGCTAGATCTAATACCCCTGGGATACGTAGCATAGGAAGTGTTTCATTTTGTGTCAGGTCATTATTACCAATAGGTATGAGAGAAATTAGGATCTAATAACTAATTTTATAATTAACTTATAATTTATTTTTAAAATAGAAATGTACAGGGTAATTTGGAGAAAACATTCCAGATATTTAGATAAACAGTTACCATGAACAGGCTTTACTTATTTTATGTTCTATGTATTGGACAAAGTGCATATGCCAGGTGAGATGTGCTTAATGATGAAAATAATAAAAAAGGTAAAGATATTTCTTAAAATGAGAAAAACTCCACGAGAACTTATCAGGTGAGCGCTTGCATGAGATGCAGACAGAATGCTTCTCCCTTTGCTTCCAGAACCCCTGAGGGGAGGCTTACATCAGAAACAAAATGTGCGTCTCATTAAAAAATTGTAGCCTTAAATAGTTGTAAATCTTTGATTCCTCACTCAAGAATGTAGTCCTCCTACAGCCTGACAGAGAGAGAGAAAGGAAGCACATTTTTTCTTCCTTTCTTAAAGTAATTAAGAGTCTGCTATATCTTTAAAGTGTTTTATTCTTACAAAGAGAGAAAATGATGGAAAGTGTGTTTAAAAATGTAATAGATGCTTCTCAAGGAAATGAGCATAACACATTTGGGAATAGGATCACAGCAAAATGAAAATTTTAGCCATCACATTTTAAACTCACACAGCCAGATGAGTGTGGCTGGAGAATGTGAACTTAAATAATGTTCTGTTAGTACCTGCAGCATTTGTAGAAATTTCTGAATACCGTAATTGAGTCATTTAGATAGAGTGTGAGCATAATATTTCTATTCTATTGGACTCTGAGTTGGTTAAACACGAAATGGAGAATTGTGATAAAAAATGAAATTGAGGGCACTCAATAGATATATGTCATCAGTAATAAATGCATTTACAGCAACAAAATACTATAAGACAATTACTATAAAATATTGAGTAATGAATTCAGGAAATGGTGGTTGGTCTCCATGAAAAGAGTTGATAGACTCAATCTGGTTCTTAGTGCTCATTCGAAGGTGTTTACCACATGAAAAATTCACAAAGGAAACACCAGAGGGGCCTCAACAGAGCCATTGTTGATTTGTCTACTTTTTTCCTCAGTCCCACTAGAAAATCTGTAAAAATCTTGCCAATTAGGCCTGCAAAGGAAACAAACACATGTGTGGTCCAATTGGAGGAACGAGGGAAGCCCTGATAGAATGTGGATAGAAAAGGACATTCCAAATGTTGCCGGTGCTGTATCTGTTAGTAATTATATTACAATCCATTTGGAACACGTTTTTTTAAATCCAGAATAGTACATAAATTACTTAGTACCAGCCTGAAAACTCTTTAGTACATGTTGCCACTAGATAAATCTAAAAATTAAAAGTAGTGTTGAGAACATTTTATAGCAATTTAACAGGATAGCTTTATGTTTATCAATTCCAATAATAAAGAAATTAGGGGTTATGTTATGTATGTGTTTTTTAATATCAATGTTCTAGTAATTCATTTTTAATTTTATTTGGCAAAGTGTTGATTTTGCAGCAAACTGGGAAAAAAATATGATTCTTCACCATAGACAGTTGAGAAATCTATGTTTGGATTGTAGCTAAATGGAGGTGCGGGGGTTAACAAACTACAACCTGCAGACCGTTCTAATTTTTGTTTTTAATTGGCCCACAGTGAATCTGCCTTCACATATGAATGTTTGCAATTGATTTGATGATAAGGAGTATGAACTGTGAACCTAATCTAAGCAAAACATTATCACCTCCTCCAAAAAAAATTTCCATCTTCTCACTAATGAAGTTTTGGGCTGATGGTGGGGTGGTCCAGAGCTGACGGCCAAGAAAGAATACTTGAAGACTTCTTTGGTGCAAAAAGGTGATTTTATTAAAGCAAGGAGACAGGACCTGTGGGCAGGAAGAGCTGTACTGGGGCTGTAATGGGTAACTGATTACATACCCTCAGGTTGGGAGGGCATTAGGGATAGAGTAAGACTCTAAGGTATTTTGGAAGCAAAGTTTCCAGGACCTTGAGGGGCTAGCTGCGTTAAGAAAATGGCATTTATTACCATTTAGTAAAATCTCAGTCTTCAGACCCTTCAGATGTGTATCAGGGGGCCGTAAACTAAGAGTGTGATTGCCAGCATGTATATTGAGGTAGTTGAGATAAAGGAAGTTTCCAAAGGAATTTTTATATGTTAAAGTAGACTTACAGGATCCCAGGGGTTGGGATAATGTTAATCCAAGATTTCCTTTTGTCCTTAGCAAAGTGTCATCATTGAAGCAGCTGAGTTCCTAGAGGGAGGTCCCACTGCCTATTTCAAGGACTTTTCAATGGGCTGTAGGCTATAAGGGAATTTAATTTTTTATTTGCCTTGGTTTCCCACATCACCATGGTAAGCACTTAAACCCCTTTCCTTTGTTCTTGGGTAACCAGGAGTGTCCGAGGAACATCACACATATTCCACCTGGCTGGGGGGGAGAGTGGGGTGTGTTGTTAGCCTGTACTTTGCCCTCAGCTCACCCCACGCTCCCTCATCATCTTTAGTAGATTTATATAACAAATTTGTGTGCCCAATTTGTATTATATTCTGAATTTCAATGATAAAAATTTGTGGAAATTTTGTTTCTCCCTTATTATATATATACTTACATGGTATCCTTGATTTTTTTTTCTTGTTGTCCCACAAAGCCTAAAATATTTACAGTCCAGACCTTTAAAGAAGAAGTGTGTCAACCACTGGTTTTTCAACTAGACAGGTTTTTCAACTCTCAACGAGTGCAAAAATGTACATTCAATCTCAAACAATAAATAGTTTACATATATACATAGTAGTATAATTCAAATACATACAGATATAATTGTAAATAAGTCCAAATTAAGCTTTATAAAGTTGTAGCTTTTAAAGTAGGCATTTTATTTTCATGTCTTTATTACACATTTGTATCATAAAATAAGGCATGCAAAATATTTTCAAAAAAATTAAGAAGAGTATCAAATGAAAGACAGAAGACTCCCTTGGATTTCTTTTCAAACCCAAACTGACTCTAGAGAGAGCTTTGAACCATTTCTTTGTAAAACTTCTGCTGGTGCCCTTTTTAACAATTCTACTCCTGAAACCAGTATTGCACTGTATGTTAACAAACTAAAGTTTAAATTAAAAAAAAATTCTGTTGGTAGTTACCACCATAATTCTAAATATAATGCCTTTTTTTTTTTTTTTACAATTTATCAGTTTTAGATATTGCCTCTTAATACCCTTCTATAGAAGTGGAAAGATTCAGCTTACTTAATACTGTTTCCTCTTCTCCCTTTTTCATAAATTAAGGAAACCTATTCTTTTAGTTTTTCCACTGATTTCATTGGACTTTTAAATAATGTACACAAATGTTTCATTTCTTTCCCCAGCTACTTTAAACCTCTCTTGATGCCCCAATTTATTAAGGCTTCCATTTTTTGCCACATGCCTCTTCCCCATTTCTTTCTCTCATCTTCTGTTGGCTCTACCTTTGTGTAGGCAAAACTGGTAGCATTTACTTTCAGATCTCTAAGTATTATATCTTTTTCTAAGCCAGTCTTAACATTTGCAAATAAATACATGCCTTCTACTTTTCCTCCATATCCCCATATGGTAATTGCTTCAAAAATAGGCTTGTAATTCAAGTTAGTCAATAAGACTCCGTCCCATGACTTTTGTTTTTAACTATTGGAAAAGAGACACTTTTCAATTGTCAACAGTACTTGCCTTCAAAAACTTCCATTAGGTGTTTACTGGACCATCTGAATTTAGCCTTTATTTCTTGTGCTTTTTTTTTTTTTTGTCTCATACTCTCTCTCTCTCTTTGCCTTTTTAGTCTATATTTTGGGAAATTTCTCATGCTTCCCCCCCTCCCCATCTGACCAATATGACTCAGTGGATAATAACATGACAATGTAAGTTTTAATTTCTGAGATCCATTTCTTATTCTCTGATGCTCTTTTCTCATAGCAACCTCATCTTATTTTATCATTATATGTTTTCTCAAATTCCCTAAGAACTTAGAATTGTTTAGACTTCTTTCCTTACTTGTGGCAGTATCCTTTTTGTTTCCCCCAAGATCGGTTGTCCTCATTGTTTATGGTGGCATTTCTCTTTCATAATCCTGCTGCATCACAAATGTTACTGTCCTTAGAGCCTGGATGTGGCGATGTCTCCTATGGTGCCTTCTACCATCTTCCTGGTCAATGGAGCATCATAGGTAGGATTTGTGGAGCGAGGAGAGGTAACAAACTGAAGGCTCCTTTAAAGCATTCACAAGTCAGAGGGCCTTTCTGAGACAGTGGAAGCAAAGAAATTCCTCACTCTCACTTCACCTAGATGGTGGTCTCCGTTTGGATGCACTCCAGAATGAGAAGATGTGGGGGTAATACAAAAGTGGAATGAACTTCCTCATTGCGCGAAACATAATGACAATCCACACAGACTAACCTTCTAGATAGATTTACTACTCTGAACACACCAACATGTTCAGATGTAATGAAATAGTTGGGATCCACAGATCAACTTTACATCATGACAGAATAAGGATACTGATTATTGTAGGTATGCTGCTCTAAACCTACTGAGAGACTCAGTAAACTCAACCCTTAATACAAAATGCCACTTCTTAACACAAAGAGATTGACCTCTCCAGATATACTGTGCACATTCTAAAACCTGTGGGGTGCCTTGTCCACACTGCCCTGGCCATTTTTACTGGAGGGGAGGTTGGACTGAGATCATTAGGACCCCACGGACCACCTTTTATTTCTTCCATTTATGAAATATTTAGAAACATTTCTCTAAGTTTCAGGTTGGTGAGGATTTCATTTGCTTATTCAAGCCAATGTACATTTAAGCATTCATTGATCAGGAGAAAACCATGCCACTTTAGAAATGTTGGCAATGACAGACAAAGGTCAATAATGGTTCCAGGGATTATATGTCTTTATGGGGTATACTTAATCTTTTGAAATCAATCTAACAATTTTGTCCAGCATGTAAGTTTTTGACATTGGTCATGATTTTGATGCTAATAAGGCATTTAATAACAATTTTATAACCCTTATTCTTCTCAATCTGCATTCAATCAAGCTACTTCAGCAGTATTTGCTGATTTCTTCCAAAGCCATTTTAGTCATTGACTTAATGTTACTCAAAAAATACTATATTGAAAGAACAAAATGGTTAATTAGATTACAAATAAAATATGTGAATAAATGAATAAAAATATTAATATTCTACTAATAACAGTTATGTGTTAGATAAAAATAGTGCCCATGAAGGTCTAATGACTGGCCTGATTAAGGCATCTGAGATCACTTTCACAGGGCAGACAGTAAGAATTAGACACGACTGATTTTTGTGAACAAAATATTATTGATCTCAAGTCACACTGTTGAAAAACTTATTTATTAAAACCAACACTGAAAAGGAATAATATCTTTAGGGGCACCGGGGTGGCTCCATCGGTTAAGCATTTGACTTTGGCTCAGGTCATGGCCTTGCAGTTTGTGGGTTTGAGCCCCATATCGGGCTCTGTGCTGACAGCTCAGACCCTGGAGCCTGCTTCAGATTCTGTGCCTCCCTTTCTTTCTGCCCCTCCATGCTCACACCCTGTCTCTCTCAAAAAATATTTTTTTTTTTAAGAAAAGGAACACGGGGTGCCTGGGTGGCTCACTGGGTTAAGCGTCCAACTTCGGCTTGGGTCATGATCTCATGGTTTGTGGGTTCAAGTGCCACGTTGGGCTCCATGCCGATGGCTCAGGGCCTGGAGCCTGCTTCAGATTCTGTGTCTCCCTCTCTCTCTGCCCCACCTCCATTTGCATTCTTTCTCTGTCTCTCAAAAATGAATAAATGTTAAAAAAAATTAAGAAAAGGAACAATATCTTTAAAGTAATACGTACATCATCTAAAATGAAGTTAAAAGGAATGAACGGAATAGACTATTTATTGTGTTTATTGTTTTTTCTACTTATTTATTTATTTATTTGAAGCTTATTTATTTATTTTGAGATAGAGAAAGGGAGTGCTCAAACAGGGAGGAGCAGAGAGAGAGAGAGAGGGGGAGAGAGAATCCCAAGCAGGCTCTGCATTGTCAACCCAGAGCCCGACATGGGGCTTGACCTCGTAAACCATAAAATCATAACCTGAGCTGATATCAAGAGTCAGATGATTAACTGACCAAACTACCCAGGTTTTTCAGCTACCCCTGTTTTTTCTTCATATTTATAAATATAAGATTTTATTGAAATCTTAAATACTTGCTTTGGTAGACATCATGTGTAAGCAAATGAGCTTTGGTTTGAAAAGGCTTGGACAGATATATAGCTCAACAAGAATGTATTTTATGCTTCTCACTTCATATGTAAAGACTGATACACTTAGGATATCTAGATCCCATTTTCCTCTACATCTCTAGCAACTGCCCCAATTTCAAAACCTTCTGTTTTCTTTTTTTAATTTAAAAGATCTTTGTATGATAAATTCTTAATATACTCATTTATTCAACACAATGCCTCCCATGTACCAAATATGCAAGAATTTGGAATTTCCAAAAGGTTCTAATTTTTATTTGTTTGGTTGGTTAGCTTTGTGAAACCCCTCTTTGATATTGCTTAAAGTTGTGAATTTTTAAAGAGTAAGAAGGTATCTCTTTCATCATTTTAGTGCAATGCTTTGCATGCAGTAGATACAATAAAGGTTTACAGATTTATATTAAATGTGGTACTACCACCTATTCAAGACTTGGTTATAAAACAGGTAGATTCTCTATTCTCTGGACTCTTATTTTCTTTCTAATCACCTATCTTGGGGACATACTTCTCCAAATGTAACCTTTACCTTTAATTTTACTGAAATCTGTCTGCCTCCTAAGAACCTTCTCCTGCAGCCCTCTCAAACATTTTTTCCCACAACCCAATTATATTGGTCCCTCTTGGGGTGGTTGTTGTCTTTTCCCCTTCTTATTGCCATATTCTCACTAGGAGAGTAAGGAAGTGAGGACAGAGAAGCAGCTCCTGGTCTTTTTCTCCAACTCCTGCCATCTTTCTTGGAGATTTTGTTATCTGTGAATCTTAGCTTCTCAGTTCCATTATTTAGATCTTTTTGCTCCAATAATTGCATGTGCTCTCCACTCCCATTACCATAATCTAGACTATAACTTCTCAGTATTAAAATTTCAAGCTGCTAAGTCTCTGATGACCACCTAGTGTCTTTCCAAGTTACTCCATCAATGCTTCAAGCCCACCTAATTGGGACCTTAAATCCATGTGCCCCTTTCATAGTTCATTTTTCCTTTCACATTCTCACTTTCCTTCTTACTTGGCTTAGAATTGATGGCCCATCATTATAGAACTATAGTACCTTTTTCAAAATCCTTGGGAACAAATGTGTTTCAGAATTCAAGAATTTTTTAAAAATGTGGTAAAGTATCTATAACATAAAATTTGTCCTTGTAACCATTTTAAATGTACACTTAAGCATTCACACTGTAGCACAATCAATCTCCAGAACTCTTTTCATCTTGCAAAACTGAAACTCTGTATCCATAAAGGAAGAACTCTCTATCCCTCGCCTCCTCTTAGCCCCTGGCAACAACCATTTTAGTTTCTGTCTCTATGAATTTGATTATTCTAGGTCCTCAGTTAAGTGGGATTCTGCAGTATTTGTCTTTTTGTGACTGGTTTATTTGTTTTAACATAATGTCCTCAAGGTTTCATCCATGTTGCAGTATGTGTCAGAATTTTGTGTCTTCTTAAGGCTGAATAATTCTCCACTGTAGGTATAAACTACATTTTGTTTATCCATTCATGGGTTAGTGGACACGTGGGTTGCTTACAACTTTTGGCTGTTGTGAATAATACTGTTATGAACACGAGTGTAAAATGTCTTCAATATCCTGCTTTCAGTTCTTTTGGGTGTGTGTCCAAAAATGGAATTGCTGGAACATACGGTATTTCTAATTTTAAGTTTTTGAGGAACTGCTTTATTGTTTTCCACAGCAGCTACACCATTTTACATTCCAACTAACAGTGTGCAAGGGTCCCAGTTTCTCCACGTTTTCAGAAACACTTGTTATTTTCTGTTTTTGTTTGTTTGTTTTTTTATAATAATCATCCTAATGGGTGTGAGGAGGTATCCTGTTGTGGTTTTGATTTGCATTTCCCTAATGGTTAGTGATGTTGAGCATCTTTTTTTATGTGCTTGTTGTCCATTTTCTACTTTATCATTTTCATGATGCCTTGCAATCTCTATAATCACTTAAAACTATACTTGTGAATCCAGTTATTGTAGTATACTACTTACCACATTTATTAGACTCAACCACAACACTATGGCCTATTATTTGAAATTATACATGTATATTGTTTTCTGGGATAGAATGACTTACTTTTATGGCAGTAAAATTGTTGCAATCTAAGTTTTAAAGGAAACAGATTGTTCTAATGACTAGTTTTATTTATTTTTTTGACAGATTGTCAAATTTTTAAGAGCCACATGATGACTATAAGTATATAGCCTTCAAGAGTTATAGAAATGCTTTTATTTTAAATATGTAATTTGTTCGGTTTTATTACAAAATTTATCTAGACAACAAAATAAAAAAGTAAAATCAATACGACTTCCCACATTTATGGATGCCATTTAAATGAAAGGACTATCTTTATTTTGTAATGCATAAAATAAAATATAGAAATAATAAGCTCATGACATTACATAATCTTAAAATCCCACTCTACTTGTATAACTTTACACAAAGCCTATATTTTTCAATGAGCGTTTAAAAACAATAAACATTTAGTAGGTCAGAAACTTGTCTCCAAAGAAATGAAAAGCTATTAATAAAGAACTCTGTTATTTAATTAGATTTCATCTTAATTATAAATGAAGGCGATATCCAGTAATATTCCTGGCATAATTTTACTCTTTAAATCAGTATTTTCATTACATTTTTAAAGTCTAAATTGTGACTTCTTATAATGCTCATGTTGACCAAAACAAGGTTGTTTGGGAATTTATATGTATGTATAAATATACGACATATATATATATATATATAGTATACAGATATATATATATATATATATATATATATATATATGTATGTATTCATACCCTGAACGAATTATACAAGGTAAAGTAGGATGTAAAATGTTGTAAATAACCAATTTATTTTTTCACAAGTCACTTAAAAATGTAGTTGGGCCTTTTACAAGGAACAAAATTCTCAACAAACCAACATGGCAGAGGACATAGTACTAATGAAGACCTGAATAGTAAGTTAGGTAGAAATACACAGTTAGGAGACTGAGTCATATGGTAGGAGAAAAAAAAACTAACTAAAAATCAAAAAAACATGTTTCTGTAAGATCTAGGACAATAAAGAGCAGACCCTAAATTTCCAGGGAAGTATTTAGATTCTGTATCACACTGTTGTTATGTATCTATAGGTAGTTCTGTTAGTAGGCCAGCAATAGAAGCTGACTATGATTAAGTTAAGCAGAAAATAAGAAAATGGAGGAATATTGGAGAGTTTACAGAATCAAGGTAGAGTCTGGAAATTCAGGCTCCATAATCAAATAAGAACCAAAGGAGTTACAAACTCAGCCAAGGGCAAACCACGGGAACGCTGATTCTAGGACACTTGATGCTTTTGTGAGTGGACTCAAGATTCCAGGGCTAGTGCTGGGATTTATTTTAAATCCATTTATTTTAAAAACATCTAATTTACATAGGATTAATGTACACAATTTTCATGTATAGTTAATTAAGTTTTGATAACTGTAAACAACTCGGTAATTACCATCTTGATCAAGACAGAACATTTTCATGCCCCAGAACATTCCCGTCATAGTCAAATTTCCATTATCACATCTCAACCAAAAACTGACCTATTTTTTCACTTTTGATGAACTCTGCCTCTTGTAGAAGGCCATATAAATGGAAGGATACACTATGTCATCTCTTGCATCTGGCTGTTTTCACTTAGAATGTTTTGGAACTTGTCCATATTGTTGTGTTTGTGGTTGCCAGTTAGTGCTAAGTAGTATTCCATTATAAATAGTAATAGTAGTGGCCAAAATGAACAAATCAGGAGACTATAGATGCTGGAGAGGATGTGGAGAAACGGGAACCCTCTTGCACTGTTGGTGGGAATGCAGACTGGTGCAGCCACTCTGGAAAACAGTGTGGAGGTTCCTCAGAAAATTAAAAATAGACCTACCCTATGACCCAGCAATAGCACTGTTAGGAATTTACCCAAGGGATACAGGAGTGCTGATGCATAGGGGCACTTGTACCCCAATGTTTACAGCAGCACTCTCAGCAATAGCCAAGTTGTGGAAAGAGCCTAAATTTCCATCAACTGATGAATGGATAAAGAAATTGTGGTTTATATGCATAATGTAATACTACTTGGCAATACTACTCAGTACTACTTGAGAAAGAATGAAATATGGCCTTTTGTAGCAACGTGGATGGAACTGGAGAGTGTGATGCTAAGTGAAATAAGCCATACAGAGGGGCGCCTGGGTGGCTCAGTCAGTTAAGCGTCCGACTTCAGCTCAGGTCACGATCTCACGTTCTGTGAGTTCGAGCCCCGCGTCGGGCTCCGGGCTGATGGCTCAGAGCCTGGAGCCTGCTTCCGGTTCTGTGTCTCCCTCTCTCTCTGCCCCTCCCCCGTTCATGCTCTGTGTCTCTCTGTCTCAAAATAAATAAACGTTAAAAAAAAAAATTAAAAAAAAAAAAAAAAAAAGAAATAAGCCAGACAGAGAAAGACAGATACCATATGGTTTCACTCTTATGTGGATCCTGAGAAACGTAACAGAAACCCATGGGGGAGGGGAAGGAAAAAAAAGAAAAAAAGAGGTTAGAGGGGGAGAGAGCCAAAGCCTAAGAGACTCTTAAAAACTGAGAACGAACTGAGGGTTGATGGAGGTGGGAGGGCGGGGAGGGTGGGTGATGGGTGTTGAGGAGGGCCCCTTTTGGGATGAGCACTGGGTGTTGTATGGAAACCAATTTGGCAATAAACTTCACATATTGAAAAAATAAATAGTAATAGTAATAGTAATACTACTACTAGTTAATCTCATCTAAAAAATAAAATAAATCAATATATCACAATTAGCTTATATATTCTTCTGTTGACGGACATTTGGGTTGGTTCTGCCTGTGAGCTATCATGAATGATGCAGCTACCAGCATTCTTGTAAAGGCCTTTGCATAGACAGGCTTTCATTTCTCTTGGGCAAGTGTATACAAGTGGAGCTACAGCACCATGTTGTAAGTCTATGCTTTACACGAAGCTGGTCAAGAGTTCTCAGAGGGCACCGCATCATGTCGCAGTTACGCTGGCAATGTTCCGGGTCTGGTTTTCACCAATATTTCATACCATCACTCTTTTTAATTGTACCCATCTCAGCGAGGGTTAAGTAGCATACTATTCGGGTTTTAGTTTGTATTTCACTGATAACTAATGGTATTGAAAATATTTTCACATGTTTGTTCCATGTGCCTCATGTTTATTGGCCTCTGTCCATTTTTGTTGATATGTCAGTTTGAGTCTCTTGACTCTCTTTTATTTGGGTTGCTTTGTTGGATGATTGTATTTTAAGAGTTTTCTTTGTGTTCTGGACACTAGCACTCTGTCAGATACATGATTGCAGATACCTCTCCCAGTCTGGCTAGAATTTTCATTCTCTTTACGGCGATTTTTAAAGAGTGAAGTCCGTTTTATCATTTCAAAAAATGTTTAGTGCTTTTTGTGTACTTTCTAGGAAATCGTTGACTACGTCAAGGTAAATGACATTTTTTTTTCCCTATGTTTACTTTTTAAAACTTTATTGCTTGGGATTTACGTTTAGGTTTATGATCCATTTTGAATTGATATTTGTGTTGGTGTGAGAGTCAGGGTTTGATTTTGTGTTTTTGTTTCCCATTTGGATGTTTTGTTTTTCCACTATTTGTTGAAAACAGCCTATTCATTCTTACTACATTACTTTGGTATCTTTATAAAAAAATCAATTGCTTGTATGTGTGAGCCCACTTTGGACTCTGTGGTATATTTCAGTGATCCTTTTGCTAACACCAAACTCTTGTTTACTGTAGCGTCTAGGAGGTCCTAAAATCAGGTAGGTTCAATCTTTCAATTTTATTGTTGTTGTTCTTCTTCTTCCTTTTTTTTAAATAGAAATTTTGGGTTTCCTAGGTCATTTGATTTTATATGAAATTTAGAATCAGTTTGCTGATTTAAAAAATAAATAAATAAATAAATAAAAGCCGGATGGGGTTTTGATTGGCATTTCATTGAATTTCTAGACAGGGAAGAATGAGCATCTTGTTAAATAATGAGTCTGTTTAGTACTTCGACTTATGGATACCAGTCTCTTCAGCAGTCTCAGACTCTGATCTCCACTTCTTACTTAGTGGGACCCTCATTCCCTGCATGGACTCTAGCTACTTGTTATTTAAGTCAGGAAATTGTTCCATATAGAAAACTGGGATGTGTGGTGGGGTGGTAACGGGCTCACCTCCTGGACCTCCCCCTCTCTCAGGGATCACTTTCTTTCGCTCCTATTATGCAATGCCTAGAAACTATTTTATTGTGTATTCTATCCACTTTTAAAGTTGTTCACCGAGACAGTTACTTTAGCATGGTTGGCAGCAGAAATGAACTAATGCTCGAATCTTAATGACCATCTTGTCAGTTGACTTTCAAAGCTGATTGCCATTAATACTAAACCAACTGGGCCTTCGTCTTTGGGCTTCTATTTCTGTATCTGTAAAACGGGGAAAATAAGTCTCAACCTCATGAAGCTGTTGTAAAGGTGAAACGAGTAAAACATCATTCTGAAACGTAACAAGAATATGAATATTAGCTATCTTATTATTTCTGAATCATTACCTTAAGAGTCAAAAGTCTAGGGACGCCTGGGTGGCTCGGTCGGTTAAGCGTCCGACTTCGGCTCAGGTCATGATCTCACGGTCCGTGAGTTCGAGCCCCGCATCGGGCTCTGTGCTGACAGCTCAGAGCCTGGAGCCTGTTTCAGATTCTGTGTCTCCCTCTCTCTCTGCTCCTCCCCTGTTCATGCTCTGTCTCTCTCTGTCTCAAAAATAAATAAACGTTAAAAAAAAAAAAATTAAAAAAAAAAAAAAGAGTCAAAAGTCTAGAACAGATAGAACCATGCAATTGGCAGAACCTATTTCATGGGCTCTACCAATTCCTTTGATGCCAAAAAGGTACAGTATCTAGTTCTTTTAACCTCATAATCAGGGAATTTCTTGAGAAAGAAAGGGCTTCAGATGTTTGGTACCAGAAAATTAAAAAATATCCTCTAGTACATTGAACATGGAACTATGGAAAGGTAATATCAGTGAAGGTCCCTGTGAAGGTTTCTATTTAGCACGGTTATGATCTAACCATAAGAATATAGTGAAAACTGTATATAGAACACAGTAAAATATACAATAAAAAAAAGCTCAAAGGAATTTTTCCATAATCTACCAACCTACCTTTTATATGTTTGTCATATTCCTTTTAAAAATTATATGTGTGTGTATTTGTGTGCATGTATGTGTCTGTGTATTGTAACATAGAGCAGACTTCTTATGTTTTATAAATAAAAATGTCCCTCATAGAACAAATAATCTTATTAAGCAAGTGAACAAAATCTTTCTAGAACTCACTTTAATTCAAAGCACTTTTCCCATTAAATATATATCACACTAAAGCATACACTTACCCATTAATTTTCTCAACCCTAAAATGTTTAAATGCTGCCTTGAAAGAATCCTAAGATACTGTTTTTCAAAATGCTGCAAACTAGTGGCAGATACAGAGGAATAAAGACATGATCAGAAACCAGAGACAGCAGACAGGGAAGAAAAGAAGAGAATTTCAAAGCTATTTGGTGGATTCAGAGGAACCCTGTCAATTATTTCTATACTTCTGGTTTGTGCTTTTATTTGTAGGTGTATATGTGCTGAGCGTGAGGGTTGAGTGGGGAGAGAAAGGAACAGTGAAGGAAAGGAACATGAACTTAGCTTTAAAGATATAAGATTCCTTGACCATAATTAGATAAAGCTCACCATTCTCTCTCAACTTCAGGTAGACAGCTTTCTCTGAAAAACCTCACAGAATTTTCCCTGTTCTAAGTGAGCTCCCAGGACAGTACTAAAAACCAGGATGAATCTCATCATCTATTGCAAAGGTGAATAACCCTCCATTAGCAGGTATTTGCCACATTGGATTACGCAGGATCCTTTCACCTGCCATCTTTTTCACTCTATCCCAATTATTTGTATCCCCTTGACCATGAAGCATGAGTACTTTGTGGAAACTGACTGCCTTGCCTCCCTCCATTGGAATCGGAACACAATTTGGGCAAATGCAAACTGTGACATTTTCTGCAGATTTCTTGGAAAGAAGTTGCATTGTTTTTCCAAGAAGTATACTGGGAAGAAACAATCTTTCTTCCTACTGAGTATAAGTAAGTAAGCATGTCTCTCCTGTTAGCAGCTGTTCTCCATCTTTTGACCAGAAGGAGAGGTTTAGATTAAAGCTAGAGCCAGTTTTGAATTGAAATAATACCACTGAAGACAGAGAGAGAGGAGAGATGGAAAAAGTCTGTTTTTGGATTGTGCCACTTGACCAAGTCTTCTGAGCCAGCGACTCAATAACAATTTGAGTTTTTTTTTTTTTTAATTTTATTTCAATGTTTTATTTATTTTTTGAGAGACAGACAGAGCATGAGCTGGGGAGGGGACAGAGAGAGAGAGGAAGACACAGAATCTGAAGCAGGCTCCAGGCTCCGAGCTGTCAGCCCAGAGCCAGATATGGGGCTTGAACTCATGAACCACGAGATCATGACCTGCGCTGAAGTTGGACACTTAACCGACTGAGCCACCCAGGCACCCCAACAATTTGAGTTCAATTTATTATTACATGCAAAAGATTCTTAAATAATACACTCTCATAGAATGACAGCTTCTAGTCATTCTCTATCTAGAAACATTTATTGATAGAGAATTCTTATTTCCTTTTTTCCAACATTAAAAAAAAACAGAATTTGAAATCATAGCTCTGTCTATTCAAGTTCAACCATCTCCTCACGAGATAGTGTAATTTCAGTTTTTTCAACTAGATCTCATGTATCTACTTTTAGGTTTAAATTGCCCTCTTTTTAACATTTCTCTCACATACTAGATATTTCTTTGTCAACACTGGCCATTTCTTCTCCCACTATCTCATTACATATAGACCTTCCTTCTCATTCTCTTCATTTAGCAATGTTACAATCTTACGTAAAAGAAGGAATCAGAGAGCTTAACTAAAGCTACCATTTATCTGAAAAGCATGAGGGACCTAAGCTCCAGTGAAAGTAAATTTATATGATGGAGGAGATTAATACTAGAAAATTAGCATTAAGGGGTTCTGTTGAATAGGAAATAAAAGCAACTATTTTTATGGCTATTATCACACTGATTGGAAGTACTATTGCTTTTGGTTACTAAAGAAATAAAGATATTTTGACTATTTTCCAACTCCTTTTAAGTCTTTCTTAATTTCTTAGTTTTTCAATATCTAAAATTTGAGTAAGTAATTGGAATACAAAGCTTGCTAGTTTTGTGCATTTTCATTAGAAATAGGTTTTGAAAAAGTTGTGATAGAAGAGTAGACTAAGGGATAGGCAAAGGGATAAACAATGACAAATTAATAGGAAACAAAATCACTACCAGTACCTTTCCTAAGGCAATGATCTGTGGATTCCTTGGGGTCCATGAGAATCTTCTTGTTTCTAGGAAGTTAGTTTCTAGGAAGTTTCTAGGAAGTCTCTAGGTTAGAGAAAGGGACTACTTTTTAAATGCAGAAGAAGGTCTTAAATACCTGAGGAAATAAAAGAAAATATTTGCTTTCTATATATCTGTATTTATGACTTTATCATTATTAAAAGTTTCCTGGTAAATGGAAAAATTTTAAAAGATGGGATATATTCTCAAATTTTTTTAAGTATACATTATGCAGGACATCAGACATTTGTGCAATAATAACATAGAGCTGTCTATGGTAGATGGAAAAAGCCCAAATTTACTAGAAAATATATACTAAGTGCTTTTCCAGTCATATGGATGGATTTGTGTTAAACAACTATAGTTTCTCACCTCTTGGTCTCTAGCGGATACATTACATATATTTTCAAGTAGGTGGTCAAAAGGAAGGAAGGCTCTAGAAACATGTGACCCAAAGGTCAACAGCATTACCTTGGTGAGCTGAAGTAAATGAAACACATGGGTACCTCTTTGGAGAAAGTCATAGAAGAATGTATGCAAATATAGTGAGACATTCTCCAAAAAAGAAATGTCTTCTGGGAAGGCATTATTCTTTTCCAATATAGGATATTGGGTCCCCTTGTTCTCTTTTCTTCTTTCAATTTCTGTATTTTGCAATTACAATAAAAAGATTAGCCATGACAGATAGGAGTTCTTTTTAATAAGAATAATGTATATTATTATAAAATCACACAACCTAATCATACGCTAGCAGATTTTTTAAAAAAGAACAGTACTTTTTCGATCAAGTTAAAATATTTCTTAATTAAAATATGTTTGTGATAAATACCCTTTTCTGTTCACGTATAAGTACCCAATCCTGGTTGATCTTATATTTATTGCTAGTAGTAAAACTTTATGTATATTTGTGAGGAATTCTTAATGCTGGCAAGGCTTTGCAAAAGAATGCATTAGTGTTTAAAAGGGACAGCAAGGCTGACCTTGGGAAGCCACTGAAAAATGTTTCACAAAACCAAACAGGAGCCCAAAAAAGCATTTGAAAGGTAGAGAATGAGTGATGAAAAAATAGGGAAAGAAAGTAAGGTGAAAATAGGGAAGGATTTGGGGGAGAGCCTATTAGTAGAAACAAATTAAAATAAATCATTAGGCACCCAGGGTGATTATAAAGAAATGAGATAAATGTTCCTGTGTGGCTTATGGAAATGTCTTCTTACTTCAGAATCACACCATGCCCTTAAATCTGCTCACATTTGCCTCATGCTGATCCCCATAGCAACGAATTTTCCATTAAGCAAACTTTGAAAATATGAAAGTCTTAATTTATGAACTTCTCAAGGCCGAAAATGGGGTCCTTCATAATTACATATCCAGTCTTTAACACAGTATGTGGCACATTGGGGACATTCAGTAAATATGTAGTGAACAAATATGTTAATAAAAAGAATTCTATTTTAAATAAAAATTTAAATATAATGGAATTATAATTACACTTAAAACTTAATATTTATAAATTCTCTCAAGTTTCCATTTTCTCCCAAGTTTGAACTAATTTAATTCACATGGTTAATTTATCTTTGAAGCTATTTATTAAAGATAAGCAGATTTTAATTAGTTTTTCAGGAAATATAAATAAAATATTTTCAATAATTACTGAGCTGTATTCTTTCTTCTAACATGATATATTGGGGCAAAAAGGCCTTGACTCCGAATTCCTATTTCTGGGTTTAAATTCCTGATCTGTGTCTGCCTGGGCAAGTCATTCAACATTTCTGAACCGTCACATGGGTACAGAATAACCTATAATTTTATTATTGTTAGGATTAAATGAGATAATGGGTGAGACAATATATAAATATCAATTCTTCTCTTCCTTCCCTTCTGAATTTTGAGAGGATTGACTGACTGATAGGCAAGAACTGACTTCATAAAATATTCTGAACAAGAATTAGTTTGTATTTAGTTGAAAGCTACTATATTTCTCCATTTCTTCTCTGATGATGTATCAGTAATGTTTTCTCCTCAGTATATCTCCATTGATCAAATTTTTGTGAGTATTCTTTTTAAATTCAAATGCCTGTTTATTTGCTGAACATAAATTTATCTAGTGGAAAACAGTATTTCAGGTTTATATTCCTGTGGAAATGTATTCAAATAGTTTTCTGGAACTAAAAAGCTAAAGTTGTGAAAGCCAGATGTTATAATATATTGTCTTTCCTTGTCATTACCTATTTGCCCTTCAGTGCCCAACCCAAATACATCTTTTTCCACAAAGAAGCCCTCATCTCCCTGGACAAGAACTCTTTGTTTCCTCAACTCCTTGATTTCCCATTCAGTTTGTTTTCAGCCATATGTGGTGATATTTTTTATTTAATAAACACAGATATATTAAAGGCCAACAATGAGTCAGGCTGGGAATATAAAGACAAATGAAACAGAGGAGACAGATGTGTAACCATTCTATAATGTGATATTTACAATGAAGATACATTTATTTTAGCTCTTCCCTGTAATTAACTACCTTATCTTCACTACATGTACAGAGGATTGCATAAAACTTTGCTACATATAATTTTCTGTTATATTTTACAATGAAAAAAAACACACAACAGAATTTTACATGTTATAAACAATACCCCTTAGAATATAATATTCTTATGATTACATTTCTTTCTGAATCAGATTTGTTTACAAGCTAGCAGTTGTATAGAATCAAGACCAAATTTTTAGTCTTAGAACTTAATCTTACCAAGGTCAAAAGTAAAATGCTCAAAAACACATTAGATGGTCATCAACCTTGATTCTGTTCTTTTCAAATGCCATTAATTATTCTGTTACTCATCCTCTCTGTTCATCTAGAATGAGTTCTCAAATTCAAAATTGAAACCAGTATTATACTGCATGCACTGTATTCTAGCAGAGTCTTTCATTTGCCCTAACAGACTTTGAGAATCATTTAAAATTCTATAAATTAGTTAGCCACTAACCCCCTCCCCATTCTAGCCTGAATCTCAGTATAATACATTTAAAAGTGAAATGCAACAGATTAGTGTACATTGTATCCCTTGTTCAAAAGTAGACTCTTTACTGTATGATTATTCACTTTTACCGGTGCTTTTTGTAAACACAAAATGCATCTCTCTCATGTTCATCACTTCCAAAGTCATAATGAACATAGAGCAACTATTAGTAGCTATTGGTAATGAAGGATCCATTAGTTCCTTGGTCATGCTTGTCTGATGTACTTAATTTAAAATGCCTAACTATGTAAATAATGCACTATCTTCATTCAGTGTAGCTTTTTAAAAGTCCATTTTAAAAATACACTACCTTAACTCATTATACTCCAGGTCTGGTTCTGCTCTAATAGCAACAAATAAGTGGCCATTAAATCTTCCTTTTGTGTGAGTTGCCATTTAACTCTCCTTATTTTCTTTAATAATTAAAAAATGGTAATGTCACTATTAAATGATGCAATTAAGATAAACAGAGAAAGACACTAGGGATATTAGAAACAAAATTGGAATTAACATTAAGGGACACAACTGGCAGTGTTGCACATTTTCTCTGGAACTTGTTTAATAATAAATGTGTTCAAGTAGCATCATCTTAGGCAAAGTCCAGTTGTAAATTTATTGAGATCAGCCACCTTGCAAAAGAGTAAATGGAAATCTGACTAAAGAATTTATAGATTACTTAAACACAGACCTTAATATTTTGTCACCAGCTTTTAAGTGAAATTCACAAAGTAAGTTGCAACCATTCTAGGTTATTAGAAGACATTGATTATTGATTTGCTCAAGGAGAAGATTTGCTGGCAAATCTTCAACATTTGCAATATCTGTATCAATATTAGGGAAGGAAGAAAATAGAATTTTCTTTTCTTCACAAAGTTAGAGATGAATACTCACTGATAAGCTACTTTTGATGCAAAAAGCCTTGCTTACTAGGCATGAAATAATCTTAAGAAAGTTACCTGTGGGTATATTTGTTACCACAACAACACTTTCCTTTTTAATAGACTGGCAGAGACCTGTTGGCGCTTCTAAAATCTACACTCGTCCAAAACAAAACAAAACCATTACTTTTTGCCTTATTTAAATATATAACTATTGTTGCTACTATAATTTTGATTGCTACAGACCAAATAAATCCCAAAACTATCATTAACAAATTTAATCGTGTATGTATGTGTGTGTGGGTTGTTTTAGTACATGAGCATCAGCCTCTGTAGGATTTGTGACATTTTTACAACTGTTGTTACATTATTACACAAGGCTAAGGAAGGAAGAAAATAAGCCTCTGCGTTGTGAAACATAGTTACAGAAATATTTAACACATGGAAACTAACTGTGGCATAAAGGATTCTTCAAATGGTTTTCAAAGTGGTGTCCATGCAGAATCTTCCCTGGCATGATCCTCTGCCACGAGTAATTAAACCTTTCTCTTCCAGCAGTAACTGGAAGAGAAACGGTCTAAACCAGAACGCTTAATTGCCAATCTGTCCCAGGAAAGGTCTGAGCCAGAAACTTAGAGAGATAAGGAAATTCTGCTCCAGGCTCCTGTTTCTCATCAGTATGTTAAGTGATGCATTCTGTTTTCAGCAGTGAATCCTGAGGAAGTTTGGAATACTGGAGAGAAGGAGGCTGTCTGATTCAGGCATCCTTTCTGCTCTTCCTGATAAACCTTACACAGGGTTGTTTTTGTCATTTACATAGAATAGCTTGAACATCAACAATGCCTACATTCAAATGTAAATAATAAGGTGTATTCCAGAGGATAGTGCAAAATGCATTTTGGTCCATTTAGTGACTTAAGTTATCTGCTGGATTGCTTCCATCCATAGTAGGGTGGATAATAGGGAATTGGCTCAACAACTTCTCTGTGCAAGGACCATCGAGTTAGGCCTTCCACCTATAAAAATAAATACCACAATTACTGAATGTGAATATTGCCTACCATAAGTCCTTTCTAAAAGTAGGTGAAGAATAATGTATAACTTTTGGAGGCACCTGGGTGGCTCAGTTGGTTAAGCATCTGACTCTTGACTGCAGCTCAGGTCATGATCTCATGGTTTGTGGATTTGAGCCCCACCTCCGGCTCTGCACTAACAGTGGAGATTCTGTTTCCCTCTCTGCCCCTGCTCTGCTTGATCTCTATCCCTCTTTCAAAACAAACACAAATAAACTTTTTTAAAAAGAATAAATAATAACTCCTTGAGGTATTTAATGTCTGGGAAAAGGTAAATTAAATACTATCATTATTCAAAATTATAAGAAAAAAAAAATTTGTGGTCTCCCAAACTCTAAGAGCCACAGGCTTGCTTTAAGTAAATAGAAATTAAAGTTTTCTTTTTTTTTTTTATGCTTGTTTATTTTTGAGAGAGAGAGAGTGCAAGTTGGGGAGGGGCAGAGGGAGGGAGGGGAGACACAGAATCCAAAGCAGGCTCCAGGTTTTGAGCTGTCAGCACAGAGCCTGACCCTGGGCTCAAACTCATGAACCATGAGATCATGACCTGAGTGGAAGTCAGATGCTTAACCAGCTGAGCTACCCAGGTGCCTCTAAGTTAAAGCTTTCTAAACAATAGTCTAACCACCACATCAGTCCTTAACTCCCCAAATATTTATGAAAAAATTTATAAGAAAGTAAGATAGATGTAGTGCACACCAAAAAATTCTTTACAAAGATTCTGTTCTAGAAAACACTTACAGCATATTCTCAAAAGACCATCCTTTTATTTTAGTAGGAGCTATAAAGAGAGTTTCTATGACCAGTAAAAGCATAGCAATCCAATGCTGTATCAACACACGTAGTTGTGCTTGAAGACTACCCTTCTGGGCGGGTGGGGGGGGGTGTGGAAGGAGATTTGAACAACATTAAAAATTAATTGTAGTTTCTGATTAGTCTCTCTCTCTCTCTCTCTCTCTCTCTCTCTGTCTATGGGTCTCTCCCTCTTTCTTAAGAATCTAAGATTATATTTGACATCTGTACTAAAAATACAGCAAAGACTAAGACATGGGGATGATTTAAGTATTTCATATGTCCGGATTAATATTTAAAAGACAAGCAGGATATTCATTAAATTAAATCTGTTACAGGAAAAATCTCCAACAGCCTGACTTCCACAATCTTATAACAGTTGTTGCTAATATCATTGACCCCACTACTTGTTTTGCAAAAGGTGGGGAACCCAAGGCTCATGGGGAAGAATCACTTTGAGTTGTTCAGTGTCACACAGCTAGATGGTAAAAGAGCCCAGCCTAGAGCACTGAGCTCTGCCAGTAAATTTTGAGGAACATCTAAAACACTGGGAAAACAAATATCTTGATCAAAAACCTACCTATTCTCTTTTGTCCTTTAGTGGTTGTTGGCCAGGTACTTTATTTTTATCCTATCTTGAGTCTCTTAATTTATGCATATGTAATTTACTGTATGTATCCCGACTTTCTGCCATATTTTTAGTTTGTCAAACTCATATACAATGAGGAACATTATACTTGGCAACTCAACAAACCTGCAAATACCCAGGGCAAAATATCAATACAAAGTGCCCTGGAATGTGAGATTTCAAAGGATTCCAGTTGCATTTTGTTCATATTTGTATCCTAGCCTCTAGCTATAGGTGACTATCTAAATATAAGATAAAATTAATAAAAATTAAATAGTTAGAATTCACTTTCTCAGTTACACAAGCCACACTTCAAGTGCTGCATAGTTTGGAAAAGCTCAGTAGCTCAGATGTGGCTAGGGGCGATTGGATTGGGTGGTGCAGGTACGGAATATGGCCAGCATTGAACAAAGTTCTACTGGGCAGGGACAGTGCTGGTAGAGATGAGCAATAACAGTGGAAACAATATATTAGGGAGAGATTAGAGAGGAGGAAACACAGAGGGAGACAGTTGCTAGATTGATTAGATGGATGGTAGATAAAGATGGAGGGAAGGACAGAGGGTGAAAGGAAGAAGGGGAGACAGAGGAAGGGAAGAACCAGAGAAGGGCAACAGAGATAACGAGCTGAGACTCTGAAGTATTTTAGATGTGTTCTGCTGCAGGGTAATTGTGTAAGAAGTTGGCTCAACAACACTTTTCTAAGCCTTATAAAATGAGAATCAAACCCTCAGTGCACAGCACAGAGGAGCTGTGACTTATTATAGGCACCCCCTTCACCTCAATTAATTCAGCATACCCACCGTGAGGTAGGTGCTTTGAAGCAGAGTAAAAAATAGCGGCTTTCAAATTCTTCAGGCAAAAAGGAGACAAAAACAGCGGTAACGATAATTTAGGACATGGAGCCTCTGACATTTATATTAGTGGCATAGGGATATAAAACTGGTAAAAATATCTGTATATCTGTGGTTTAAATCCATATTTATAATGTTTCCTTGAAGATTGTATACTGAGTTCCCATTGCACCCATCTTTCTGTCATTTCCTTCTTGTTTTAGAATCATATTATTATATCATCCACAGAATTAAGTTTAACGTTTTACAAGCCATTTACCAGAGCTAATATGCACCTGTTATTAAGTATCACATATTACCAATGAAGATTATGATCCTTGTCTAATGACTACATGCAGGATTCTTTTTTTTATTTCTTAGAAACATATAAAATGAAAATTTTTGAAAAAAAGCATCTATTAGTTTCAGAATCCTTTCCCAGAAATCAATAGTTCTATGAAGAATAGTCTCAGCGGTTTTTCGTCACCCCATTTAGAATGGCCTATATGTTGGGGTGGCTGCCTCTTCCCCAAGGAAGCTATAGTATCTAGAATGCAAGTTTCAAGTCATTATAGAAGCCTGTGGTAGCAGAGTGGAGTTTTCCCATCACATAGTGAAAAAGGAATATAAGCTACCTACGAGCAAATGCATTAAACAAAAGGTTTTCTTAACTACTCTCCTAAATCTGTATTGACTTTTCGCTTTGAACTTATAATTTTTTTGCTTATTTATTTATTTTGAGAGAGAGAGAGAGAGAGAGACGGGCAGAGACAGAGGGAGAGAGAGAATCCCAAGCAGGCTCCACGCTGTCAGCACAGAGCCCAATGTGGGGCTCGAACTCACAAACCATTAGATCATGACCTGAGCTGAAACTAACTGACTGAGCCACACAGGCACCCCTGAAGTTAAACATTTTAAAATTTTCATTCAAAGTATCAAATTATTCTAATGGGAAAGAGTCTTACCTTTTCTTCAGGATTGGTGGCACTCATGTGAAAATAGAGCCAATTGCAGAAAGACATTTTCCATTTAGATATGTTAGTGTACTGAAATATTTTCAAAAGTCAGCAGTATGACCCACAAGGCAAATTGAACCATTTTTAGTGGGATACCATCCAGACTCAAGATCCATTTCCCCTCATAGCGAAGGGTACTCTCAATCCAAGGAAAGCTTCCAATTGATCTATTTCTGTAAGTAGGCAAAATCTATTTTAGTTTCTCTCACACATGTTTTTGTTCTGTATGAGTTGTCTGTTAGAGTTTTTTTTTAATCTATTCAGTTAACAAATATTTTGCTATTCCAACTATGCTAATTCTGTGGCAGTGAATAAGAAATTATAGTTTCTGGTTCTATGGAGCTTAGAGTTTAACTGCAAACATAAAATCAAACATATAATATATAATATGTAATATAATAATATATCATACTATATATTTTATGTGTGTGTGTGTCATATGTATATATATATATATGTATATATATATATATATTTAATGAAGGAAAATTATGGCTTCCAGGAGACTATATAATGGGTGGACCTAACTAGGCTGAGAGGTCAAAGGAGCACTCCTGAGCAAGTAGTGTTTGAATTGACTAGGTACTTCCATGTGAAAAACTAAGGAAGAACATTCTAAAAAGAGGGAACAGCATGTGAAAAAGAGAGTCTAGAATGTTCTAGGAACTGACAGGGCATGTGCCTGGAAGAAAAGAGATGTGCACTGTGGGGCTAGAGAGGGAGGCCAAGGCTGGCAAGGAAATCGAGGAGGTGGTAGATCTGGGGAGGAGGGAGAGGAGCCCGACGTGCTGCCGTGGAGCACGGAGTCAGTGCTCCTGAGAGGCTTGGGGAGAGGAGGGCTCAAAGATGGCACGCGAAGGATGGCGTGTGCCCTTGACAAATGCAGTCTCAGTGTGGATGGATGACTGGTGAGCCATAGTGACATGGGCTGGTATCAAATGGGAGGTGGAGGAGAGGAGATGAATACTGTAATTAATGCTTTTGAAAAATTTGGCTTTGAAAAGCAGAGGTAAAACAACAGTTGCAGGGAGTAGGTTAGTTTTTATTTTTAAAGATGGTAAATATTAAATTTGATTTAAATGCTGATGGAAAAGGTCCAGGAGAGAGGGGAAAGAAAATGGAGATAGAAAAACAAGAGAGGATAATCACTGGCATACAGAAATACAGGAAGAATGGAATTTTAAATAGTTATGTTTCTTTAAAGTATTATACATGTCTATCTGGAAAAACATTCTACACTGTGCTGTCCTGTGGAAAGTCTCTTTGTAACTCTCTCTCTTTTAATATTAGTTAATTAGTTTAATTTTAATATTTAATCATTTGGCATTGAATTGTTTACTGTGCACTGTCCTGAAACTATCCATAACAGTTTTTACTAGTAATCTCTTACATTAATTTAGCATTCTCCTATTATTGATAAGTTACTAAGCCATATCAGCTAATATGACTGATAAAATTTTGATTTAATTGGCCACTTTCAAGAGTATGTATCTATTCTGAGGTAGAACCTTGCTCTTGGGACTGAAGGAGTTCATGTTACACAGCAGAGTGAATCTCTCGATCCTCTGAAGAGAGAGGGGAAATAAAGAGTAGAAACAGAGAGAGGGAAGATGGCAGCTTAATCCAATCACCAGGAGTGGTTACTGGGATCACAGAGAGATAGGGGAGGGAGCTGGGGGCAAATAAAGCCAAGGGATCCTCTGGGTACAGTTAGAGCAAGCATTTCTCTGTGAGCTATGGGCAAACCAAAGAAACAGTCACTAAGAGCTCTGGGTGACAGTCCTGGAGAGAGCTCAACAGAGTTATTCTGATCTGTGACAAGCAAAGATGGTGTCTGGTCATTTGAATGGCTCAGGAAGGTTATGCTAATCTTACAGAAACATGAAGAAGTCACGGGACCTGAATAGATAATCAGAGTCCTGTCTACCCTTGACATCAGAACATCAGATGTTCACCTTTTAATCTGGAATAGTAAAGAAAAAAAAAAAAAAAAAAAAAAAATCAATTGAATTCTTATATAACAGCAATCAATATCTAGAATGTATAATTTTAAAATATTTCATTGGCAAAAGAAGCAGGAGAAGGGCAGGAGGTGGGGAGAGGAAGAGAGGGAAGAAGAGGAGGGACAGGAGAGAGAAGAGGAGAAAAACTTAATTTCAGTCTTAATGATGGCTTGAGCCCCACCACTCAGTGGAAGAATCTGTAGAACCTGTAGGACTTTATTTGGAGTTGACATTCTCTATTGTAATTCTGCTTTTGTTTATTTTAAGATTTTCTTTTTGTTTCTCTGGAAAGGAAAGACGATGTTTGTTTTTAAACATGTAAAGTGTACAAATTTTTTTTGTTGAAATAATACTAAACATGTATACACATGCAAGTTTATTACAAACTTATTATAAAACTTTATTGAAATATATTAAAGAAGACCCAAATAGATGGAAAGCTAAAACATATCTGGGGTAGGAAAGCTGTGGCAAATATTTTGGAAATAAAGGTTGAATTTATACAGATCCTGTGACTTGGCAGTTGTATTCCTAGATATATAGGTCAGAGAAACTCTGATACACGTATACACAAAGAGACATCATCATTCTCATCATCATTATTATCAACATGGTTAACATTTACTGAGTGTTTACCATACAGTTCTTAAACATGTTGTGTGTATTAACTCACTTATTAGTTTGCACCATATGGAAATGCTGATATTTGACTCTTTTCAGCCTACAAAAATCACAATTACTCATGATTCAAGATAATATTCTTCTCAATATTCTTATGAAGTAGACTTTATCTCCATTTTATTTATTTATTTGTTTGTTTGTTTATTTATTTATTTGTTTGTTTATTTGGTGGGGGAGGGACAGAGAGAGAGGGAGAGAGAGAGAATCCTAACAGCACAGAACTTGACACAGAGCTTGATCTCATGACAGTGAGATCATGACCTGAGCTGAAATCAAGAGTTGGACACTTAACTGACTGAGCCACCCAGGAGCCCCTTATCTCCATTTAAAATGAGAAACTGAGGCATGGAGAGATTAAATAATTTTGCCAGGGTTGCTTAGCAATTAAATGGACTGCCATTGGTCAAATTCATGTAGCCTGACAGTGGAACCCATGTTCAAAACTGCTATGCCATCCTGCCTCTCGACTTGAAAAGAATGTTCACGCCTCAAGATAGCAACAAACCTCAGGACAGCAAAAAAGCCGAAAACAATATAATGTCCCCTAACAGAAGAACAGATAAATAACAGGCACATTCATAGACTAGAATGCTATTAAATAGCAAAAATGAATAGAGTTACTCCTATCCAATTGAGTGACAAAAAGAGGTGTTCCAGAAAAATCTATAAAGTATGATTATTTGTATGGAGGTGAAAAACATAGAAAACTGTTACATATTGTTGAGGGATAAAGATGTATGTGATACACATGGGAGTGATCAACACCAAGTGGTTAACACGTAGAGGGGGTGCCACCGGGGAAAGGAGGGGAGGAGATACCATTTGCATTGTGATATTTTAGTTTTAGTCAGGTGGTGGTGATGTGGGTGCTTGTGGCCTCATTCTTAAGGCAATTCTGCAGTCAGAGAAAGAGAAAGAAATACAATAAACAACTCTCGGCAAACAATATGAGGAATAAAATAAATAAGAGCACTTACTAGAGGCATGATAAAAAAAAGGACATTAAAATTTTCTAGGATGTAAGCAGGAGGTATGACATAATCCCATTTATGCAAATGTAGCCTACATTTGCATATATGTTCAAAAGAGGAACATGACATAGGGATGCCAAGATCTTAACAGTGGTTGTCTTAGTGTGATGAGATTTCACAGTGATTTATATATTTTTTCTTGTATTTGTGTGCAATTTTCAAGTGTTTTACAGTGGGCTTGCATGCAGTCAGAAAAATATACAGCATTCAGACAAACGATAAAAACAAGGTCTAGCCCACACTTAACTTCCCTCCTAGCTAGGCAAACGCAGTTCTCTCTTGCATTTAGGGTGAGAAAGAAGCAATCAGTGTCTCCTACCAAGTCTGCTCATCACGTTCAAATTCCAGGCCTGGCAGGTCAATCTAATTAATTATTTAATGAGGCCTCTAGGATTGGTTGGGCTGGGACCCTGTCTTCTTCCAGGTTGTTCTTATATCTTTGACACGCTGAAAGCCATTGTTTTTAACTCGAATGGTTGGGGAAGGGAGAAGCAGCTTTGGTAACTGAGGAAGAGAGAATTTTAACTTCCAAGTTGGGGATGTATTTTAGGAGGATGAATAGCATGGGAAATAGATTATTAGGAAGACAGCATGGGAGAAAGGATTTCATGTTCTATAGGGGGCATAATTTAGGAGGACAACAGGAGGCTCTTTCCCTGCCTCATGGAAAGGACTCTGTTCCACACATGCCCCTTGCACCGTGAGCGAGCCTTGGGTTGCCCTGGAGAGAACTGGAACTTGGCAATGCTCTTTTTCGTGAAGAGTTGACGTGAACACAGATGCAGAACTGCCTCATTGCCCAAATAATGAAGTAGAGGATTTTTGAGAGGAAGCCGTTGTCCCTATCTCTGCTGGGAGTCTGGAGATTCTGTGTCACTACAAGGCTGGGATTTCATCAGCATCTGGAGTGAGCATCTTGCAGGGTCAGTGACCTTCTGGAGGAGGGCAGATGAGAGGTAAAGCTTCCCAGATGGCTTCCTGGGGAGCCGGAGCAGAAGTGCAAGTAAAGTGTCCGGGAGGCTTGGGGTCTCCTGCTGACAGACCAGGTTATGAGCAGTTGCTTAGAGAGCTCCTGAAAGTTACCAGAAGACTTGAGGAAGCTGATTTTTGGTAACAGAAAGGTGGACCATTTGTTATTACTGGCGAGTATATCTCGTCATGAATGACCAGGGTTATAAGCAGGAATATGGGTTATATTTATTTTGTGAAATCTGTAACTCTATTAAAGCATGTTATAGTGCTTTTTAGTGTTGTGGAGGATGACTTTTTAGAAAGTTGGTAGAAATTTCGAATTTGGTTTAGATTTGTTTTTTAAATTGCAGAATGAGAGAGCAGTAGAGTGTGAGGGAGAGCTGAGAGACAGGAAGAAGGGGAGAGGGAAAGAAAGAACTTGAGTGAGACCCAGAAGCAGTGGGGATGGAGAAGAGGGACAAGGGACGGAGACCCGTGATAGTCCTTCAGTCTGTTTTTATAGAGGTGAACGGCCCGTCACAATGAAAACACAGAGCTGAAACTTGAGAGCCGAACAGAGCTTTAGATTTCATAAATTCCCCAAAGCTCATTATACTGATTAGGAGACACATCTAAAGGCTTCCTTAGGGGAAGAGTATCAGAGTGAACAGATTTCTGTCGAAAGTCACATGTTAACTAAAAGCTTAATACATGTATTGTTAGCATTTTCTGAATTGAGTTTCCAGCAAATTAGTAGCAAATGAATCATCCGTAATTACCCGTGTTGGATTAAAGGAGAATGTTTTCCTACTTAAAAGGTAGGCTGGGGTCAGTTTTATGGCAGCATTATTTATGTTTATGCATAAAGACACCTGGTGGCCTGAAATTTCCATTTCCATCCCATCCCTTTAATGTTTTCACAAGTTTGTACATGTTGAACAGAACTGTCTGCTTCCTGCTAAATCCATTAGAAACCGATACAAGGGTGAGAAGAAAGCATGTAAGGGAACAGGTAAGGTATTAGAATTTAAAGGAATGTAGAATAACCGACCAGACTGTGACAAACATGGGTGAAGAGAATTCTCATCTTCAGAATGGAAAAACGAAGGCACAGAAAGTTAAATCAGATACATGTTCTACTCTTTCGTAAGGCATGGCCTCGGGCGGATGTGAAATACCGTCTTATTGTAGTTCCGATTTGCATTCCTCTGATCGCTGCGGAGGTGGAGCGTGTTTTCACATGTCAGGCATCAGTGGTGCTTCCTTAACTGAAAATTCCTATTCATATCTTTTCCCAATTGTTATGTAATTTGTCATTTTAAAATTTATCCGTAGGAATTCTTTATACGCTCTTCCTAGCAAACCTTTGGTTTGCAAACACATTCTTTCTACTTGAGGCTTGTCCACTTATTTTTTTTTTAATGGTTTCTTTTGATGATCAGAAGTTCTTTAGGGGCACCTGGGTGGCTCAGTCACTTAAGTATCCTGCTCTTGATTTCAGCTTAGGTCACGAACTCATGATTCCTGAGATTGAACCTCATGTTGGGCCCTGTGTTGTTAGCACAGAGATTGTGCTTGGGATTCTCTCTCTTCCTCTCTCTCTCTGCTTCCCCCCCCCCCCCATAAATAAAAAATAAACTTAGAAAAAAAGAAGTTCTTTATTTTAATGTGGTAGAATTATTAATCTTTCTTTTATGGTTACTACTTTTATACTTTTTTTAAAAAACGTTCTATCTTGAAGTAGTTAAAATATTCTTTATATGGTCTTCTAAAAGTTTTGGGGTGCCTGGGTGACCCAGTTGGTTAAGCATCCAATTCTTGATTTAAGCTCAGGTTATGGTCTCATGGTTCACGGGATTGAGCCCCGTGTCAGACTCTCGCTAACAGCATGGAGCCTGCTTGGGATTCGCTCTCCCCCACTCCCCCCCTGCTCCTTTCCCTGCTTGCTCTCTCAAAATAAATAAATAAACATTTTTTAAAAAGTTTGTGATTTTGCCTATAATATTTAATTCTGTTATTTACCTTAAGGTTATACATGTAGAGGATGCGAAATCCAAATGCAATTTTCATTATCTAAATGAAAATGGATATTTTTGTGAGTTTTGAGGTTTTTGAAGCCTGGTTATAGTTTCTGATGGGAAAGACATTATTTTCTTAGGCCAACAGGACAGATTTTTTTTTTTTTAATTATTGAAAGTAGTTTATATCTGGAGAAGTTAAACCTGAATTTAAAACAGGATTAGTATTTATAAAAATCTGAAGCTCTTCTCCAATATTAGAAGCCAAGGGGAAGTGTACAAAGACTGAGACATATTTTATAAAGCACTTATTACCTGAGACTTATTCTTTGTATAATTCACTGAGTTATAAGAAAAGAGAATCAGTTTTTGTAAACTTAAAGAGCTTAATTCATCTGCTTTGAATTCCCTTATATCAAAATAATACAAAAACTGTTTCTATACGCTGCTAGAAGTTTTGAATCTAGTTATAGATTCTTTGAATCTAGTTATAATTTTGTATGGAATTACTTTTTTAAAGCTATATTTTTTCCACAAATAAATACATTGTGAGTAACAGTCTCCTTGAAAGATTCTCTTATTTATTCATTTCTGATTTTTATGCATTCCCCCTCACAGTGAGATTGACAAGCAACTGAGCTTAAAAGGGTCAAAACATCAGGAGACTTATTTCTTGAGATGTGGGGCTCAAAATTCACTTACACGTTCAAAACTGATCCAAAGTTCTTATTTTTATTACTTACACATTTACATAAGTGAAGCTTCCTATTCCCTCCCACGGATAGAAAGCCATTCTTCCAGCCTAGTGGGCGTGGTTGGCTGACCGCAGAGTATGTCTGCCAGACTCCCTGTGCAACAAGGGTGGTAAGCAGACATGGGTGTGGACAGCGGGGCTGAGTCAGCGGTAGTGAAGGGGTCCCTGCTCAGGTGAATGTAGGGAAAAACACTGTAATTGGGAAGAGAGCTGGGTCTTCCTCCACACGGTGGACAAAGACCACTTTCTTACACGTCTGAAGGGCCAGAAGTAAAAGTCAGCCCACAACATGAGTGCCCAGGGCTGGGAGGACTTGAAGCTTGTCTTGAGGGGAAAGTGCTCCCTCTTGTTAATAAAATGGAATCCAGTACAAATCTGGTGCTCTCTGATCCTCCGTCGGGGAGAGGAAATAAGGGGAGAGAGTGAGAACAGGGCAGAAGTTCTCAGCCTCAAAACCACCTCCTCAGAACCCTGCATCTAGATCAGACTAAGTCTTTTTTCTTTGTGCCCACCTAAAGTCAACCGCCATGTCCACACCCAGGGGCATGACAACATTTGCTAGTTTATATTTGTGGCAGTTCTTCTCATGGTCACTTGTGTGGCAGACGTGGCTTTCAGTTTGTACTGTAACCATTTGCTATATGTCTTGTTTTCTCTAGTACGTTGAATGTTCTCCAGGGACATGGTTCATGTCTCAGACATGTGTTTTTTCCACTGCACAGAAAACACTGAAGTATCTTGTGGAGAATCATGGTCCCAAATCACACTGGTCTCAAGGCCCTCCCTCCACCTGCACAGAAGTCCACAGGTAGGTCTGTGAACTAATGCATCCTAAGGGAAGTGAGGTTATGGCAAACAAAAATATGCTTCAAAATAACATCATCGTTCTAAAGAGAAAGGGTAGATCCGAGGATCTAGTTCTGATTGTTCTCTTAGTGTATGTGAAATTTACAGACAGGATGAGGCTATAGAAAAAAAAAAGCCAATAAAAAATTACCAAAGCAGATGAAACTGAGGTGTACATGAACATATCTTTGTGGGGCAGAGGATGTAGGAGATTTCTGTCTGTCAGGGAGTACTAAGTGCTTTCAGTGAATGGAGGACTTCAAAGGATGCAGCACCTTTCATCCAGCACATTCAGAGTCCTGATGTTTCCGTGACTGAAGCAACCAATGGTCGGGGAGACCACCATCCCCTGAGTCAATTACCTTGAGTGGAAGGCGACCCCTTTCTTGGCACTGATATCAGATCCATGACCAGTTTCAGAGACTAATGGAACTCACGAGATGCTTTGAGTTTTCTTGTACAGAAATTACCTCAGGCATCAGAAGAAAATTACTCATGCACTTATTTGAAGCATTTGTGCTTATAGCTGTGGGAAATTTTAAAGAGATCTTGGGACTGGAGATCCACAGTGGTAAAAGGAGACAAGGAGGAAACACTGCCTGCTGGATCCTAACATGTGGATGTAGCAGCTAGAGGAAAACTCGCTTTACTTGTGCAGGGTAGAGGCACAAACAATATTTGTTGACTAACAGCCAACCTACAAAATTTTATTTCTATGGGAAACCAATTCAGAATTTTCAGAAAACCATGGAAAAACAGAGAGATATAAAGAAATGGAGAGAGTTTTATTTCTTACATTATGTTTTCTTTACCTCTTTGATTGTCCTCATCAATTTTGAATTTGGATTTTCAGAATTCAATTCATGGAAGCTCATCTTTTTCCCTTCTGACTTTATAGCTACAGTTTATCCAACAAGTATGAACTTTGGGTTATGACTATATGGTTCTACCAACTATATTGCCCTGGCTGGAATAGCTAGATATGAGAACCTTTATCTTGTCTTGCATTCAGTTAAGCTTTTTCTATGAAATACCATCATTTACTAAAGTAATGAAATAAAGTAATAACAAACCTTAAATTATTTGCTATAAACAAGCAGACAGAACATAAAGTTAAACATATATCTGTATTTAAGTTAATTACGTCTTTTGCAGTGAATGTGAAATGATTTCTTTCACTATTTCATCCAACTCTAGCTTTCCTTAAAAATTAAAGAAGAGTTGGGGCGCCTGGGTGGCTCAGTCAGTTGGGCATCTGACTTTGGCTCAGGTCATGATCTCATGGTTCGTGAATTTGAGCCTGGCATCGGGCTCTGTGCTGACAGCTCAGAGCCTGGTACTTGCTTCAGATTCTGTGTCTCCCCCTCTCTTTGTCCCTCCCTTGCTTGCACTCAGTCTCTCTCTATCTCTCTCAAAAATAAACATTAACAAAAAATTTTAAAAAATTAATGAAGAGCAGTTAACTTTTTCTTACTCTACAGGCATCAACAATTCCAGAGACCTGGAATGTAGTAAAATTTCTTGAGTGCTCATGAATTTTGCCCACTCATATGAGTGAGATTTCACAGCAACTTAATGATACTTCATGGCCTTCTTAGACTTACCCAAAAGATGATTTTGATTGGTTCAACTGGCACTCCTATTTAGCTCTAGCATATTCTTTTTACCCCATTTGAGCAAAAGGACAAGAGACTGCCCTTCCCCCTTTTCATGCATATAGCATTATTTGTCTGCTTCCTTTCATTTTAGAACAAAACTGGAAAATAAAAAAACAAAAACAAAACAAACACAAAAAACATAAAATCCTAACTGTTCAAGCATGTCCCTAAATCACAGGGGACATGTTTTTTTGTTTTGTTTTATTTTGATTTTATCTATTTTTTAAATCTATTATCTATTTTTTTTTTTGTTTTTATTGCAATCAGCAGATTTTTATTCCTGATGCCCAAGGTACCATATCACTTACTCTAATTAAGAGCTTAGGCATTTCATATGCTCTGTTTCAATAATTAAGATTATAAAACAACCAGCCTTGGAGATTCATAACACATATTTAAGCTTGATTCTTAACGGAGCTCTGTATTTTTCTCTTCTCTGGTCACTGTCAAATTCAAATGAACAGAAGTACAGAATTGAGAGTTTCTTCTGTTATCTCATTCCGCGGTAGGACCTCACCTGATATGCCTAATTTTCTTATTTCCTTCATTGAATAGAAAGTGTGGTGCAGAAAATATGAATGGCACTTTTTAAAGGTTAAATGACATCCATACAGAATTATAAGTCACAAGTAGGTGTTTGTGATGTGACTTAGATTATTTCAAGAAATGACTTTGACTTTAACATTCTATCTATTGCTAAAAAAGAAGAAAAAAAATTTTGGCTCTTCAGTTGTAGAAAAACAATTACATATGAACCACTGTTACCTCTTAAGAAAACATTTTTCTATCACAAACCAACAGCACGAAAGCAACAGCATTATCATTATTTTAGCCAAATGCACTTTTCATAATCTAAAGTTTACATTGCTTTTTTTAAATGATAATGAACTGGTTCTTCGGCCCAATACGAAACCTTCTTCAAATGGCCTATAGCTTTAGAAATGCTTTAAAACATCAATATTCTCTTCATAAGTCTGATCCTTAAAAACTGAAAACTGGAAAGTCATAGAAAACATCACGATGGTTAAACTTTAGGAAAAAAGAAAAAATTAGGGTAAGCACATTATAGTACAAATCCAACATGATGTTTTTAATCCTTATGTTCTATATGCACACTTCTTTTTGAAAGCTAAAAGATACAGTATTTTGATTAGAAATAATGTTTAAGGCAGAGATTTATCCTTCCTACAAGGGAGATGTTATAAAAATAAGAAAGAAAAATATTCATGAGTTCAGTCTAGCACTGAACCAAACCCACCACTTGGTCTCAGAATTCAAGAGATATTTAACATTAAAATATCCTTGTGTTTGCTTTATCTCATTTGTTGCATTATTCTTTTTTTAAAAGTGTTAATCACCAGAGTCCAGAATCTCTTTCCTAGCCCTTTAGAACTCTGACATGTATGTCCACTTCAGCAACTTATGAATGCAGGACACGTTATTTGTCTTCATATGACCAGTCTTCTTTTCTTCCACATGACCGATCTTTTTGTGGTGGCAAAATTGGGAATTAGGTTATTTTTCTTTTGTATTTTAAGTTTCATCCTCTAACTAGCTTTGTTCTGGATGCCTAGAAACCATCATGTTGCCCCCAAACCCCACCTGTTTTTCTGACCTTTCCAGGGAAGCCTGCTCCCCACCCCCACCCCAGAGCATGCCCAGTGCTGATGGAGAGTGGGAAAATTTTGCTGTCCTGGAAATATGAGGCTCTTTATTCTACTCTTATTCAAGATAAACTTTGAGTGCCCTACTGTTTCTCAGTATATACTTGCCTTTTGGGGGGGATAATTTCCAGACCTGGCACATTCCTAACTCTCTGGAGACCAAGCATTCTGGTTTGTCCGGGACCATCCCAACATAATTAAGCCCCAACATAATTGTTAATGCTGCCCCTTATACTTTCAGAAATGTCCCTGTTGGGACAATAATTTAGATGGCCACCTTAGCTATAGATCTATACTTATCTTCAACTTTTACAAAAGAGCAAGTGGGTTGACACCTGAAAAGAGAACACTGGTTTTAGTGACTGGAGTATTTTACTGGTCTTTGAGAAAGCCTTTATCTGGGGATTCGTGGGACTTGAAACAAAATGAATTGAAGAGTGTGAAACTGAATAAAGGAAACTTTATTTTAAACGGAGACGGGAGGCCAAAAGGGAGCGCTTTCATGCACTGCTACTCCTTGCAGCCCTGGGCAGAATGAATAGAAAGGAGCCTACACTTACCTAACTGAAGCAGGGGGAAGAAAGGTTTTCTCCTCCCCTGTTAATAGTCCAGCCAATGAGAGACTGCCATAACTCAGCCAATGAGAAGTCATTACACTTTTTTTTTTTAATTTATTTTGCTACTACACTTTGAACTCCCGGTTTACTCCAGTGGACTTTTTGTGTATAACAGCCATCCCCGCCCCCTACCCCTCTCTAACTTTCATCTATAAAAGAGTGTTCCTCTCCTTTCTTCTCTAGACTTGCTTGTGGTTTTGCTTCAGCTTACATGTGTGGAATTACAATTACCCGCTATTTTTGAATAAATCCATTTTTCTGGTAAAATAACTGTGGCAGTTTTATTCTTAAAGTTGACACAAGAGATTTGAGGAGAGGACCATAACTGGAAGGGAAGGTAAAATCTTTCACAGTGAATCAAAGCAATTCAGACTCGACATTTCCAAAATAAACTTCATCATTTCCTATTCATCCTACCAGCGGCTCAAAAAACAGTTTTCTTTGTCAAATCTCTTATGTCTTTGCCACCCTCCCACCCAATGTCTACCTGCACTACGCTTAGAATCAACGGCATCGTTTTTTGGGGTTTTTTCCTCACAGACAGTTACTCTTTCATTACTGTGTGTTCCAACTCTGTCACTAGATCTGAATCAAAGAATCTCATTGGTTTTGCCTGTGTTTGGATTATTGCCACAACCTTCTAACCAACTACTTTCTTCTCCCTTTTCATTCATGTTCCACACTATTGATGGACTACTATTTCCTAGAGAAATATTTATCCTGTCCCAGACTACTTTAAAACTTCTGTCTGCTTTCTACTGCCAGTAAGGTAACGATCAAACTGCTTAACAGAGCATAGGAGATCTTTCAAAATCTAATACCAATACATTTTCCATTGTAGTCCGTGCCCTTTGTTCATCAAGCTGAAACTCTGGCCATGCTAACGTCTGTTAGTTCCTAAAGATACAGGTCCTTTCTTCTCTCTGTTTCTCTGCTCTTTCCTTTGCTAGAATGTCCTCTTCCTTCTCATCCCACCCCACCACCTTCCATGCTTTGTAAATGTCCATATAGCCTTCAAGAGCCAACTCAAAAACGCCATCTTCTATCCAAAGCTTTTTCCAACTGGTTTTTAAGCAGAAGTTTGTATTACCTTCCTTTTGTCCCATTGCACTTTTAAAAATGTATTCATGCCACCACTTACAGTGTAGGCCCAACTGATAAGTGACTATCTAACTTTCGATTGTCAAACGTTTCAGGGCAGTGCCCAAGCTTTATTTGTCTTTATATTAAGAAAACTTAACAAAGTCTAGAACATAATTAGCACTCAGTCTGTATTTGTTGATAAAGATGAAGACTTGTCTGAGGCACCTTGCTGACTTAGTCGGCTGAGTATCCAACTCTTGATTTCAGCTCAGGTCATGATATCAGGGTTCGTGAGATCAAGCCCCATGTCAGGCTCTGTGCTGACAGCATAGTGCATGCTTGGGATTCTCTCTCTCCCTCTCCCTCTGCCCCTCCTACCCTCAAAATAAATAAATAAACTTTTTTAAAAATCTGTTAAAAAAAATGAAGACTTCTCATAAATTTCACCCTGAGAGTTCTCTGTACCTGTTTTCTACCTTCTTTGGAAAACATGTATTCACTTTACTTTTTACTTTTCATTGACTCTGGTTCCCTTCAGTCTTATGATTGTATCTTTTGTTTCTCCACAAACTTAAGAATTTGCAGCATCCCAATATAACATGTAGAGTTCTGCTGATAACACTTGGAGAAATATAACATTATAAATTAATTTTGATATTTTAGGTGATTACTTGGTAATACAGTGATAATATACAACAATATCTATTGTGGGTACTAAAATTTTACAGCAATACACAAGCATACAGTAGTCATGCACATGATTCAGAAGATGCTTGTATTAATTTTCTAAATATTTTTATCAAAAACAAAACACATAATAAAAGAGTCTTACAGAGAATCCCTAGACCTCTAACAGATCCCCTGATGCCATTTTGAGAACCATTGCACTATGGAGAACTCACTTCTTGTGTGCATTGCCAGTGCACTCACTTGTGTGCATTGCCAGTGAATTACCCAGAGAATATATCAAGTGTCACAAAATGAATACTGTGGACATTTGACCACAGAGGGAACCTGCACCACCCTCACAGTCATACCTCATCAAAGAAGAGTTTGACCATGGGATAGTACTAAGACTAGAAGGTTGAGAAGGTGGAGAGCAGAAGGAAAGAATGAGAGAAGGGAAGCCATAGCAGCAAAGCAGAGAGCTGAACTGGCCGTGGATATGTTCCCCTTCATGGATTTGTAGGGGACATAATGCACCGTAGGATCTTAACGTCTGCCATAAGCAACCTGCCATGGCATTTCTGCAATTAGAAATTTCAGTGTTCCGTGTAAGAGTCTATTTCTTGCTTGGTAAGGAACATGGTCTCCAGAAATTCTGTGAAAAAATATCCGTGAATTATAGGACAAAAACAAAAGAAAAAACAACAAACAAACAGACCAGGTATTCTGTTTCATTTTCTACAGTAATTTTTTTTATTGTATATTGACTTTTTTTTAGCCACCTGCCATCTTCAGAGGTCTGAGAAACTGAGGCTGTGACTCATAAGAGCAACAACACCAAATGTAATAACACATACCATCTGTTAAAAGCGTTAAGTGCCAGGGGAGGGGGAGATGTTCTATTTATTTTACCTTTATGAAATCATTTAGCCCATAAAATTACCTTATGGTAATTTAGGTGCTATTATAAGTATCATTTTAGAGATGGGGAAACTGCCAAACATCGTATCTGTTGATTTTGCCATTATGTTCATCCAGTCTTCTTTTCAAGAAAACCTCTGGCCATGAACAGAACTAAAGATAAGGACAAGGTGACTCAGAAGGAATACATCTGTACAGTTAGAAGCCCATTTTCAACATATACCCAATGGAATAGGAGTATCCTTTTAATTTAACCAAAATAAATATTCATTCAATGTAAATGTATTAAGTTTAAACTTACAGGCATGGGGCTGGGAGCTGAGAATAGACAGCTTAATGTAATACAAATAAAAATTGAGAAATATGTGTGGAAACACCTTATATATGGAAAGCAATCTGTCTTCAAGGAGCAATATGTTATGCATGAAACTCTCAGGACCATGCCATTCTCCAAGCTTCTAGTCTATTCTTCCTAGCCTCATCAAAGAATTTACCAAGCAAAACCATTTTTTACTTCAAAATATGTTCCTCTCTTTTTGCGTCTGAAGATCAAAACTATTTATTGCCTGCCCTTTGATAGAATTGACTAGAGAAGACTGCGCTTTATTTAGATAGGGCTTTCATTTGTATTCTCAAAAATTATTGTTGAAACTGGTACAAGTCATTCTGGAAAACAGTATGGAGGTTCCTCAGAAAATTAAAAATAGAACTATCCTATGACCCAGCAATTGCACTACTAGGTACTTATCCAAAGGATACAAAAATGCTGTTTTGAAGGGGCACACGCACCCCAATGTTTACAGCAGCACTATCAACAATAGCCAAAGTATGGAAAGAGCCCAAATGTCCACTGATGGATGAATGGATAAAGAAGATGTGGTATATATATACACAATGGAGTATTACTTGGCAGCCAAAAAGAACAAAACTATGTGAATGGAAGTAGAATGTATTATGCTAGGCAAAATAAGTCAGTCAGAAAAGATAAATGTCATATGATTTCACTCATGTGTGGAATTTAAGAAACACAACGGATGGACATAGGGGAAGGGAAGGAAAAATAAGACAAAAACAGAGAGGCAAACCACAAGAGAGTCTTAAATACAGAGAACAAATTAAGGGTTGCTGGAAGGGTATGGGGGGGATGGGCTAAATGGGTGATGGGCATTAGGGAGGGCACTGAGTGTTCTATGTAAGTGATGAATCGCTAAATTCTATTCCTGAAACCATTAGTACCCTATATGTTAGCTAACTTGGATTAAATTAAACAAACAAAAAACAAAAACCACTTTGTTGAGCATCTACTCTCTGCCGGGCACTGATAGGTGCTATTTAGATAGCAGTGGACAAGATAGAAATGGTTCTGAGTCTCATGGACATTACTGCCTAATGTGTGTTTTTGTGGGCAGCAGCTAAGTGAAAAAACATGTGCTACAAATCAACAGTTATTTATTCAAATTGCTAGCAGTAATGTGGCGTACCTCCAGTGATTTATCGTGCAGGAATCCCCCTCGCTGTGCATGTTCCTGCAAAGTCTCATTAAGACCTTTAAACTAAAAATATCTGATCCAGCTAAATTTTGGGAAAGGAAACTATTATTTGAGGAATTCATTTTCAGCAGCTGAGTGCCTCAGGAAGTTAGTAATGCCCTATGGAGCTTTATGCCTCTGGTCCTCTCATTTGAAACCAGCAGAGGTTGGAACAGTTCTTAGTTATTAACATCTAATGGCTGTTTTGTGACTTCTCAAGTGCGTTGGACTCCTCCTTCCAAGTCCCAGGGAATGGAAAGATACTTATTTGAATTTAATTAACTCAGAGGAGATTCAGCCTAAAGGATATCGATTGAATATACTTAGTACTGACTGTTCCTACATTTTCCCTACACCTTTATGATGGATTTGTTGGACTACTAATTTCCAGGAGTATGTGGAATAGAAACCCCACCTAGAAGTAAAGCCCAGGGTAGGAAGTGACTGTCACCACTGCTCTCCCTCGGTGCCTACATTATGTTCTCACCTCTGGCTGTATCCGTCTTACTGCATAACACCCCTTGCAGAAAGCCTCCTTGTGGTCCAGGGAAAAGCTCTGTAAAACACAGGTGAATGGCAACAAATGAGACGTCCAATCTTTTTTTTTTTTTTTTTTCCCTGTTGGGGCAAACTCTCAGTCTATCTTTCTGTCCTAAATGTGTGCACACAAATGTTACTTTGTTAATCTAAAAAAACAAAACAAAAAAAACCCTTCCATTTTGATAAGAGTCTCTGAAAACTTCCTTTCTGCCATCTAAATTCATACTGAGACTGAAGAGATGCTACGGGCAGACACAATGTGATTTTGTAGATGCTGTGAAAACCTGTAAAAGTAATTCATTTTCATATTCATTCATTCTCAAATATTCTCAAATATTTATTGCCGACCTGCTGCACATCAGGTATTGTGTTAGGTATTACAGGCTGAACCAAGAGCAAGAAAGATATAATTACTGCTCTTAGGGGTTTACAGACTCAGATGTATATTTATTTACTCAGCTACTTAACTAGTATGTGTTGTTTAAGGGATCATGGAAAATTCCAAAAATGAAGAGGAAAGCACCCTAAGGAATAAGAGCAGATTCCCCGGACTAGGAGAATAGCCGTAGGATCAGAAAAGGGGAGATGAGTCCTTGGAGGCAGTTTGGAGATAGAATCCACATGCGATGAATTCTGAGGGGTGGAGGAAGCGTAGGTGTTGATGTGGGGGAGGAATTGAAATTTTTTCACAGCCTCTACCGAAGGTGACTGGGAGGATTGCTGGTGCCATTAAACTAAGTTGGAAGATGGAAGATGAGAAACGGGTGGAAGGCAGGTTTCGGGGGAGAAAAGGGTGATAGTGGGAGAAGGAGGAGAGCATTGAGACTGGCTGAATTTGAGAGGATGCGCCCACCGTGTCCTTTTATGATAGGAAAAGATAGGCCTGTTTTAAAAAGCAGAGAGGGAAAGGTTAGGACCCGAGGTCCCCCGGGGTGGGGAAAAACAACATATTTTGGAACAATGCAAACTCCCTCTGGGGTAAGGTTCCTTTTTAGAATGTAACAGGCACCGCCTACTCCCCCTCAGGAATTTGACATAAGCAGTAGACCATAAAACGTATGACCCATAGGGAGTGATATGGCCATAGACCACCCCTCATACAATAGAAATGAGCCAATCAAGAATGGGCGACTCAGCACCTAGAGCTATCAAGCTAATAAGGGTAGAACCCAAGAAGAAACGAGGGGGAAGGGAAGGGAGGGCTGACCAGAACCGTGTAAAACAAAGACCTTTGCCTGCAGTCTCGGGCATTCACTTTCAAGTGTCTCCTCTCTGCAAAAAGAGCTTGCATGTTATTCTTACTTTCTAATCTCATACTGTAATGAACTTCTGCTTGCTGCTCATTTCATTCTGTGTCCACCTCTTCATTCTTCAAAGCTGCAAGACAACGAATCCCAGGTATTGAGGTAAAAAATCCTGCAACACTTCTACATTCCAGCAAGAGACTATGAGCTACTCTCATCTCAGGAAAGAATGGAACTGCTTCACCAGATGCATGTGTTAGGTATTATTTGTTTTTAATTCTAGATCTCGCTCCCAAAGGGTTTTTGGTAGCTTAAAAAGATCCACAGAATAAAGCAGGATAAAATGGAAATGGGGACATCGGGGCTGTGATGGATATTTCTATGAAATTAATCCCCCTCACAAAATAAAAATCGTTAGTTTTTGCTGTTTATATACCTGGAGCTTCCTGGATCTCATCCTATCCAAAGTTCGGTTGCTTGACTTTTTCTTCAGTTCTGTGCGATAATCTAGATCTTTTTAAACTTTTGTCCCCTTCAAACAGCCAGAGAGGGTTTTCTACTGAAGAATCCTAACCTGATGTTTAAAATATTCCTAGGTGTTGCAAATCGCAGAATCTTGACTGTGTCACCAGCTGAGCTGAAGTAACGTGAGGCACAATGAGAACTCTCTGCTGGTCTGGAAAGCTGGAAATCCTGTGACATAGCAAAGTGGTTGTTTAAATTCCATGTCTTGTGCCTTGGCAATCAGTCCACATACTTCCTAGGCTGGAGATTAGTTACTTGGTAGAAAAATAACAGAGTTTGGCATGTGCTGACTAATTTTCAAAGATTCCATGAAAAGAGACAACGTTTACTTTAGTTACAACTTGATAATGTAAGAGCAAAAAAAAAGTAAAAACATATTTTATTTTGTTTTATTTTGTCTATTAATGAGCCCTTTTCTGGCCTATGACTGGAAATTTGTGATAGTTAAGAGATTGGAGTCTTCGAAGATACAAAGCTAGGCTTGATGGGCTGAACTAGGTCAGTGTCCAAAAAGTAAGATAAGAAATAGAGTAGAGGGTAAGATAGGACCTCAGGGAAGATAGACACGGCAGGCCTACCCAAGCACCTCCTGGTCAAGGTCTTCATCATAAGAAGCCAAGGCTAAAATGAAGTCTGAGGGCAAAGGACAGGTCACTCTTGGCTCCTTCCCTGAGGCTTCTGCTTCAGCTTCTGCTGGAGGCAGATGAACTCAATACAAGCTAAAGTAGGACAGCCCCAGTGGAGAATCCTATTCAGGCCGTGTGAGCTATGCCAATAGAAGTAAATAAAGGAGATCCTCACAGAAAGAACTGGAAGACAGGTTGGCGAACCAAGAAGCTCATTCTGCTGGGAGCAATCCAGTTCGTATTTTCTATGGACCCATTACCAGCTCTGCTATTTTGGCGTCTTTTCAAAAGAAGAGGAGGGATTTGTTTCATTTTATGATTATTCTTTTACACCTCCACCACTGCATATTGTGTGTATTGGGGATGGTTAAATATGTCACTGAATTATGTTTAAATATGTCATTTAACTATGGGTTGCTCTACCAGTAGAAGTTAATCTAGATTTGACCTAGAGACATTTGTGTCACTCAAAAATCCTGACCTTGGATCTGGAGGCATATACTTGTCTAGAGGACAAGATTTTATGATCTCTTTCCCTGGGGAGGAATTGAGTGGATTTTAGATGGATACTTAATATGTGCATTAAGTTTGGTGTGGGTATTTTTAAAATTCATATTTGAATAGAAGAATCGACATGCAAATAGGAATGAGATGAGCAGTTATTGTGAACATCTGTTGTTTTCGCCTATTTTATCAGCCAGTTGAGGCTAAGAATTATTTGGTGTTCAACCTAGTATTCAGTGGCTTAGAACAACAAAGTCTTAGTTTTTGCTCACGTTACATGCTCTTACGTATGCCCTCTGCCATCTTCGCTCCAAGACCCAAACTGATAGAGCTGCCCTCACCTGGAACACTTATGTGAAACAGTGGGATGAGAGAGCTCGGCAGAGCACGCCCACGTTCTTAGAGCTTCCACTCAGAGATGACACGTGTCACTACCGCTTACAGGTAGTTTGCCACAGCAAGTCACAAGCCAATGCCGACAACAGTGGGGTTGGGACGGATCATCTTCTCAAGAGGGAAGGCATCATAAGGAAGGATTCTCAATATTCTTCCTTTTTCTTTTGATAGTCACCCCATTTTCTCTTGGAGAACAATCCCTATCCAACTCTCTGCCAGTGTGGGCTTGGCAGTGTTGACCCAGATCCAGAAGGAGCATGAGAGCTTGAGTTAGCTAACGAGGACTTTCCATTCTTTGGGCCAAGGCAAATCTAATGAAATTCAGTTCCTGGATGGAGAAATTCTTTTTGTGTTGGAGCTGCTAAGTAGATAGCCTGTAATCTTGGAGCTACAAGGAGTTATCTAAGTGGAGAGAGAATCTGCCTAAGAATGAAATCATCATAGAGGCAAACAAAACTGGGAGAGAGGATGGACACGCTGAGGCCTCATGTCAGAATATGACTTCGTGTATCTATCCACACCATGGGAAAAGTTCCAAACCTGGAATTCCTAATTATGTTAAGTCTGTATTTTTTTCCCTATGTGGTCAATTTAGGTTTCTGTTTCTTGTAACTGAAATATTACTCGTAATAAAGGGCAGAAGTTAGTGCCTAACATATATATATGTTCCACGTAAATGGTTCTGTATACTTGGTTATGGGTATGGGACACAGTTTTGGTTACAAGCTTCTTAGCTCTCAACTCAAAGAGAAAAATAGGATTATAATATACCATTGCTGTACCATAGCTACTGTTACAAGAAATTGTCCCATGTATGTTAAAAAATGAACATTGGTAACTTCCCAATTGCACCCAACCCAGTGCAATTCACAGTACTATATAATGAAAAAAAAATTTCCAGCAACCAACAGCTTTTCTGAGGGTAAATTTCTACACAGGACATTGATACAAAGTATGGTCCAAAGACCAGCAACATTGTCATCACTGGGAATTTGCTATAAATGTAGAATCATAGATCCCACTCAGACTTACTAAATCAGAATTCATACTTCTACAGTATCTCCAGATGATTTTTTGCACATTAAGATATGAGAGGTATCTATATGGGAAACTCCTTGTGATATGCTAAATATCTTCAAGAACACCCCTTGAATATACTTATTTTAAGATTGTACAACACTTCTCATTATAACTTAATGGCATAATGTCAAGTAATTCCAGGAGGGTTGAAAAAAATTGTAGGAGGGTGCCTTTGGAAGCAGTTTAGATTATATGATTATATGTTGTGTTTCCAAAAATCAAAACAACAGATATGATCACAACTAATGACCCTCCCTAATCTCTCCATAGCACAATGAAAGGAATCCAAAAATTTCATTGATTCAGGTAAAACGTGGGTCTCCTTATGGCATGGTCCGCTCCCTACTTCAAATGTGTTCCGATCTGAGCTATAGTTGATTTCATCTGATGGATTTCTCCACTTGCATTTAAATATAACTGGATATTCTGAGTCTTGTGGCTCACCGTGATTCCCAGGACAGCAGTAATGGGGTTAGCTGGTGACCCCACTCATCAGTCCGTCGGCCTTATCTGGGGAAATTTGGCCTGGACAGTTGGAGACTGACTCCTTCTTCGTGCTTCCCCAGACCAGGTTGCTGACCATGTCACAGCCCAGCTGGCCCTCCTCATTTCCTCCACGACCACAAGATAAGAATTTGTATCTGCCGGGTTAAAGAGCTGTCTAGGCAGAGGACAGAGCCAGTCTCACATAATGTTCAAATTTGGTCATCACTGGTATGGATTAGATTCTTATTTCAATATAGAGAGAATGGTTTCACTAAGGAGAAAACTAATAAGAGAGGGGCAGTTGACTTTATTAAGGCTGAGTTCTCAATGCACAGGAGTCAGTGTTGTGAGCATCAGTGTGTCAGATTATACATTGCAAATGTTTTGCCTTCCCGTTAATCAGAGCATGGATTGTGCTGCTAACCCGTGTGGAGTAGTGTATGTGAGCACAGCTAACCTGCCTGCATATGGAGTTTCCAGGCACCAGGCACCAAACAGAGGTATAAAGCATCTGGTAAGAACATTTAAAAAATAAGTAGATTTTTAAAATCTCTCTGCTTCAGCTCCTGGGATAAATTTGCAGTTGGGGAGATCTTTATATACAGACTTAAGCTTCTAATTAGTGAAGGTAACATTTGGGTATAGTTTACCCAGCATAAGTAAACATTCTGAGCTCTTTCATTTGAAACCAACAAAAATAGTATTTCTTCCTTTCTGTTGTTGCTTCTGACTTTATTTTTTTTTTTTAGGGAATTAGCTTCAATATCTCTGCCATTTGAACAAAAGATGGCACTAGAGAAACTTATTTTTCTGAAATTAGAATCTATTTCTCTATTTGATTGGAACTAATAAGAAAATTGACAGTGCAGATATATTTTTCTCACCGTTAATATGAATGAGTCTTTTTGGACATGTACTTAGATCCTTCTACCAATACAACAATTGAAAATCAGAAGGACGAAATGCCAAGAACTCAGCAAGTATATGTGTCTCTTCCTATTCCCTCTGTATTCATGGATGTATGAGGTGATGTGGTGGTGTTGATTCAAAAGCATTCCAGGAGCAAATGTGCATGAGCCTGGTGGCCAAAAATGGATCCTATCCGGGGTGATATTGAGGTAATATTTTTAAATTGTATGTAAAAATATCACTTCATCTTTACTTCTATAACAAAGTAGAACTCTTCTGTGTGATTAGTTTTAACCGACATTAGTTCCAAACAAGTGTGTGTTCCTTGACTGAAGGATTGGTCTGAGAAAATTTTATGTCAATTCTTAACTAATTAGTGTAGCCATTTTGGTAAGATTGTTTGAAGAAACAAGACCTCATGACTATAAAAGAAGAGAGGAAATATACAAGATAGGAAGAGAAGCTTATGAGAAACACTTTATAAAAATACAGTAATACCTTGTTTTAGAAGTCCAATATACACTAAAAAAATCAAATATACACCGATTTTAATAGCATTTTTCCATAATTTTGGTCTTTCTTTTTCAGTTTTTTTCCTAGGGAATACTGATAAATTAGTCTAAAAAAATAACTTGAGATGTCCAAAACTCAGTGTTCTGGGCATAACCTTAATTTTTTCTCTAATATTTATTCATTTTTGAGAGAGAAAGAGAGCACAAGCAGGGGAGGGGCAAAGAGAGAAGGAGACCCAGAAGCAGAAGCAGGCTCCAGGCTCTGAGCTGTCAGCGCAGAGCCAGATGCAGGGCTCAAACCGATGGACTACAAGATCATGGCCTGAGCTGAAGTGGGACATTTAACCAACTGAGCCTCCCAGGCATCCCCATGGGGCATACCCTTAAATATAAAGAAATGATTATTTTGTTGGGACGAACAATTAAAAGAAACAAACATACACCATTAATTATTCAGAAAAATTTTCCTGCTTATCCCCTATTAAGTAATGCTGTTCTAAAAAACAAAGGATACTAATTGTTTGTGTGTGTGTGTATTATTGAGCACTTACTATGTGCCATACCCCTTCCACATGTATTTCTTCCATTGCCTCAGTTAAATTTTATACCAGCCTCTAGGAATTACTTTTCCTTTGAAGGCAGAGGGTCTTGGGAGAATGGTCCCACTGGGCAGGCAACCATGACAGTATTCAGTGACTTTCCAGGTGGGCAAAGTAAACAAAGATTTTCAAAGCAACAGATTAAGAAAGTAAAATGCAAGGGCTCCTGGGTGGCTCAGTTGGTTAAGCGTCCGACTTCGGCTCAGGTCATGATCTCACTGTGTGTGAGTTTGAGCCCTGCGTCGGGCTGTGCGCTGACAGCTCAGAGCCTGGAGCCTGCTTCGAATCCTGTGTCTCCCTCCCTCTCTGCCCCTTCTCTGCTCATGCTCTGTCTCTCTCTCTCTGTCTCTCTCAAAAATAAATAAACTTTAAAAATTAAAAAAACAAAGCAAGTGAAATGCAGAGTTTCCAAGTAGGGCAGTAGAGATGGGAGTGGAAGACTCCCTGATACTGAAGCCTGTACATCTACCAAAAACTTTTAGTTTCTTGAAAGCAACGGATTGTGTGTATTTGCCTTTACTAGTTCATGCTAGGATGGTACCTGTAAGTGTTAATAAATCCTGTGAATTTTGTCTTTTAACCATATTTCCTTACTATTCCCTCTGCTCCTTTCAAACCCCAGTTCTGACACATTAGGTCGTTCCCTCATGTGGACAATTGCAATAAACTCTGAAGTAGTTTGCCTGTCTCTTGGTTGTGTTTTTTTTTTCTTCTGCTTTCCTCATGTTGTTTTATTTATTATTATTATTTTTTTAATTTTGGTTTTTATTTTTTTAATTTACATCCAAATTAGTTAGCATATAGTGCAACGATGATTTCAGGAGTAGATTCCTTAGTGCCTCTTACCCACTTAGCCCATCCCCCCTCCCACACCCCTTCCAGTAACCCTCTGTTTGTTCTCCATATTATGGGTCTCTTATGTTTTGTCCCCCTCCCTGTTTTATATTATTTTTGTTTCCCTTCCCTTATGTTCATCTGTTTTGTCTCTTAAAGTCCTCATATGAGTGAAGTCATATGATTTTTGTCGTTCTCTGACTAATTTCACTTAGCATAATACCCTCCAGTTCCATCTACATAGTTGCAAATGGCAAGATTTCATTCTTTTTGATTGCTGAGTAATACTCCCTTATATATATATACCACATCTTCTTCATCCATTCATCCATCGATGGACATTTGGGCCCTTTCCATACTTTGGCTATTGTTGATAGTGCTGCTGTAAACATGGGGGTGCATGTGTCTCTTCAAAACAGCACACCTGTGTCCCTTGGATAAATGCCTAGCAGTGCAATTGCTGGGTCGTAGGGTAGTTCTATTTTTAGTTTTTTGAGGAACCTCCATATACTGTTTTCCAGAGTTGCTGCACCAGCTTGCATTCCCAACCTGTCTCTTGTTTTTTTAACTACAATCAATCTTCCATAGGATTCATGCCCTCTCTACTTGTCCAGTACCTACTCAGATTACCCCTCACACTTACAGTGGGCTCATGAAGCTGCTTAGTGTTCTCTGAACATGAAGACAATACAAATTCTATGACAATATTCCTCCATGACAATACCCCTTTTTCTCTGCTGGAATGACCTTGTCTACCTGGGGCGGGGGGGGGGGGGCAAAAAAAAAACCTCTGACTTATCCTGCAAGACTCATTTCAAAGTTTTCTCTATGGGATTCTTTTGAATCTACCCAGAATTGGCAGGTCTCTTCTCTTTGCTTGCATTGGGTCTTGTATAAACACTGTTACAGTAGATATTACCCTGTGTTGCAATGATTTGGCCTATGCCTGCTTCCTCTAGTAAACTGGAAGTTCTTGGACTCAGAGGCATCTTATTTGCCACAACATCCTTAGAACACATGCACCTGGACTAAATAAATGCTATTTAATGAATTTTTGTTGATCAAGTGGTTAGATAATGCTATGCTTGAGCAATGAGACACTAACAAGTGCCAAAAGGACATTGTTTTCCTTATTAGAGTTTATAATCTCTGACAGAGAAACTTACCTATCCACACAGCATGAAGTCACAGAACTCCGACTCTCCCAGAATGCTGGGAATAGCAGTGTGACACTGTAAGCAGTGCTTACACTACCTAGAAACCCACACGGATTACCACCACATTGTCTAAAATCGACATCCAACCTCGAGCAAGAATATTGCTCCATGGAATGGTATGGTTAGGTCAAGAGAACAGAAGTCACTTGGAAAAAAAATCTAAAAAATAATATCTTGAGAAGTTACAGTGCTTCTCTCTAAGATGTAATTGATTCAGAAGGATATTTCTTACTAATGGCAAGTTGAATAATTTTAGAATTAACAGATCAAGTTTGGCAAACCATTTGGACCCCTTGATTCCAACTTCCTCTTTCTGGCAGGATGCTGATCCCGTTTCAACTTGGACACTTCCATAGTGATGAGAATCTCATTGGTTTGGAGGCAACTATTTAATTTTGCATTATTCATGTTAGTTTGAAATCTTTTTATAATTTCTTCCATTGACTTGTTGGGTTTTTTTTTAAGCTACATTTAATTGTTTTTCCATAGAAAGCTACATGTATTTGAACACAGCTATCATTTTCCCAAAGCTTCCTTTCTCCAGGATTAGAAAAACTGCATTTCATGTGGTAATTTCCTATGTGATATTAATTTAAAGCCTTTTAGCTCTATTTGGTTGTATTCCAATGGACAAATTGCAGTGCATTGCTCAAATATGGAATTCAGCACTGCAGACATAACCTATACACTGCAGCCTATAAGGAGACATCATTCCTCACTTTATGTGTATGATATACACATTTATTGTAATCAAATATTGTATTAGATTCAGTGAATAAGAGGATCAAAATATTGTTTGCCAAGAATTGTTCTTGGGGCTGTGAGAAAGGTGAGTAAACAGAGTCTTTGCTTCAAGAAGCCCACACCGTAACAAAAACTAACAGTACCCTCTTATTATATTCTAATATCTATAATTGAGGTATAAGCAAAGTATGGTCACCAAGTGAACTCATATATTAGGCTTTTAGACAATTGAATATCTCTGTGTTTTTTTCAGATGACTTGATATTTGTCAAGATCACCCTAATTCACACTTGTGCTGCTAATTTTTTTAAAATCTAAATGTCAGACTCTATGCATATCTCCCCTAATTGTATCTTGTTGATTTTGTTCCAATTCCAGCCTGTCCAGGTCTTTTAAATCTTTATTCTGTCATCAGGCACATTAGTTTCCCTTTCTAAGCTTTGTGTCACCTCTAAGTCTGATAGAAACAGAGAATTTGGCTGCTCTTTACGTGAACAAAATGGTTTGTGTTCTATTTTCCCAGCAGAAATATGTGTTTGGGAATTTGGTTAATGGGAAGTGGTGAGGCATATATTTAGAAAAGGCAGTTTATTCACCCTGGACAAATATAGACATTTGGAATTCTACCCGCGATGACTCATAGAAAGCACAGAGGCTTCTCATCCTCTGACTGTTGCACGGTGTTAGCTGTTGGCCTATGGTGAAGTCAGGGCCTGAGAAACAAAAGATGGCAATGGTTGATTGCTTTTCACACCAATTTCTGACTGTATTGCAAGTTAAATGGCCACCTCAATTCCAGCCATCTTAGGGTAGTTTATGATGTGCTTACAATAATCAAACTTTTTTAGGGGTGTCTGGGTGGCTCAGTCGGTTGAGCGCCTGACTTCCGTTCAGGTCATGATCTTACAGTTTGTGAGTTCAAGCCCCGCATCGGGCTCTGTGCTGACAGCTCAGATCCTGGAGCCTGCCTTGGATTCTGTGTTTCCCTCTGCCTCTTCCCCTCCCCAACTTGTTCTCTCTCTCTCCCTCCCCCCCAAAAATAAATAAATAAACAAACAAACAAACAGACAAACATTTTTAAAAAATCAAACTTTCTTTACATCTCCATTTGAATGACATCTTGCTAGGGAGTCCTCTTAACATCTCTGCTTCTGCATTCCTTGTCCCTTGCCCTGCTGCATTGTTTCCCATGGCTCTTGTCACCATCTGGCATATGCCATATGTCTTACTTGTTTATTGTAGGGTTCACTTCATCCCCCCTGCCCACATGCACTGGACTATAAATTCCTTACTACAGTGTCCTCACTGCTCTGAACAGTTCCTGGCATTACTACATGCTCTCTTGGCATGTGCTCAATAAATGTTTGTTGAATAAATGGATGGCTATGGTGGTAAATTGTTCTTGTATTTGTCTGGCAAAGGATTTTAAAAAATAATGACTGATAGAAACATGACAGGGTCATGATCCTTGAAAAGATCATATTAATTATACAAAGGATTTTGAGCTTCTCTACATAAAAGAACTTCATATGTACTTTTAGTATATGATGTTGTTCCTTAGTGATGTATACAAAAGGGTTTGTGAAATAGTAATAATAGATACCCTTTCACCAAATTACCACGTAATAAGCTAACTGCTTAACATTTATTTTGTCATTAAGTATCACAATATTCTCATAGAGTAGATTTTATTGCGCATTTTGTTTATGTGGAAATGGAGATCAAAGAACCTTAGCCACTGATCAATGACCCACCGCCACTCAAGGTTCCAGAGCCCCAAACTGTGTCTGTTAAAGCTACTCCCTCCTTGCAACATTTAGTGGCAAGTAATAAACAAAGAAACAAATGTCTCTTCCTTTTATGAAACTTCTAGTACAGTTGATACAGCTGATCAGAGGTCTGCAGTGAGTATAGCTGTATGCTCAAGTTGGCTGTGCTTAGGAAGGTGACCACCAAAATGACATCTGGATATTTTCCACTCCCAGCTTTTCTTGCAAATCAAATTTGCCAAGAGAATCAGGTAAAGTAATGCTTTTGAAGCTGTCAGCATTCTTTACATCTGAAACAAGTTATGCGTTTTCTATCACATTCATCACCCCCTCAACAAAGATTTTATAATCCAAATGGGAGAGCTATGGGAAGAAAAGTTTGCACTTCTCTTGTGCTGGCAATTTTGTTAGGTAAGGTAAACTAACAAAGCTTGCTCTTCAGACCCTATCTGAATTTTGAAACTCTCACAGACGCAATTTTCACCCAGGGGTTACCAGAAGGAAGAAAAGGGATTGCTTATAAACCAGACAGATATTGCCGGGAAGGGACTGATGGTGGCTGTACTGTGACATGGCCCTTTGCAGAGCCATTCTTTCAGCTTCCCCCACGCAGATTGCCTGATGTCAGCAATGACCTTGGATAGCTGCGCTTTTGGAAACCATTAGAGGGAGACCCTCCAGCTTTTGCACCTCTGGTGCATGGCGTAATTATTGATCCCACTCTGCGACACTTTGCTGAAATGTATGTGCTCTGCACTTTTACAGAGGTCATATCTTCCCCATTTGGAAAACTCTCTCTTTCCTCACGTGCCCAAGCATCATGTGTTTCCTGTCAGCACCACTTACAGAGAGAGGTAAAACGGATGAGAAGGAAGACGGAAAAAGTCAGCACTCTGCAAAGACTACGCAGTCTGTTAGGTGCAGTTCCTGACACAGTTTCTTCAGTACTTTGCTCGGAGGTCCCTTCCTGTCAACAGTTCTGGGATGGGTGAGCAGATTCTCAGGGTGGCTGCCGTGCCTTCCTCATCTCCTTGAGCCAACTTAAAACGATCTGATTTGAGAAATGTTGGGCTTCATCCCCACAGGCACCTCAGGTCTTGATCTTAATTATGGCAGGGAGCAGATAACGGGCTGCTCTCCAAGATGAGTTCCAGTCTGACCTAGTGCATTTGAAGACTTTGTAACAAAAGGTGGTGAGCTCATTAGCATATAGATAGAGCAGAAACAAAATTAAGACTAACTCCCTTGTAAGACTTCATCCGCCGACCTCAGTCTAGTTTGGAGGCAGCCCATTCAGGGAAACGTAGATCCATCATAGACCCAGTTTTCCTCATCTCGGCAGAAGGGATAGAGACAGGTACCCAGAAACCCTATTTCCTAAGTAGGCATTCCTGTTTTGACAGCTGTGCAGTAAACCACAGTCCTGCGTCGGGACTCCAAAGCCTTGGTCACTAGGCAGGGTCATACCCACAACACTGCATTTCTTCAGTGCAGGGTCAGTGGGAGAAATAGTGTCACCCTTCCTGAAACACTACTTTCCTTCCTTCGTTACCAGATCAAAAATAGTAACAACAACAGACCTAGTGAACAGACCATTTAAACATAGTAACTTTAAAACTCTATTCATAAAGTAAAAATATTACTAAGTATCTACTGTATGTGGGACATTGCATAAATTTCTGGAGTGACATAAAATACAGTACCATCTTTTTCAAAATCTTGAAATTTTTGGCGGAGTTTGGGGGGGGGGGAGAGGGAGGACGCAGACTTTGAAACCAGAATTGCCAAGCAATATTTTATCATGTCATTTGTTATCTATATCTGTGAACGTTGTCCCCACACCCTCAATTTCATCTGTGACAAGCCAAGTTCTTTGTCTTGACAAACAAGATCATCCATGGTCTGTCTAGTCCAGTCTGCTTCTCCAGCCTCATCTTTCCCTTTGTCCTGCCTGACATCTTCTAGTCCAGCATCAACTGTCTGCCAGCACTTTCCTCGATGTTCCACAGAGGTTTTTCATCTCTCTTGCCCTTTCTTTCTATGAAAGAAAGCAGACGTCTGAAACATTCCGCTGAATAAAGGCCCACAGACTAAGACAGGAGAAACAAAGTGAGGTTGTTTATGGAGAGTTAAGTCTATCCAGAAAAGTATTGTGGTCTTTATTGAGAGGGCGGCTGGGAGCCACTGATGGTTCATGAGAAAGAGAATTACATAGTATCATACTTGGTTTTGGCAGCACTGTGGAGGATGGTTTAAAATTCATTGTCTTAGAAATCCAGGAAAGAGTATTTCAAGAGGAGTGTCACCTCTGTGAAACTGGACGGAACTGAGAAAAGACTACTTGTAGGCATGGAACCAGCAGGGGTGGAGAGGAAGGATAAAACGTATGACCAGGGGAGGGCAGGAGACACCAGAGGGACGGAGACTGCAAATGAAGCAGAAGAAGTAACTTCGGAAATTCGTGTAGATTCTTTCCTCTAAGAAAGGAGAGCAGAAGGAGAAAACCTGAGGTGAAAGCAGGGTGGAGGAGATTTAATATTGATAATTCAGTATCAAAGTAGGGTAGCTTTTACATTCTCATTTAGGGAAAGACAGGTCTGATGATGACTGCAAAGAGAACGAGGGATGGGTTTTGAGTTTGGATAGAGTAGGAAGGGTCCAGGGCAGTGCTGTCGGAAAGAAGAGAAGGAGTCAGTGTTCAGTTAAGAACTGACACCACACCCCTGGGCTCTTGCCTGAAATACCCTATCGTGACTCTTTGTTTCGTTTTTGTGGAGGCCACCACCACGGTTCCAGGTACCTACTGCAGACCAACAGACCACCCTTCTGTTATATTCATGATCTCTGGGTCGTAAATCAGGACACGGCTTGCCTGGGTGGGTCTTCTGCTCCACATGTCACCGGCTGAGGTCACCCCGTTTATTCAGCTGGCGGCTGACGGGCTCTGGAGTGTCCAAGCAGGCTTCACTCTCGCGTCCGGCACTTTGGCAGGCATGGCTGGGAACTCGCACACCTGCGTCCCTCTCCATGCACCGGGGAGATTTTACATACAATCCCACCAAGATTCTCCAGACTTCTAACACGGTGGCTTGGGAAAAGAAGCAGCCAGCCAGGCTGCAGGTCTGGGACTGGAAGCCAGCACAGAGCCACTTCCACAGTTGCTTCTTGGTCAAAGCAAGTGGAGAGCTTCTCTGGGGAAGGGAATTTCAAGGGCAGGGTTGGAAGGGGTGCCAAAGCACTTGGAGTACCTGTTTACTTTCGCCAAAGCGTTAGTCATTGTCTAACGTGTATTTTTCTCCTGGATCCCCCACTGGAACACACAGAGCAGGAAGTTTTTCTGTTTTGTCCCAAGGGTCTGATACATAGTAGACACGTCCTATTTGTCACATGGATGATGGGAGAATGTAGACAGGAGAGTGGGTAATACGGGAATGAAGTGCCCAGGGCTGTGGTCTTCCAGGTAGGTAGGGAAGAACATCAAGAGACTGCAAGTTCATGGGTCCTTCCACATACCTGTACGAAGATTACAGCACTTCCCATCAGCCACTGTGGCTGAGTAAGGCTGTGGCTTTAGCCTCCGGGAAGAAACCATATCAGCCTCTTTAGCACACATGCTCCAGAGTCCTCGTGAATATATTTATGTTTATTCCAATGGGAAGCCCTCCTTCAGTTGCATTGACAAGTTACCAATTAATCGTGTGGTTTGTAGGAGTCTTCATCTAAATATCATAGACTGGATTTGCAGTTCAGGAATCCCTCCAAAATTGTGTAGACAGATGTATCTTAGGAGAGGCCCTGTGGGTTTCATCAGTCTCTCAAAGGGAGATTTGACCCAAAAATATTACAAAGCACTGTCAGAATAAACTATATTTGGATTTTACCTTTTAAATATGAAAGCCGTCTTTCAAATACTATGAAGAAAAAAAATAACCTGAAATAGGAAAAAAAAAAAGGCCACTTCTAACACAAACTAAGGCCACTTATGTAGCAAGCAAATTGATGCAATACTATTTAATGATTCCCCCGGAGCTATTAAGTTTGATTTGGTTAGTGGCATGTGAACCTGCAGGGATTTACAGGTAAAGTTATTCTACCTACAAAGAGAAGCCATAGCATTGTGTCAAAAAGTCACTTAAAAAGGAAAAAAAAAAGTATTAGGGGAGACAGACTGTAAAAAGGTATGTTTCTCAATTAGTGCTTAAAAGCCTCTGATTATAATGTGGCATTTTATTTTTTCTTAAAAAGAATCTCCTAAGTATATTTTAACAATTGAACTAAAATTATAACTCCATTATTTGAAAATACTTTCACATACTTTTCTTTCCTCCTCTTTACTCACTAAAAATAAGTTATTTTTTTTAAGCTTATGCTTGTCCAACTTTTAACAATATACCAATATAATGGGGATATAGAGGGTCAAGTATTTTAAAAATTGAATAGTTTGGGGGCACCTGGGTGGCTCAATCAGTTAAGTGTCCGACTCTTGATTTTGGCTGAGGTCGCGATCTCACAGTTTGTGAGTTCGAGCCTTGCATTGGGCTCTGCTGACCTTGTGGAGCCTGCTTGGGATTCTCTCTTTCTCCTGCTCTCCGTCTGCCCCTCCCCACTCTCATAATAAATAAATAAACTTAAATTGAATAGTGTATAAATTGAGGTTATAAAGATATTAGGGAGATTATATCTAGAAACATAAAATCTCCAGATAAGCTAATGTAGGTTTAAAATGGTTCATAAATATTAAGATGCAAAGGACTTTATAAAGTTTTGTTCATTTCCTTATTTTTATATGTGAAGTACCTAAAGGATATCACTATTAGAGTTTCTTGTTACTTGTTACGACCCAGTTTTACACAGGCTAGAGCTACATCTCAGCCCTTGCCGGATTCCCTTCTCAATGCCCGCATTCTGTGAAATGAACAATCACTGCATGAGATCACCCTTGACTTCTTTCCAGTTGCACGGATCTGGTACCCTCATCTTCTTAGCTGGAATCTCAGATTCTAGAACTTTCTGGGTCATATAGCCCAGGTGGGAAATGCATAGATAAATACACTTACACAATCTGTATTCTGATTCAGGCCTTGTTCCCAATCCATAGCTCAAATCCTGTGTTTCCCCCGCCTGCTCAAAAGTCTACTCCATTACTCAAGATTCTCATGATTTTCCTCCAAGATAATACCTTTACCTCATGTTCCTGATGCTAAACTACTTTATTTTTTCTTTCGAGTGCTGCCGGGACAAAACTCTGTATAACAGTCCATTTTCTTTTCAAGTGCCAGTAATGGCTTCTCATTGCTCAATGAAGCAATACTGTGCCTCTTCTTTCTCTCCTACCAATGCATAGGTCACATGACCAGTTAGACAAGGATGAGTGAGAACGAGGTTGCAATTTATGATTGATTAATTCATAAATAAAGATCCAACAAAAGAATATAGGAGAATTTTTTTTTTTTTTAATTTCCCCTAGTTTAGGATCCAGGATCCAGGAGTCAACTATGTGAAGATACAGTGTTAGTAAAATATGCACAGTATGAGTGTGAGTCTGGTACATAGCACAGAAGTGAACGGCTATATTATACTTTCTGGGTCACAGGAATTTGTGTCCAGTTGGCTCTGGATCTAAATACGTGTGATGTGTGTATGCAAGTGGTAGAGAGACTTGATAGGGAAGCAGCACTCTGGTCCTTGCTGGACATTTGCATAGGCGTAAGAATTGCAGGGGTGCCTGGGTGGCTCAGTGGGTTAAGCAGTGGACTCTTGGTTTTGGCTCAGGTCAAGATCTCCTGTTTGTGGGTTCAAGCCCCGCATCAGGGTCTGCAGCTGGCAGCACAGAGCCTGCTTGGAATTCTCGGTCTCTCCCGATCTGTGCCCCTCCCCGACTCGTACTGTCTCTGTCTCTCTCAAAATAAATAAATAAACTTAAAAAGAATAAGAATTGAAGGAAGAAGGTGTCCAAACTCTATGATCAACCTGTGGCCTATCAGTCACCAACATAGGCTCACTCACTCAGTTGGGATAGGCTCTTTCCTTCGTCCCCAAAACAGTAAGCTTCCCTTCTCATCTCTGTTAATGCTGTCACTCTTCATTTGAGACATGCCTCTGTATCTTCTCCACATAGCCAAATCCTTCCGTTCTACTTCGCATTTCATTTCAAATGCCACTGAGAGGAGTTCCAATTCCATTTCATTCATGGTGCCGTCTCTAGCTTCTTCATACTGACCTGTCTCTTCTCGGAACTTCTGCACACACAGTGAATAATGGCCACTTCATACGCACTCAGTTTCATCAGTAGAGAACAGGGAACATGTTTTTAACTTGTTTTCTGTCTTACATGCCGTGTAGCATAGTTCTAAGAGCAACAAACAGCCTTTGGATGATTGTTTTAATCAAAGCTCAGTTTTTCCAAGAAATTATTAAGCTTTGGGATTGTAATATTTGGAAAGAGCAAGAGAGAAATACAACAATCATAAAGCCACAGAAGTGAAGACCTGAGAGTGATATTAGACATCATCTCTTTCGACCCCCTCAGTTGATGCACCAGGGTATGCAGAATAACTTGGTAATTTCCATCAAGCTAAGCAGTAAACTAGTAACAGACCCAAGGCCAGATCAGGACTCCAGCCCTATTCTAATACTTTTTGCTAAGCTGGACTATGGTCTAAAGTACCTCATGAAAGGCAAAATTGATTGAAAAGATTTTAAATATGCTTGCCTTTTGAAATCGTACTTAGGCATGCCTTCGTACAAGCTGCAAAATACGTAGTTTGAATCCTAGTGTAGCTGACACTGTTGGCTGACTATCCAGTGCCCTTTCTAAGACTTTATTATTACGTCAGCGTATCCACACAGAAGCGCAGACAACCCAGAGGCATGGGTATGTGCCCCGATGAAATCTAAAAGCTCTCAGTCCTCTTAATGTTGCCACTGTGTGGTATGGTTTTTTTGTTTGTTTTTTGTTTTTTGTTTTTTGTTTTCATTAATAAGATACAATTGTGCAGTCTCTCTGTGCTGGTCAGGACAGCAGCATGGTGGGTGCTGAGGTGTGGGCCTCACTGGAGCAGCAATCGGATGGGCACCCTGGCCATCCGCACGGAGGTCGTGGGGCACCCGGAGGTGTTTACAGTTGAAGAACAGTTGAAGAAATGACGCCTCATATCCAGCATTTGAAAGGAGCACATAGTAAGAACTTATTTCTTACAGACAAGAAGAAAAAAAGCTATTGGCTGGTGACACTTCATGTTCAAATGATCTTGCCAAGCAGTTAGGCGTTGGGAGTGGGGATCTTTGGTTTGCTGAGGAAACAGCCATGCTAGAAAAGCTAAAAGTTGGCCAAAGCTGTGCCACACCCTTGGCACTCTTCTGTGGTGATGGAGATGTGAAATTTGTTCTGGATTCTGCTTTTTTGGAAGGTAGACGCAGAAAGGCGTACTTTCATCTAATGACCAGTGCTGCAACCATGGGATTGAGCCCTGAAGACTTTCCCACATTTGTGAAGAAGATGGGATATGATCTCCTGGTGCTAAATTTTGGTAAAAAGCAACGAATCGGGCTGGTGTTTAGAATATGTTTATTTCTGAAAGCTGTTTTTCTTATTTGTAATTTCTTAAAAAAACATTAAAAGTGACAAGAGTATTTTTTTAAAAAAAGATAGAATTGAAAATCTGCTGGGAAATGACTACCTATACAAATAAAAACAACGATATCTCTGTGTGGAGAAGGTTTTTGGATCTTTATCTCTTTGCCCTTTTTGTGTCTGGAGTTCAGATGTGATACTGGAAGCATAGGAGCCATCTTGTGATCATGAGGATGAAAGCCACAACCAAGGATTAAGAACAGTGTGATAGAAGGAATCCAAGTCCTTGATAGCATTCATGAGAAGCTGACCCTGTCCTGAGTCAACTCCAGACTTCTAAATAAGAACTATAAATCCTTCCTTGTCTAGTCCATTAGTTATTACATTTTCCTTTACTTTTGTATAATAACACCCCACTCCCCACCAAAGACATAATCACAAAATATGTTAACATGCAGGAGAACTGGTGACCTCGTCATTCATATTATTTGACGAGGCACTTTGGCAGTGGCTTTGCTGCAATGGAACTTTTCAGTTCATAAAAGCATACCTGTTTTATAAAATGGCCTAAATATGCTAAGCATTTATCCTAAGCCCTTTAAATATATCATCATCATCATTGTAGAGACTGTGTGAGGAATTCATTGCTATCTTCTTTATAAGGAAGAACATTTAAAGCAGTTGCTTATCACATAGTAAGTGATAAACGTCCCTGTGATATGTATGATCATGTTTTGTCCATTGGTCACACCACATAATAAGCCATGTGAAATGCAGTTGTGTTAATTAACGTATTGTTTTAAAATTTAATATAGTTGACCAGCAATCTTGTTTTCTTCTCCAGAAATGAAACTTTAAAACTATAGTAAAAAATACAGAACCTGGGGGCGCCTGGGTGGCTCAGCCGGTTGAGCGGCGGACTTCCGCTCAGGTCACGATCTCTCGGTCTGTGAGTTCCAGCCCTGCGTCGGGCTCTGTGCTGACAGCGCAGAGCCTCGAGCCTGCTTCAGATTCTGTGTCTCCCTCTCTCTCTGGTCCTCCCCCCATTCATGCTCTGTCTCTCTCTGTCTCGAAAATAAATAAACGTTAAAAAAAAATTAAAAAAAAATACAGAACCTGGATGATGCATATGTAACCTAGACAGAAAATTAAGTTGTGAAGTTCTGAAACTGTTAATTTGATAGTTTTGTGAAGAATTCATCATAGAACTGATTTCATTTTTTTCTCCGGCTGGAGCTTGGCATTACATTGGGCTGGTAATTATTGCAGGTGTAGAGGCCTCAAACGAACTCAAATGTTACATTCCACAGCCCTTCAGCATTTTGACACCAGGTTCTTTCAAACTGGAATAGCTTCTAGACTTGCTTTCCTCTTACAAAAACATCATCTAGGTTTAGATTCCAAAGGGCGTAAATCCCTAAATCTTTCAGGTAATTTGTGGTTTCTGATTCTTTGTTCTCTAGGAATTATTTTCTTCATTGTTCCCTCAGAAAACAAAAGCGAGCATGAAAAATGATAAAGGATGCTCCTAGATAAAAGGAGTAAATATCTATGACAATCAAACAAGACAGTTGAATACTCACACCACTTGAATTGCCAGTAATTAGAGCATCTTTTTTAAAAAGGTAATTGAAAATCTGGTTTTATCAGCTCAACTGAGGAAAGTGGTATTTTGGAGTCAACTGTAAATGTACATCAAGGTAAAAAGTATCTTTCATTCTCTCATTAACACGAGACAATTGAGACAAAATATTTTTCCAGTTTGAACTTTCTGCATATTTTCCACAGTGAAATGGAGAAACTCAATCATAGCTTTCTAGATCAGATTCAGATTCTTTATCCAATGTTCAGTGCTTTGGATGAGAGAGTAAAAATTCTCCAAATTTGTAGTTTTCCATGAAGACTTCTGGAAAATGTAGACTATGAACCAAATCTAATACTGATCAGACTAATTGATGATTACCTTGTGGATAATGTGCTATGAGGATCTTTACTGAGATCCTTTCTGAAAGTACTTTATACCACCTTCACTGGGTTTTCGTATATTCTCCATAATACAGTTTCACTTGACTGAACACATATTAGGTTTTAGAGAGGCTCCATGAGCTCCAGTGCAATTGTTTTAGAGGTAATTCCTGCAAAGAGGAGAATCCCAAGTCCCTAAGAGCCCACAACACTATAGCAATCCATTCTTCTCTGTCAGGGAGATGTGAGCTGTAAGACCTCCACGGGTTCTCAGCTCAGTGGAGAGACAGTATTTATAAGCAAGAAACAAATACAAGTAAAATCGGAAACAGTCTATATCCACAAGTTAAATTGGGTGACACAAATCAGAAATACAGCCAGACATCAATGGGAAAAATAGTCATTGTAGTCACAAATCCTGGGACTGGACACCCTGCCCTTTGAGTTTATCCATTCATGCACCCAGTACTCCCTAGGTGACCACTGTGTGCTAGGCACAGTGTTAGACTCAGAATATAACACGGGACTGTGACCTCAAGGAGTCTGCAATCTAGTCGAGATGGGAGGAAACACCATGTAAATGAGCGGTTGTGGTGCAAAGGGAAAAAGTCTACTCCGGAGAAATGTATAGCTCCCGAGTGTTAGAGAGGAGGGCGCTTCTAATGCAGTGACAATATGGTGAAGAAAGTGCTGAGAATAAAGATAAGTCATTCATTAATTAAAGAAATACTGCCTTTGGATAAAAGCCCAGAAGTGGGATTTCTGGATCATATGTTAGTTCTATTTTTAATTTTTTGAAGAAACTCCATACCGTTTTGTATAATAGCGGTACCAGTTTACGTTTGTACCAATAATGCACGAGAGTTCCCTCTTCTCCACATCCACTTGTTATTCCTTGTCATTTTCGATGACAGCCATTCTGACAAGGGTGAGGTGATACCTCATTGTGGTTTTGATTTATATTTCCCTAATGATAAAGTGACATCCAGCACCTTTTCCTGTACCTGTTGACCATTTGTGTATCTTCTTTGGAAAAATGTGTATTCAAGTATTCTGCTCAGTGTTTAGTCAGATTTTATTTTATTTTATTTTGTTTTATTTTATTTGCTATTGAGCTGTATAAGGAAATGCAAATAGGATCTCAAAGAGATATCTGCACTTCCGTTGCAGCATTATTAACCAAGATAGGGAAACAACCTAAGTGTCCACTGGATGAGTAGATAAAGAAGGTATGGAATGCATACACGATAGAATATTGTTCAGCCGTGAGAAAGAAGGAGATGCCGCCATCTGAGAAAAACATGGATGAACTTTGAGGGCATTATGCCAAGTGAAATATCAGAGAGAAAGACAAATACCGTACAATAGCACTGATACGTAGAATCCAAAAAAAGCCGGGGAGTAGTATAATGGTTACCAGGGACTATGGAGGGGATAAGTGGGAGATGCAGGTCAACGAGTACAAACTTCCAATAGGATGAATACATTCTGGGCACCTCGTGTCCAGCATGGTGCTTATAGTTAATAACACTGTATTAAATACTTGAAACTTGCTAAGAGAGTCAAGTCTTAAATGTCCTCACTACAAACATAAGGTAGTTACATGATGTGGCACTGTTAGCTAATACTATGGTGGTAATTTTATAAAATATCAAGTCAACACATTATACATCTTAAAATTACACCGTGTTTTATGTCAATTACATCTCAACAAAGCTGGAAAAATATATTTAGTGAGCATCTACTCTGGGTGAATTCTTACATAGTTTTAATGAAATATGCTAAATGCTAGAACAGAGATAAAGTACTTTGTGAATTTTTTTTTAAAAAGGAAAATTCACTAAGGGTTTAGGAAAGAGGATTTCAAGTGAAGACTCCATTAAGGAGAAAACTACCGAGCTGAATGCATTTTTTGATAGAGAAATTAAAGAAGGTCATCAGAATAACAAGCACAGCAATGTAAAAGAGCATCAGCGTGGGGAGCAGAGGAACTCCACTGTGTCAAGACCAAAGGAAGCAGGAAGGAAGGAGGAGAAAGGGAGAGGAGGTAGATGGAGCTGGAAAGTTAAATTGGGGTCAGATAATTGAGGTGCTGTAGGCCAGCTTACGGAAGTGCTAAAAGTCAACCTGGAGGAGGTTGATGTGAAATCCATGAAAATGAAGGATGCCTTCAAGGAAGAAAGAATACATTAAAAATAGAGGAGCTGAGAGTAGAGAAAGACTAATCCACTTCCTTCCATAAATTTACTTAGGGAGACCAGAAAGAATTGCCCACATTAAGTGCTAATTTTACTAGTCTTCACCTATGACACAAAGATTATTGATGCACCATTAGCGGGCCCCGGCATTAGTGGTTTTCCCAGCAGTGGGGATGAATTTGCACTAAATGTCAAGACTGCCTTGTTATCACCTTTTCAAGAAGGCTGGGAGTTATTAACAGTTGTAGGCCAGGGCTCAGACACAGACAAAATTCGGAAGGGGGCAAAATTGTTTTTTAGCTCCCACCAAATTTGTAAATAGGGAGAGAGAGAGAGAGACAAGAGACAGAGAGAAAGAAGAGAAAGGGCACAGAGCAATATTCCTTTGGATTACAAATCTGTATATAGTTCAAGGAAAATATAACCTGTTTCTAATTGAAGTAATTATAACCCAACAACACTTTGATTTGGCAAGAAATACTGGAACCCTGACTAATTCCTTACAACTTCTTTTGTAAACCTCCTTAAATCTTTCTTGTTTGCAATAAGAATTCATAGCTTGCCAGCTGGGAATCTTAAAGAGATTTGAGTTTTGTTCCTGGCATTGGGATGGCAAACTACATTCTACCACTCCTAATTGTAAGAGAGACAAGATTCTTGTCAGATCATTCTGAATATAAGGCAATTATGCAGGAACAGTAATTTCTGAGAACACAAATGCACAACTGTGAGCCAGTTTCATTCTTCTGAGATGTGCGTCAGAGGGAAACACGGAACATGGAAAGAGTTTGCTAAACTAACAATGAGCAAAACCCTGTAAAACAGCTACTTTGATTCTTTTAGACTGGCTGGCTGCCTAGGAGGTGACCTTGGGCAATTTCAGAAGCAAAGAAATAGAGATTTGAGCCAGAAGGTAATGAAGAGAGAGGGCAAGTAGTAATGTATTTCTCAGGAGAAATAGTGAACACTCCTCAGTGACCAGGAACCGGTCGCATAATATTCATGTGTAATTTTAATATGCGGGAGTGGAACTATTGGTCATCAAAATATATGTGACATTTCAATTTAATATTTATTTTCCATTGATGATTTTGCAATATAATGTTATTTTCACCCACATTAATGAATGTTGACAATCTATCAGTTCTAAGAATGAGAATAAAAACATTTTGGTGTGTATTCATCTTTAAATGAATTTATTAAAAAGCTCTTGATATTCTCTAGATATTCATGTCAGGGACAACTGATTTTAATTTGTCTTTTTGAAGTCCTCTCAGAACATTCATTAGGAAAGACAGGGCTGCAGGAATTCATACATCAAGGATTTTATGCATGACAAGTTTCTTGAAAAAGACTTAAGTACTGCATGATTCTTGACAACATTTACCACCAGATGATTGCAATTTGCTTACATTAAAAAAAAAGATATACAGTTGATTCAAATTTAAAACAATGTTGAAATCTTCAACTTGCTGAGACATTAAGTAAGGAATGTAGCCTATAGGAAAAGGAAAAAAAAATCACTTTAAAATGCAATGTTTATCATTTCGGGGAGAAAAAGTGTATTCAGTTTAATATAAATAAAAATATCTATGCTGTGTAGACAGTGCTGATTATTTCCATTATCTGGTCAATAGCAGAAAGAGAATCATGATGAGAAATGGATGGGAGAGTTGCAGATTCCAGAAAATTTATAGTTCTATTGCATCTTTAGCAGAGGAACTTTAAATGAGAGGTTGTGTTGCTTACTAGGAAGTTTTTAAAAATAGATTCATTATAAATAGTGCTACAGCAGGCAGGCTCCACACTGCGGCTGGTGCCTCTTCCCATCCCACTGCTAGGACCCTAACTAAGGCTGTTGTTATTTATTAAGGGGGTACTGCAAATTCCCCTGTTTTGCTTCAAGCACAAAACAATTCTGGATTTCCCACCCTCACTTGCCCACTTCCCATTTGTTATGGGGTGAGTTGTGTCTCCACCCCCAAAAGATGCTGAAGTTCTAAGCCCATACCTGTGAATGTGACCTTATTTGGAAACGAGGTGGTTAAGGCTGATCAAGTTAAAATGAGGCCATTAGGGTGAGCCCTAATTATATATGATGTTGTCCTTCTAAAAGGGGACATTTGGACATAGAAACGGAGATAGGCCCACAGAGAGAATGGTACCTGAAGAGACTGGAATGTAATTCCAGACCCAAGGAACTATAAGCAACCAAGAGAAAGGCCTGAAACAGTTCTTCCACTAGTACCTTCAGAGGGAGTATCCTGGTTTCAACTTGTAGCCTCCACAACTATGACAGTACATTTCTGTTGTTAAAGCTGCTTGGTCTGTGGTGCTTTTCTATGGAAGTTCTAGCAAACCAACATAATACCCCATTCATTCTATTCCATGGCCAGCATGTACTTTTAAAACTCTACGCGATTTCACCACTTCTCGGTGATGATGTGGCTTCATTACCGCCTGCGCCTAGAGAGTGTCAGACACGGATTAGGTACTTAGAATTATTTGTTGAAAAACATGATAAATGGCCAAATTAATTACCTACCAAGTTAAGAAAAATTACCTCATTCAAAACATTAAGAAAGTGTACCATCTGTCTTCAACCTGCTTTTTCAATCTTTTACACGTCTCGAACATTACAATCCAACTTGGCTCTTAGCCCCACTTTCAAAACACTGAGTTTATGCGCTTCACCAGAATATTTTCATGCTCTGTGTATCAGGATCTGTGATGTTCATTTTGCACTGATATTTCATCCTCTGCTAGCTTCTCCTTCAAATTTTAACTGGTTACAACCTATATATTCTTTAAGGTCCATTCCCCCACCTCCTTCGTGAACCCCAGTATTATTCCCCAATTCAATGTTTTATCTACTCTCTCTGAATCCTCAAGCACTTTTGTGACTTATTTTAGGCCATTCAAATTGTTCCTTGGGATGTGGATATCTGGTAACTACGTTTATGTCTATAATTAAATGATAAATTATTTGGGGACTGGGACTGCATTTAATCAGAAGAACACTTCACATGATATGAGTGAAAGTAATACACAGAGTGGATGCTCAACACATAGTTTGAGTTCAGTTATAAAATTAATGGGCCATATTTAAATGTGATTCTAGGACGGTCTTTGCTGATTTTGCAGGAAAGAGGGAGAAGTGACAACAGAAGCAGAAATAACAGTGATGTGAGCCGAAGAATGAGGCAGCCCCTGCAAACCCAGGAGGCAAGGAGAGGGATTCTTCCCTGAAGACTCCAGGACCCAGCCCTGCCCTCACCTTCATGGTAGTCCTGTAAAACTCATTTCAGAATTACAGTCTCCAAAACTATTGCTGTGTTAATTTGTGTTGTTTTAAGCCACTAGTTTTGTGGCCATTTGCTAACAGCAGCCATAGGAAGTTAATACAGAACTGAAAGTCTTACTACTGGGCACACCAGGATTTCCCTGAGAAATACTATAGAGAAAAGGGTCTTGTAATCAAATATACTGGCCACTGTGACATCTCCCTCTTGGAGATTCAAAACAGCATCTTAGGCTCTGAGGAGACATAAAATAAAGAATCTGTTTAACTCAGCATTTATTAGAAGTGTCTGGCCATATAACCACCCCCCGCCCCCCCTCCACACACGCACACAAACACATACAGACCACACATCACCTATTAACATCCCACAAGAACACATTTGGGAAAAGCTGATGGAGCTAATTAGATCATCAGGCAAGTGTTACTCACCACTGCAGTACCACAGAGGTATTTCCTTAGCTATACTCAAATATTACCATCTGACATAGCAACTTCTAGTTCCCAAAGTTAAGCTCATCTAGATTCATGCCACATTCATTGTGAACATCCCTACTAAAAAGTAATAAAGAGCATGTAATGTCCTGAATAATAAAACTATTTTGACATTCAAAACATCAGTGCTTTAGATATTTAGGAATTTTAAAGTAGTCAGAATCATTTAAAGTGTTTATTTATTTTGAGAGAGAGAGAGCAAGCGTGAGCAGGGGAGCATCGGGGGTGGGGTGGGGAGAGGGAATCCCAAGCAGGCTTCATGCTGTCAGCGCAGAGCCTGATGCTGGGCTCGGTCTCACCGCCCTGGGATCGTGACCTGAACCAAAACCAAGAGTCAGATGCCTCACTGACTACACCACCCAGGCGCCCCCCTAAAGCTGAATATGCTGATTCTAAATCATCACAGACGACATCATGAAAGAATACCCTGGGTCATCCAGTGAGGTTGTTGTCCTATTTTCCTTAAACCTTGTTAACAAGGAGATGTGTTATCTAAAACCCATGGTTCTTATACTATGATTGTTGATTAACTCGTTTACTTTAGTCAATCAATGTTTATTGATTGCCTAATAGCTGCAAGTTTTGAGGGCTGCAGCTGTGAGGGAAAACAAAAACAAAAGCAATGCCACAAACCCCTCTCCTTGCCTTCATAAATCGTACAGTCTAGGGAGTGGACAGAAAGATATTAGTCTCAGAGTTAAACAAATAAATCTATTGGGCAAGCCACAAAATAGACTGCTACTGATAATTTAATTACAGCAGCTTTCATTCAAGTACAGCTTATCTCTAGAAATCAGATCATATTCGGAATCAAAGACAAGAAGCTTTCCTGCAGAGGAAGTTTATTAGTAGACACGACCTTGCTTATTTCAAAACAAGGGAACTCCTCAGATTTTATGTCATAAAATATATCAAGTCTGCTCACATTTTTTTCAGAACTTAGGTTGTAAAACACTCACAAACATAACAAAACACACAGTGCACTTCAGAGTGACCACTAAAAAGCAGAATGCAGAACATCCAATCACCTGGGCTGACATTAGGTGGAGAGGGGAGCAAGGCCATAGCTAGGGTGCAAAATTTAAGGGGTCGCTAAAAAACCCAGTGCTCAAGATAAGTTACTATAATAGCATTAATTTTGATAAAACATCAAAACGAGTGCAAAAATACATGATGAACAAAATATAAAAATTTGAAATAAAGCTGGAATCATTATCACAGATATTTGGCTCAGCATAGCACTGGTCATTACCCTTCTTCACTCCTCTGCTGTGCGGCTATTGTCTGTTTGTCCATCTAGACTCAGTCCTCACCCTTCTCCAGTGGTTTTGTACCTCAGGAAGCTGATCTTCAGAAGCTTCCGTCACTGGTCTCTCTTGGTCTCCTCTTTCTGATTAGGCTCAGCCAATGGGAAATTAGTGCAGTTTAGCAGAGGACACAGTGAGATTAGGATATTTATCCCCTGGTTCCTTCCCTACTGAGTGGTGATGAGGGCTATGCTCCCATACCAAAGGCCACAGCTCAGTCTCCCTCCCCCCCACCGTGCAACTTACAACCCCCTTACTCTGATCTTTTGAGTCCAGGAGTGGTGATGGCTTTTTTCCATTGCCCGGATGCTTCTGCATCTGTCCTGAGTCCCCATACCCCTATTCACACCTCTGTAAATAGATTCTTTATTAAACTCTCTGCCAGTATCTTGTTTGAATAGGCTAAATATTCCCTGCTGGGACCCAACAGCCTTGCACCAAGCCAGGTCATGTATATGCAACGCCAAAATATAAACCATGACTAAGCAGTATCTTTACAGTCTATGATTAAGAACTTAATATGATTAGACCTTGTTCCCAAAGCAATGCCTCTTTATGATCTCTCAAGTATTGACCTGGCTACTTTGGCCTCACAGGACATGCTCAGTCCAAATCTGGCAACTTATTTGTTTATGGATAGTGAGCAATTTTCAATGTTTGTTAATACTAGGCAAAATACTTGCATAATTAATGTAATTGAGAAAGGTTTGCAAATACATTTTGAACTTAGATGATATAGAGCATTTATTTCATAATTCAGGCATTCAGTCAAAATTTCTCTTAATTATTAGACCAACTTGAACAAAAACTGTTTGGGTTTTTTAAAAACCTGATTAGGTAATTAGATTTATGATGTAATTCTAGGATGGGTTCTGGGCTGAACTGAACTCAAAGGAATGGTTCATATGACTACATCAGTTCTCATCTTGCAAACCATGTACTTTTCACATTAATACTCACAAAAACAATATTCAAAATGGCCTATTTGTCTAATAACGTAATTCTTTCTTGTGAGGATCATAAAATTTTGGTAATTTAATTTTTTCGTTGTCAGTTATGTGCTAATAATTTGGACATTATTACACTATTTTCTTGTTTCCTAATATTAGTGACTGCTTCAACTTTTAATTTTTAAGTATGCATTTATAATTGCAATCTTTTATTATAAAGAAATAGGTTATTTTATCTTATAATAGACTATTACTATGAAAATAATAGAAGGCAGAGATTTATAAATATTAATTTTCATAAAAATATAAGAGCAAATTGAAATAATAACCTGTGCTTGTTCTTTATGATAAATGGTAATTAATATATACTTGCTTGTTTTAAGGCAGGACATATGGTAACAATAGCATAATGTCTACTTTTAATAGGCTAATGTATTTTATGAATTAATATAAAGTTCTTTGAGATCCTCAGAAGAACACTGCTGTATAACTGGAAATTAGTAGAAAATCTATAATGCCCTGATTGTGAAATATATGATATTCTATTTATTGATATCCAACCACATTTCCCTCCCTTCCCTCCCTTCTCATGTAATATAAGCCATAATGCATTTGTGTTTACATGGGGGATAAGGGACACGTAACTTACTCACTGAAATCTTTCTTACATTCTTCAGCTCTTTTTTTTTTAAGTTTATTTATTTGAGGGGCACTTGGGTGGCTCAGTTGGTTAAGCGTTTGACTTTGGCTCAGGTCATGATCTCATGGTTTGGGAGTTTGAACCCCACATTGGGCTCTGTGCTGACAGCTCAGAGCGTGGAGCCTGCTTGGGATTCTGTGTCTCACTCTCTCTCTGCCCCTCCCCTGCTCATGCTCGCTCTCTCTCTCTCTCTCTCCCTCTCCCAAAAATAAACATTTAATTTTTTAAATTAAAAAATAAAAGTTTATTTATTTGAGAGAGAGAGAGCGTGAGCAGGGGAGGAGCAGAGAGACAAGGAGACAGAGAATCCCAAGCAGGCTCTGCACCTTTAGCACAGAGCCAGATGTGGGGTTCGATCCAACAAAGTGTGAGATCATTACCTGAGACGAATGCTTAACTGACTGAGCCACCCAGGCATCCCAGTTCTTCAGCTCTTCAACCTACTGAAGTTTCAGATCTTCATAAAAGGCACTAATGTTGACATCGCTTTCTATGTATTTTACAAGTATCCTCTATAAAATCAGATGTTCTGGGTCTTGTAATTTGGTCAAAATTTTATTTACTCACATTATTTATCATTGCTAGAATTTTACAAGGCTATAATATAAATCTGAATATTGAGCCTTCAGAAGTATTCCAACAACTCAAATTCTACAAATTCTTCCCAAATAAAACACGTCAGGGGGGCACAGGCAAAAATGGAGCAAATTAGATTTTTCCTGTTAAGATAGATCAGTCAGGATGCAATGAAATCGATCTAATTCGGGCAGCCACAGAAGCATTATACTAAACCCAAACAGTTCGTGTGTGTGTGTGTGTGTGTGTGTGTGTGTGTTCCTGAGCTTTTCATTTGAAACAGCAAAGTTTAATTAAATGTGGATTGAGACTCCCAACCACGAAATCAGCCCTGTTCGATGATAGATGTAAGTAGCTTTGTAGCTCAAGACTACACGCTTAATCCAACTATGTTTTCAGTTGCCAAGAATTAAATAAATAAATCCCTGCACTTAACATTTACTTGATGCCTTGCTTTTTAAGGACTGAAATGGCAAGTCAGATGAAGGAAAACAGAGCTAAATATGTCATGGTTGAGAGCGCTCCATCTATTCTGGGGCCCCTCTCCTACCCCTCCCTGAGAGATTAACCAACACAACGTGTACACGCTCATACTCACCAGTATCAGTGTAATAGAGTCTCTCAGGGCTATCACTTCACTGCCCAGATATTTTAAATGTAAATTAGAACACCTACTGAAATAGATTGAAAAGAAAATTCATAAGATCAATTTCACAGGCCAAAGGAGAGCAAACTAATAATATGGATATTCAAACAATAGAGTACATAAAATAGCAAGGATATCAGGCAATTTGCCCCAAAATTACATATTCCGGGTGACCTAAATCTACTTGCATATGCCACTGTGCTACTGTTGTAGTGTTTTGTTTTTTCCTCCAGCGGTTTTAGGGCTCTGGTAAAATTCGACCTGCACAGTTTACAAAAAGGCTTCTACTGGCTGCCTTCATTTAAAGATTGCATTAGCATAACAAGTGTAATAGTAATCACCTCAACATCATGCTCTTATTGCAATCATTATCAAACTCTGTGGATCAGAGTGTCTGTGCTCCAAGGCAGGCGTTCCCAGCATGCCTCTGGAGGGAACACAAGTTGCATAATGAGAATGGCCAAGGTACAAATTCCCCGTTTTGTTTTGTCTTTGTTTTTTATCCCCTCTGATCATTTGGTTTTTATCTCCTTTGTTATTCCCAGTAGCATCCATTTTTAAAAGTACGTACAAGGCATGGATTTTAGTGGCTCTATGCATACACTGCAGAGTTACATGCATCTGGGTTTGAATCCTGATTGTGCCATTTACCTGTCTCGCGTTTGGGCAAGTGACTTAACACCAGTAAACTTTTCTCATCTGTAAAGGAAAATGGTACCCAACCCATGGGGCTGTTGCAAGGATTAAATAGCATCATATTTATGGATAGCCTAGCAAACTGCCTAGTGCTATAGAAGGAAGCTGTTTCATAAGTAGCTTCAAAGTACGTTTTTCTTTCTGCATCTCTCCTTTGCTTCCAGTCCACCCAACACACTATTCATCTCTCTCCTGCTTTCTCTGTCTGCATCTTGCCATGCATAGTCCAAAGGTGTGTGCACCAAAACTCTACATCTACTCAGTCTTCCTTTCCAGTATCTGCTCCTATCAGTGCCAACCACAAACTCTACGACCCAGACCCATTGAACTTCTTCCGGTCCCCATCACTGAGGGTCTCTCCTTGATCCATACCTTGTATGTGCTCTCTCCCCACTGTGCGAACAAACCCCGGGTCACTTTTTAGAACTATACTCGTGTGTCACCTCCTCATCTCCACACTTGCTTCCTTCTTTCTCTATATCCCCTCTGACCCCAACAGCACTCATCTCCTTGCATTGTAATTAATTGTCTGTGTATTTTTTTTATTTCACTAGATGACACTGACCGGAGATCAACCACAAGTATCTCTGGATTTTTGTTCATTTCATTTTCCTTTGCTTGTCCTAATATGCTGTCAGTCGTACCACAGGAGTTCAGTACAGGTTTGTTGCATAGAGGCCAGGGCATCTGTGAAACAGAAATAGGCAACAGCTGGATTATTCAATGAAACTCAAAGTTGTGTAGCGTGGGAACTGTGGTTAATAATACCGTATTGTATTTCTGAAAGTTGCTAAGAGAGTAGATCTTAAAAATTCTCATCACAAGAAAAATTGTAACGATGTGTGGTAATGAAAGTTAACTAGACTTATCATGATGATCGTTTTGCAGTATGTACATATATTGATCAGTATGGTGTACACCTGAAACTAATATAATGTTACATGTCAATTACATCTTGATAGAAACTAAAAACAAAACAAAAACCTTGTTTTCCAACCCTCCCCCTAAAAAAATCACCCTATGTTCACGCAGCATGCATGAGTAAGATAGTCCTTGTCCTCTAGATACTGAATATCTTTGAGGAGAGATGAATATGCAAACAGAGAATTGCAATATAACATGCAGTAGAAGGGACTGTGGCCATTCAGAGCAGGATCGCTTACTTAAATATGAAAAAGTTAAAAAAAGCATTCTGATGGGCACCTGGGTGGCTCAGTTGGTTAAGCATCTGACTTTAGCTCAGGTCACGATCTCACTGTTCATGAGTTCAAGCCCCACATGGGACTCTGTGCTGACAGCTCAGAGCCTGCAACCTGATTCTAATTCTGTATGTCCCGCTCTCTCTGCCCCGTCCACTGCTTACACTCTCTCTCTCAAAAATAAATATTAAAAAAAAGAATTAAAAAAAACATTCTGAAAGTCAAAACCTATGCATCTAAAGGACATCTCTAAAGCATTATCATCACTGTTTACTGTTATCATTTATTTTCAAATTTGGCAAGTACAGCAAATTCCAAACATGTGACCAATGTAAATGTCTATGAACTTAATATTCTTGTTAATATAAACAACTATATGGAGAGATTATTACTCCTGTGTAATAATTTCATATAATTCATATTAACATATTCTTAGCAGTAAAATTAAATTATTTCATAATTGCATCTCTGATGATTCAGAAGCCACATTAAAATGCCTCAGTGACTCAAGGTCAGTGTGAAATTAAGTCCTAATACATGAAGCAAATGGTTATTTGAACATTGTTTGAAATATCTTCAAGTAAGTATTTGTTGAAACATTTCAAAATTTGCCACTCGATATGTAGGACTACGTAGTTGATACTCTAAAGGCCATTTGCTGTCATAAATAACATAACAATGTACTCTTATCCCCACCCTTTGTTCCTCTTCTCCAAATTTAAGAATCCAACTCTATAGGACTAGATGTGTAGATATGAGGAATTTATGAAAAATTAGAGAAGATGGCTATTTTGTTAACGTTCGTCAAATTCTTTTAAAATTTTTATTTAATTGGCACAGAATTAGTGACTGAAAGATTTTAAAGTAAGCACAAGGGTGGTGAGTCAGCTGGAAGAAACATCCATTAAGAATTATACTTCAGTCTTTGGTAATGTAACTCTTGCTGGGTTAGTAACTCTGTGAGAACACTTTCACATTGAAGTGTTCATTTTCAGAGAAGAAAATTCCTAACCATTCTACTTAGCTTTTTTTCTTTTTACCTAATCCATCCAACAAATTTTAACAAATTGTCTTATCTCGGGGCTTATATTTTGTCCTAAAATTTTTGGAGCAGATAATACAGAAACTCCTAGTCTATAACCCCATTACCAATATCTGTAAGAATATTTAGAGTCAACAAGTCATGAAACATAAAGCTGAAAAGCAGCAGTAATTGATTTTGTAGTTTTTTTAAATGTGTTTATTTTATTTAATTAGAAAGAGAGAAGGTGAGAGAGAGGGGAGGGAGAGAATCCCAAGCAGGTTCCCCGCTGTTAGCACAGAGCCCGATGTGGGACTTGAACTCCCAAACTGTGAGATTATGACCTGAGCCAAAATGAAGAGTCAGATAGTTAACCGACTGAGCCACCCAGGCACCCCACCTTTTATAGTTTTTGATGTACAGATTATGGATTATATATATTTTTTTCATTTTTGGATACATGTATTAACCATAAGTACTATGGATAAATTATTCTTAAAAGTGAGAGTGAGGTATATGAAAAATAAACTAAGGAAAATTACAGATCACTATAAAAATTAATATCCTACTTGCTTCTGTTAACCTGCCTTGTACAGGACTGGCATTACTACGCCTTCCTGCTGTACAGAGAATTCAGACATCCTCACCAGCTTGCTTCACGATTCATCAGGAATAAGGACTATACATATGATTACATGGCAAATGAAAACATTTAGCGTCACAGAAAATAGATTTCTTTCACTGCATTAATGTCAGCCCTTCCACAAACAATAGCAACCCAAGCAAACATGAACACAAACACGCGGAGCGCCCAGGCCTCTGCTGCTTTGTTTCTGGGACTCGGGGCCGACCTGAGCATCTGCAGGGCTTCGATTACAGCTGAAGCTTCCAGAAGCAGCTATGGACGGAAATAAGTCTTTATTCCGAGTGAATGCAAAAAGGACTCTTCTAAAAACATTCATTTTATAGTGCACAGTAGCCTGGCGAAAATAGCAGCACTCTTAATTCCCCCATTCTGATAAAAATGAGGACAATAATTGGACAATACACAGGAACAAGCTTGGGTTCTATCTTATTAATCTGCTTCGTGATAAGAAAGATGAAGAAAAAAGAGCTCTCCTTTTACTCCATGTTTTGTTTTGCTTTTATCCAATAAGATAAAAATAATTTAAGTTTTGTAAGTTTTCTTGTATAGGCAATGTAGTCCTGTGGCTTAAAAATCAAAATGACGTGTAAAGAAGATGATTGGAAATAACCATGATTTTGAGTTTCTTTTGTATCCTTCAGTATTTCTTTATATATACAGGTACGAAGATATGTTATTTCTCCATTTCTTAGTAAAAAATTGCATACTACAAAGATTGTTCTTTACCTTTCTCTTTTTTGCTTATAATGTATCCTGAAGGCTTCTTCCACAGCAATGTAGAAGCAGTTTGCATTCTTTTTATACAGAAGCGTGGTATTCCATTGTGTAGATATGCAACTGTTTATGCAGTAATTACTTTTGAGGTTAGGAAAATGCAAGCTGAAAGTTTCATGCCCTTTTTTTTTTTTTTAAAGATACAAGCTTTTAAATGAGATAAGAATATTTTAGGCCAAAGAAGAAAAAGAGTTTAAATCTAGTGTTCTCAGGTCTTCGATGGATGTTACAGCCATAAGTCAAGAGATGATAGTTTCATGCTCATATTGCAAAATATTATTGGTTCTGAACATACAAGGTAAGTACACACTATACATAACTATATATGGTTTATGTATCAGTATGACAGCTGCTATCTCTGAATATAAAGATAATTTTAAAAACTGGCCACAAAAGCATTTATTTAAAGGTTCTTTGAGATTACACTTGCCTCATAATACTCTATTATTGTCAATGACTTGTTATGTATGTTAATAGTTGTTTCTTCCTTTTAAGTAAGTAAACTCCTTCCCTTGTATTCCCTGTCTTTTGTAAAAATAGGACAGAGCTAAGGATGTTGGGGCTTTACAAATGAGTTTAGTCTGTTGTAGCAATACTTGTTCTTAGTGTTTTTAAAGCTATAATGTTATTTTCATGACATTCTTTTGCATTATCTGAACCACTAGTTCTCTCTGTTGAACAAGTAAATTAAAACCAATGATACCCACGTAATTCTCAAAGTGACTTGATGATATTCATCCATAGGCAGAGAAATTCAAGTCAGAAAAGGACCTTCTGGAATCTCTTATCATTTTACAGATAATTCAGTCGAGTGCAGAGAAGTTGAGCGAAGTTGTCCATGATTGTACAGATGAGCCAGGATTTGATTTCAGGAAAGTTGATTCTGACTGATCTTCTTGGTCCTACGAGACGCTGCTTTATCAATTAACAAGCCTGGTGTATGCAACGTACAATGTACAGAAAGAGATGAAGAAAAGAATCAGATCTCCTTTTGTAAGGATATCAAATATAAACTGAAAGTGTCAAAGTTAGCAGAAAGTTAACTTTAACGATAAATGACTTTTACATTTTCAAGGCATTTTGTTTAAAAAATTTTTTAATGTTTATTTATATTTGAGAGAGAGACAGAGCACGAGCAGGGGAAGGGGCAGAGAGAGACAGACAGAATCTGAAGCAGGCTCCAGGCTCTGAGCTGTCAGCACAGAGCCTAATGCAGGGCTTAAACCCACGAATGGTGAGATCATGACCTGAGCCAAAGTCGGAGACCCAACCGACTGAGCCACCCAGGGGCACCTTTCAAAGCATCTTAAAAGTAAATTATCAAGTTCGTAGCAATTGTTGTTATAACTTCGGTGTAATGTTTGGCACGTTCCTAGGACAAGGTCGAGTCTGTGTGTTTTCTGGGTGGTTTCAGAGCGGGTAAAGCCATAGAAGGAGCTAGGCAGCCAAGTCAGGCATCTTTAGCCTTTGGATCTGGTAACTGAAAAGCTACTTGTTGTTGTCCCAGAGGAAGTCATTTCTGGAGGAAGAAGGCTTAATGGATTCAGATGGGTAAAGTTATTCAATTAATAATTATTGGTCACTGGGCCACCTGTGTGGCTCAGTTGGTTAAGTGTCCTCCTTCAGCTCAGGTCATGGTCTCACAGGTATGTGGGTACGAGCCCTGCATCGGGCTCTGTGCTGACAGCTCAGAGCCTGGAACCTGCTTCCAATTCTGTGTCTCCCTCTCTTTCTGTCCCTTCCCTGCTCGTGCTCTGTCTCTCTGTCTCAAAAATAAATAAACATAAAAAAATTTTTAATAAAAAAATGATAATTACTGACCACCTACTACATGCTGTGGACTATTCTAGATTCTGAGGATATAGTGGTCCTATCTTCCTGGGGAGAAGGCATACTTTTATAGTATTGTAGAAAGTGATAGGTGCTATAAGAAGGATGACAAAGAGTGAATGGGGTTATAATTTAAAGCAGGTGGTTGGGAAAGGTGTTGCCGGTTGAACTATGTCTTGTCCCAAAACCGTGCACTAAAGTCCTAACCCCCACACCTCAAATGTGGCTTCGTTTGGATATAGGGTCCTTACACAGGTAACCAAGTTAGAATGAGGTTATTAGGGTGGGACCTAAGCTAATATGATTTACAAAAAGGGGAAATTTGGACACAGAGATACACACAGAGGGAAGATGATGTGAATATACAGGGAAATGTCATTTGAACGTGAAGATGGCCATCTCTAGGCCAAGGAGAGGGGCCTGGAACATAGTCTTCCCTCACAGCCCTCAAAGGAAACAACCCTGGTGACGCCTTGATATGGAACTTGTAGCCTCCACAACAGTGGGACAATAAATTCCTGCTGTTCAAGCCATACGTTTCGTGATACTTTGTTAAGGCAGCTGTAGTGAACTAATGGAGAAAGTCTCACCGGAAGGCAGTGTGTGAGTGAGGACTTGAAAGTGATGAGAAGGGTGGCTGAAGCTTTTGAGGGAACCGTGTTCCAGGCAGAGAGCAAAGAACTCAGGCCAGAAGCCGCCAGGTCTGTTGGCAGAACATCAGGAGGCTGTGTGGCTGGACCGAACGAGGAAGCCGAAGGAGAGCAGGAGCGGGTTGAGGTCAGGAGACGGAGGGCTCGGGGAGGTGCCTTATAAGCCACTGTCAGGACTTAGCTTTTACTACGAGCGAGATAAGAAGCTACTGGGGGTTTCTGAGCAGAGGAGAGATAGGATTTTTACTTCGCAAGATCATTTTGCTACAGTGTTGAGCCCAAAACCTGTGAGCGCTGGGGCAGGTGGAAGCAAGGCCGCCCTCTAGCCGGCGTTTGCCATCCTCGAAGCAAAGGTGGTGGACACTTGCCCTGGGTTAGCAAACTCGAGCAACGGCTACATTGCGGAAGTCTTCTGAAGGTAGAACAGGTAGAGTGGTCTGATGGCCCGGATGAGTGAGAGAAAGAAAGGAGATGAGAACAACTTGAGTTGTCATTGGTGACACTGACGACAGTGGCGGGGCAAAGGGACCGGAGCGAATTTAACGAGAGAATAGGAAAAGGATGTGATGCAATAAATACGAACATTTTCAAAGAATTTTGCTATGAAGAGGAGCAAGGAAGTGGGAAGACTGGAACAGGGGTGAATGGGGCTAAGAAATATTTTGGGGACAGGATAAAAACTTGCTTGCATAGTGATGGGAATGACCCGATAAAGAGGGAAATTGCTGGGGTTGGTGCTCTGGTAAAGTACAGAGGGAAGAACTGAGGGAGTGATGACCTTGAGCACAAGGAAAATGCTGATCACTGGGAAGGGCTGGAGGAGGAGCAGTGTCTGCAGGGGGGACATAATTCTCCAGCCAGAGAGCAAATGAACTTTACTTCCAGCTCCATTTAGAAAAGTCTCAAGAAAGAATTTTAAATTGGCCTCGCTTGGGTCACAGGTCCACCCTTGGCCAGTGGTGTCCCGGAGGGTAAGATACTGAAATTGGCAATATTTACCAGGACTACGTTTCTTTTGAAAAACTTAAACGTTGAAACCATTAAAAAAGAAAAGAAAAAAAAAAAAAAAAGTCAAATTAAAGCAGGCCAAAGTAACAGAACACGCAATAGCTTATTTATTCATTCATTCATTCATTCATTCATTGTGAGAGACTGAAGGAAGGGGCATAGAGAGACGAAGAGAGAGAGAATATGCATGGGGCCTTGAACTCATGAACTGTGAGATCATGACCTGAGCAGAAATCAAGAATCAGATGCTTAACTGACTGAGCCACCCAGGCACACAAAAGAGCATCTTTTTTAAGAAAATATTTAAAATAATATAGCTTGTAGTACTGTAACAATAATGTAAAAATAGTGTGTATATAAAACTGGTAACAATGCATCATTATGTTGCTTGGGAGTTTGGGGACAGGAAAGAGAGAAAGAAGCGAGCCAACATACCAAGAACAGTAAAAACCCTGAATATAAAATTCATAAACCCTAAGTGTTCCTTGAATTTCTTTTTTTTATTCTTTTCTCATTGACACACTGCTGTACTCTCTTACTTTTAAATTGGTAGAGTTCATCACTGGAGACATACTCTGAAAGGTGGCTCCTTTTAGATTATGGAAGCAGTAGGTTCAGAAGAAGGATTTTTATAAAATAGGCAGTTGTAGCTTGTTTCAAATATGTATCACTTAAGTGAAGCAGAGAGTTGAATAGAATTGCTCAGTGGATATTCTGGGGGAAAAAAATGGTCAGGCTAGGTTATTATCCATCTTCACCAAAGAACTGGGGTTCTAACTCCAATGCATAATTATTCAACTTCCCAGTTCACTTGAATATATATACACACAGCTTTAGTGATCAGCTTCTAGATAAGAGAGGGACAAATTGGAAGAGATAGAAAATCAAAGTGGATGTCTATTAATGCAATTCACAATTCAAACACCTAGAGTAAAACTAGATAGATGGAGGTGGGAAAGAAGAAAAGTTAACAAAAGATTCCAGCTCCTTGACCTAGAACAGAAATCTCAGTATTCATCAAATGCAAGGAGTTATATTACAGGAATCCCTGGACGTATTTTTAATTGCCTTTTCAGCATAAGCCTTAAATTTGAGTCTAACCTTGATTCTAGTTTAACTAACTGGTTAACTTGGAGAAAACCACTTACCATCTTTGAGCCTTATTGAATAAATTTCAAAAATTGTAAACTGATGTGAAACATTAATCACTACTTATAATGAATGATACTCTACTATATATAGTTATAAGCTATATGATATATGCATAATATGCATATATTTGGTGTGCATTATATATATCCTGTATGTATTACATATATGTGATATGAGCTGGGAATATTTTATTTTATTTTATTTTTTAATGTTTTTTTTTTTTTATTTATTTTTGAGACAGAGAAAGACAGAGCATGAGCAGGGGAGGGGCAGAAAGAGAGTGAGACCCAGAATCTGAAGCAGGCTCTAGGCTCTGAGCTGTCAACACAGAGCCCAACGCAGGGCTCGAACTCACAAACCGCGAGATCATGACCTGAGCCAAAGTCGGACGCTTTACCGACTGAGCCACCCAGGCGCCCCCATTTTATTTTATTTTATTTTATTTTATTTTATTTCATTTCATTTCATTTCATTTCATTTTGTTTTATTTTGACTCTGTGTATCGCTTATTAACTGCACAGCCTTCAGCATCATGCCTAGCCTCTCTAAGCTCATGTTTCTTCATTCATATCTTTGCTGAGTTGTTTTGAGGGTCACATGGAATTTTCTATAGCTTCTGCCACATGTGGGAACCTAAAACTATAAATTATTAATATAATTATTTTTATCTGTTTTCATAATTCTTTTTTAAAATAATGTTTATTTATCTTGAGAAAGACAGAACTGTGGAGGGGCAGAGAGAGGGGGAGAAAAAGAATCCCCACCAGGACAGTGCAGAGATCAACTCAGCCTTGATCCCACAAACCGTAAGATCGTGACCTGAACCGAAACCAGAAGTCAGATACCTAACCATCTGAGCCACCCAGTTACCCCTTTATCTATCTTCATATTCTTTGGCTTTAATGTTATCACACATTTTGAAGATCCATAATCATCTCCACCTTCCATTTCTCATTTTTAGTTCTAAAACCAAAAGAGGAAGGATACATATGCGTTTCTACTATTGTGTATTGTTATCACTATACTTCTAGCACCGGATGCAACAGAGGTTGAGCTTATTGGAAAAAATTGTGACTCAGAAGTAGAAGTGAGTCCTATCAAGTACTTTTCAGAGACGTGTCCTATGAGAATTATTGGTTACACTTCTATTTTTTTTTTTTTTAATTTTTTTTTCAACGTTTTTTATTTATTTTTGGGACAGAGAGAGACAGAGCATGAACGGGGGAGGGGCAGAGAGAGAGGGAGACACAGAATCGGAAACAGGCTCCAGGCTCCGAGCCATCAGCCCAGAGCCTGACGCGAGCCATCAGCCCAGAGCCTGACGCGGGGCTCAAACTCACGGACCGCGAGATCGTGACCTGGCTGAAGTCGGACGCTTAACCAACTGCGCCACCCAGGCGCCCCTTGGTTACACTTCTAGAGCAGATCACTAGGCTTGCAGGAGCATGCTCTTAGAACATCAGTGATTTTTCTAAGCAGATCAGGATCTCCTATTAATTGTGAAAGAGACCACTTTTAACTCTGCTTCCCATCACTTCTGGCAGAAAAATGTGGAAGGGCTCGGTGATCCCATTTTAGGTTCCTTTAAAACTTGAATGATGTTGGCAGAATTATGGAAATTGGATTAGTAAGCAACTGCCAAACTCATGATTATGCATTTAAATAAATAATAATAGATTTAAAACAAATATAAATATTTCCATATATAATTCAAGTATCTTATTTTGATGTAATTTCAGTATAACACTGTGTGTTCATACTTGAATGTAATTTCCATTGCATTTTTGTGTAACTTCTTTAGCATCCGTATTGTTATGTAATTGACACACAATGAAATTAACCATTTGAAGTGTTCAATTCAATGGTTTTTCATGTATTCACAGACTTGTACAAGCATCACCACAATCTAAGTTTTTGGAATATTTTTATCAACTCAAAAATAAACCCCACATGCATTAACATTTGCTCTATAATCCTTCCTCCCTCACATACCTCAGCCTAATGCCCTAGGCTAATATACTTTCTGTCTTTATTGATTCACCTGTTCTGAACTTCTTTTAAAAATGGCATCGTGTAATATGTGGCCTTTTGTAACTGTCTTCTTTCACTTAACATAATGTTTTCAAGGTCCATCCATATTGTAGCATGTATTGGTACTTTATTCCTTTTTATTATCAAATAACATTTTATTATATAGGTACACCACATCTTAATTATCTATTCATTGAAGGACATGTGTGATATTTCCATTTTTTTTCCTATTTTGGATGATGCTACTATGAATATTCATGTACAATTTTTGTGTGGGTATATATTTTTCTTTCTCTTGGGTTCACACCTAGAATGGAAATGCTGAGTCAAATGGTAACTGCTTAACATCTTGAGGAACTGATAAAATATTTCCACAGTGGCTGTGCCACTGCTATATTCTTACTAGCAATGAGTGAGAATTCTAACTTTTCCACGTTATTGTCAACACTTGTTACTGTCTATCTCTTTGATTATAACCATCATAGTGGGTACAAATTAGTGTCTCATGTGGTTTTAAGTTGCATTTTCCTAATAATTACTGATGTTGAACATGTCTTTCCGTGTTTATTGCCCATTTCTATGTTTTCTTTGGAGGGATGTCTACTCAGCTTCTTTTCTCATTTTTAAATTGAATTGTCCTTTTATTATCGAGTTGTAAGGAATATTTACATATTATAGATGTATAAAAGTCCATTATCAGATATGTGATTTTCAAATATTTTCTCTGATTCTCTGGGTTGTCTTTTAACTTTCCTATTGGCATCAATTGCAGCATAAAGGCTTTAATTTTAATGTCGTTGAATTTATCTTTTTTGCTGAAGAGCACTTTTTTTGGGTGTTATATCTAAGAAACCACTGTCTAAACCAAGGCACACAAATTTACAACCATGTTTTCTTCTAAGCCTTTTATACTTTTGCTCTTATGCTTATGTCTGTAACATATTTTGTGTTGATTTTTGTGAAAAATGTGAGGTGGATGGTCCATCCAAATTTATTCTTTTGCATGCAGATATTCAGTTGTCTGAGGGCCATCTGTTGAAAATTATTCTTTACCCATTGAATAGTCTTGACACCCTTGTTAGAAATCAACTGACTATAAAGGTATGGGTTCTTTCTCTCTTTTTTTAATGTTTATTTATTTATTTTGAGAGAGAGCAGGGGGAGGGCATAGAGAGAGGGAGAGAGAGAATCCCAAGCAGGCTCTGCACCCTCAGCACAGAGCCTAATGCAGAGCTCAGACTCATGAACCATGAGATCATGACCTGAGCCAAAATCAAGTGTCAGACATTTAACCGACTGAGCCACCCAGGTGCCCCTGTATGGGTTATTTCTCAACTGTCAATTCTATTCAGTTGATCTATAAATTTATCGTTATGCCAGGATTTCACAGTCTGGATTACTATATCTTTGTAGTAAGATTTGAATTTGAGATTTGGTCTTATTTTTGAAGGTTATTTTGGCATCCTAGATTTCTATACAGATTTTTGAATTAACTTGTCAATTTCTGCTAAAAGTCTTGAGGCCTTCCTGTGATTCATTGTGGCCCTTCCTCCCGCAATGGTCACCTCTGCCTGCTCAGGCTGCCTCTGTCGCTTGGACTGCTCTGGAGAAAACATGGTGTCTGCCCTCAATTTGTGAACAGTGCTAGCTCTCAGCTCAAAGGCAAATAATTCAACTTTGTGAATTGATCAACAAGAATAAGGAACTTTTTGCAAGTAACTTATCATATCTGGGCACTATGTTTGGAGCTTCTGATGTATTGGAACACTTCTTGGGTGTCCTTGCTGTTTTGTTGCAAGGTTTTCTATGCCCAGCATTCCTGGTTCCCAAATATGATTATTCCAGGTATAGCTTTTCATTAGTACTTATAATGGGGAACATATTCAATATGCAACAAATAACTTTGCTGGGCTTTGCCATCAGTTAACAAATGCACTTGTGGAAAGCAAACAGCCCCTGGGAGGAATTGGCATCCTTAATGTAGCAATAGACAAGCTTCAGATGAATGCAAACTAACTGACTTCCATACCTGCTAATCTTTGCCAGCTTTGCTTGCAGGCAAAATGCTTTAAGTGTGCCCTTCCATATCTTGACATAGATATGATAGGTAGCTGTAAAGAGAATAGAGCTCTATTCATCTTGAGTTTTGTCTTATGGGTGTTTTATGATGCTGTGACAATTTGGAGGCCCTGTGGGCCTGGGGAGGGGTTAGCTAATTCCTAGAGACAGCTAACAACTTGCCTGTGAGCATGCATTTGACATGCAAATTAATCAGTCCCTTCAGATACTCCTCTGCCTGTCTCATTGTCAGACTCCTGCCATTGGGAACATTATCCCCCCCACCCTAAATCACCCCAGATCCAGGCATGGGACAACTACGGACCACCACTATAACCCAGAGCATACCAAAATTATTCAAACATCCATTCCTAAACTTGCTTAGTTTGCCTGCTTTACCTTGCCTGTTTCTTCCCTCAAAAACCAGAATAAAGGCTTTGAGCCACACTTTGCCCTGGTTCCTTCTGCCCCCTGATTGACCATAGTGCTTCCTCATGTGGTCCTATGTGGAGTGCTGTGCCCTCTCCTCTTGGGAAGTATAAACGACAATATTTTCAATGGCAATTATCCCCTGATCTATTGGCCTCTCTATATCTGAAAATCCTAGGCACATTTTAGAACAGGAGGCTATGATGCAAAGCACTTTTTATGATACTGTTATATGGAAGAATTATCTGGGCCAGGCTGACGAGCACTTTACTTTTTTGAGCAGGCTAAACCCAGGCCTGCTGTGGTGATCAGTCATATCATGTTGGAGTCATGTATAATAAGTGCATTCTAGCTTCTCTGATGCTACTTAGCAAAGTACAGTAGCTACCAAAATATAACGTCTCAGATTATGAGTAGATTCATTAAGTCCCTTAGCAGTGTTTACCATGAGTTACCACGAATTTATTCAACCAACAATCTTTCAAGACTTTCAAACCTGGTACATTAATTACAGTGAAATTTTTGCTTAGGATAACATCATGCGACTGGAGAAGCAAAACTTGTTATCTCTTTAAAAGAATACTGAAAGGCTTGCAAAGACTTTTTAAACATTATTGTCATGAAATTTGGCAAGGTGTGCGCAATTACCTGGACCTCAAGAGACAGAAAAACACATACTACACATGACAGAAGATGGTGAGATTTTTGCAAGCATGTTATGATCAGTTTTTCTAATGACTACTCCAGAATATAATATATAATCCAGCCATGCTTCATAACATTGATCCGGAAATGTTGAAATAAAGAGAGCTTGATGAGTGACCGAAAGCCATGGATCAAGAGGCTGTGGTGAATCCCCAATCTGCATAAAAGAGAATGGGATCACAAGGTGAATCAGTAAACAAACCATATAGTTGCTCTTGAAACTAACATGCATCCTGAGTTAAATAAAGGTGAAACCAACCATCGCCTTGGCCAGAGGCAAATGTTACACGGTGGCAAGGGAGGACCAAGACTGTCTCACCTGGATATTAGAGAATTAAATTTTTTTTTTTTTTGACAAATCCTGGCGATACCTCCTAGCTGCAGTACCTTTAACTGCTTGCCCCGTTGCTGAACACAAACCTCTGCTTGACACAGGCTCCTGCTGGACGTGAGAGACTCCATGTTCCTCTCTACAAATACAGCACAAGTTTATTCCTTTGCAGTTCTGGAAGTCAGAAATCCAAACTAAGTTTCACTTAGCTGAAGTGAAGGTATCCACAAGGCTGGTTCCTTCTGGAAGCATTAAGGGGAGAGTCTGTTTCCTTGCCTTTTCAGTGTCTAGTGGTTGCCTCTATTCCTTGGCTTGTGGCTCCTTTCCAAACTGCCAACGTTCTCGACTCCTATCTCTGCTTCAGCAGTTTCATTGCCTTTTGACTCTGACTCCTGCTGTGTCCTTCTGATAAGGACCATTGTGATTTTACTGTGTCTATGTGGATAATCCAGTGTGATCTCTCCCTGTCAAAATCCTTAATTAAACCCCATCTGCAAAATCTTTTTCACCATACAAGGGGATATTCACAGGTTCCAGAGATTAGAATGTGGATGGGTTTGGGGCAGTGCGTTACTGCTGCTTAGAGTACTGCCATCTTAACAATACGATGTCTTCTGACTCAAGACCATGGGATGTGTTTTCCTTTGTTTAGATCTTCTTTAATTTCTTTCAACGGTGCTTTGTCGTTTTCAGTGTATAAATTTTTCACTTCTTCTGTGAAATTGATACCTAAGTATTTTATTCTTACTGATCTATTATCAATGGAGTTGCTTGCTTAACTTCATTTTACAAATGATTAATCTAGTATCCAGAAGCACAATTGATGTTTATATATTAATATCGTATACTACAATCTTATTGACTCATGTATTAGTTCTAATAGCTTTATGGTGGATTATGTAGGATAGTCCATATTCAAGACCATGCCATCTGAAATAGAGACTTTTTAATTTCTTCTTTTCCAACCTGGATGACTTTTATTTCATTTTCTTGCCTACTTGCCCTGGATTGAAGTTTCAGTAAAGTATTGAATAGAAATGGTGGGGTCAGATATCCTTGTTTACATTACATATTTATTATAAATGAAATCTCATATTTAATTTAGAAAAATCAGAATTTGCAGGTAGGTAGAATATCGGAAAATAAAATCATCTGTACTTCTGCATTTGGATGGAGTAATTTGTAACAGATCAAGCTACTACTAAGAACAGGTAGGGGGGAGAAAATCCAAATAAAATGTAAAAGATAATTTAAAAAAAAATTTTAATGTTTATTTATTTTTGAGAAAGAGAGCACAAGCAGGGTAGGGACAGAGAGAGAGGGAGTCACAGAATCCAAAGCAGGTTCCAGGCTCTGGGCTGGCAGCACAGAGCCAGATGCGGGGCTCGAACCCACAAACCACAAACTGTGAGATCATGACACGAGCCAAAGTCCGATGCTTCAGTAACTAAGTCACCCAAGCATCCCTGTAAAAGGTAATTTTTAATCGCATTAGAAATCTGTGGAAGCAACATGTACTAGAGGAACTCTGGCTGAGGACAGAATTTTGGAAAGGTGAGCTGATCATCTGCAAGTACATTTTTTAGAGGGCATCTGCAATTTTGGATGCAACCTCTCATCTGAGAATATGAGCTTGGCCTGTGTCGAAAGCTTTAGAGGCTAAGGGCCAAGATAAGAAATGAACCAGACACAGACTGAGTCCTAATAAAACTGAAACCCAAGCTTTACTCAACTTAGTTTTAAGGTGAGCAGCCCTCCTCTCTGTTTGTCTGCATGTTAAAATTTACACGGTTTTGGTTATAAAAATATTGCTATGTTTGCCAATATAAAGGATTGTATAATTGAACACAAGAGAGAGAATAAAACTACAATAAACACACACCTCTAGAAACTCAAGTGTTAAAAATCAGACAAGGACAAAATAACCTTTACTAATATATTCAAGGAAAAAAAAAGAAAAAGATGAGAAATAGATTAAAAGATGAAAAATTCGGGGCACCTGGGTGGCTCAGTCACTTAGGTGTCCAACTTTGGCTCAGGTCATGATCTTGTAGTTCGTGAGTTCAAGCCCTGTATCAGGCTTGGTGCTGACAGCTGGGAGCCTGAAGCCTGCTTCAGATTCTGTCCCCTTTCTCTCTGCTCCTCCCCCTCTCACGCTCTGTCTCTGTCTCTCTCAAAAACGAATAAACCTTAAAATAAATAAATAAATAAATAAATAATGAAAATTTGCTTTGAATTCTATAAAATGAAAAAATGGAAATACTAGGATGGAAAAATTTATACCAAATTATATACTGAGAATTCTATGAATGAATTTATCACAATAATAGGGAAATCAAATGCCAAAATATACAACTAAATTTTTTCCATACTCTCAGTGTTAAATTAGGTATCTCTAAAAATTCCATGGGTCAAAAGAAGAAGTGAGAATAGAAATTAAGCAGTATTTATACCGAATACCATTGAATACAAAACCCATTGAACTTGTGAGATGCAGTCAACGCAGAGTTTAGAAAGAAATTTGCTATTTAAGTGCATATATCAGAAAATAAATGCCTAAAAATATCAGTGATCTAAATTTGATCTCACTAAGCTAGGAAAAGAACTGTAACCTATATAATGTAGAATGATGCATATAAATAAGACAAGAGCATTAGTCAACAAAATAGAAGATAAAATATGTAATAGAGAAAAATTAACAAAGCCACAATTTGGTTTACTGGAAAAATTAATAAAAGCAATAAACCACTATCAAGAAAAGTTAATGGAAAAAAAGAAAACACACGTTACCAATATCAAGAAGGAAAAAGAGGATTTTAACATATAGAGTCTGTGAAAAGAAAATGAGAGCATGTTTTGAAAGAATTAAAGTCAATGATCTGATTAGAAAGTACATTGAGTTTTGTCATTTTTGTTTTCAAAAAGCTTTCAAAATCTCCCTGTTACCCTGAGGTTAAACAAGGGCAAATATGATCTGCTGCTTGTCCATATTTTCCTTTCATCAGCTGATACTTGACCTGCTCTTCCCTCTTTAGGCCACAGCTATACTGGCTACTGCTTTCTTTCACTCCTCCATACTGATTCTAACCAGCGTCAGGATTTCTACAAATGCTATTGTCTCTGGGTTAGACTAGGTGAGCCAAAAAATCTTTAGTATGGCTCCTTACTCCTGAGAGTCCTTGAAAGCATACTTTGCAATCTTAATTTAACATGACATAATTTCTTGGGATATGAAAAAGCCCAGAGCATAATCTCCAAATAGATTATTGCAGTGAACTCTGTAATCGATTTTTCTTGAATTAAAAAAATATATAATGATAAAAAGTAGTTGACAAATACATAATAGTAGAAAAGAGGAAAAAGCAATCCATATTCCAGTCTTCCAAAAGAAAAGTATTATTAACATTGCTGAGTAGAGTGTTATATTTTATTTTTATATAATGTAATTTTAAGTAATTCCCCACATTGTACTTTTTATGAATTTGTAATATCCCATTATATGGATATATCATAAATAATTATTTCCGTTCTGATAGAAAATTAACTTCTGATTCTTTTCTATTATAAATAACACTTTGATAAACATAGTTTTTCATAAAACATTTTTGAATTTAGGGTTATTTCCTTAGACCATATTTCCTAATTATGTCACTATTAGGTCAGAAAGTATGCAGTTTTTGAATGATTACTACATGATGCCAAAGTACTATCTCAAGCAAAATGCAGGGCATCTGGGTGGCTTAGTTGGTTAAGCAACTGACCCTTAATCGTGGCTCAGGTCTTGATCTCAGGGTCATGAGTTCAAGCTCTACATTGGGCTCCACTCTGGGCGTGAAGCCTACTCAAACAAAATAATAATAATAATAATAATAATAATTAATAAAGCAAAATGTTGCTGCTCACCTCATTAGAAGAGTATGACGGTGCCCTCTCTTTTAAGCTCTTCCCAAAACCGGATTTTCTCAATTTTAAAAATATTTGCTAATCGGGAATTAGATACCATGTTCATTTTAAAGACACATTTCTATTTATTTTATTGCTAGTACTTTCTACAGAGGTTCGTGGTTCAGTTACATTTTCCTCTGTATATGTTTTTTAATTGCAAGAATATTGTCTTTAGGTTGATAACTTTTCAGACTACTTGAAATCATTAGCAGTAAAGTTACACTGCCCATGTGTATAGAATAGAAAACAATGTATAGATGCCTTTAAGAAGAAAAGGAGGTGTTAGTTTTCACGAAAAGTACTTGAATTGACCTTCAGACCATTTTTCACATAGTTTACAGAAACTAACCATTCCTCAATTTGTTGTTCTTTACTACTTCTTGCAAAGCACTATGTTAGACATAGTTAAAAGCACAAAGTTCCTAAGGAGGCATGTCTGCTCTGTATTGAAGAGAGGTTGCTGATAAAATTGTTAATTAGCAAGTTATCAAGATATCCATGTCATTGTGTATTGTAAAATGCCCATGGGCCAAATGTAAATTATTCAAAAATTAACACAGGAAAAGCAAAAGCTGGATCAGCAAGTTGAAGGTCATATCTACCTGATAGACTGAAATGCTAATCAACCCATAATTATTAAAGATGAGTATAGATAGAAATAAGCATTTCTGAACAAAAAAAATACATTATAATTTACCTTAATTCACTTAATAAAACTTTCAAATTAAATTTATGAAATTATTAAGTCAGTCACAATTCCTCTTTAATAAATCTAAAATTTTTCTAGTGAGACTTATACAATGTAGCTTAAATGAAAGGAATTCCAGTTTTTTGTGAAAAATACCAAAAGGAAAGAAAAACAAGGATCATTGCCCTCCACCTCTAATTCCTATGAACACTTTCTAAATTCTGTTCTATTTGTACCATTTCCTTTTTTTTACTATTTATTTATTTACTTTTAAGAGAGAGAGAGAGCACACACAAGTGGGGGTGCGGGTGGGGGCAGAGAATCTGAGGTGGGCTCTGGGCTGACAGCAGAGAGCCCAGTGCAGGCCTCAAACTCACGAACCATGAGATCATGACCTGAGCCAAAGTCCGATGCTTAACCGACTAGGCCACCCAGGAGCCCTGTACCATTTCTAAATACAATTACAATATTCAAAAAAATCAAGTCAGACACCTAGAGTGCCATAAAAGGCATTAGGGGAAACTAAACAGATTTTATTTTCTACTAGTAACAAATGGGACAAAGACATTTTTTTCTGAATCATAAATGCTAATTTACAGCCACTTGGCAAACAACTAAATGTCTGTACAACAATATAGATGTCACTCTTGGTTAATTATTTTCAGCGTCTATTAAGAATTAATCTAATGTTTGAGTGCATCTCAGGTTTTCTACTATGGTGAACAGTTTATTATCAAATATGTCAGATCATTTGAAGTTAGTAAATATTCATTGGGCCCTATGTGTTTACAGCACTTCTAGCTGTGAGCATTTTCACAGTGAAGACAATCCAAGTCCTGCCTTCAATGACATTGAAGTAATGGATATGTTCCTGATTGAACTGGGATTTTGGTTCATCAAACACTTTGTTAATTAATGGCTTACTACCCCCAGAATTGTCCACTTAACTCTGCTCCAGGGAAATGACCAAGTTGCCTACGAGAGCACAAAACACCCTCAAATGGGTGCAAATCAAGAACTTACAAAAAAATAGCATATTTTATTTATTGAACATTTTTATGTGATATAATGAGGAACTTTTTAATATATCTAGTGGGGAATTCTTTATGTATATGTAAATGTTTTTCGCTTTATCCCTTACAACAATGTATAAAAAAGCTAATTTTGTGAAAATCACTTTACGGATGAGAAAACTGTGGCTTAGGGGCTTGATAATTTCGCCAAGATCCCATAACTAGTGACAAGTGTTGCTGACCCACCTGTGATCCCACAGCCTGTGGTGTATCTAAACTGCTCAAGAGCATGGTCTTCTTCAAGGCCAAGCCATTGCTTCTAGAGCCACTTAACTTACAACGAGATACAGCATGTTTTATGCATTCCTGTCTATAAAGAGAGTAAAGAAACAATCCAACCTCCTCCCGGAGCCTCCTGACTCCATTTCTGATCTGCAGATCTGTAGGGATCTTTCCACTGATTTGCACTCTGATTACCATTTCCTTTTTTGCACAATCAACTGTGGTCTGGTGCCCTTTAAAGAATAAGGAAGAAGCTTTGTGTTAAAATTTTTAAGTACTTTGAATCAAATTGCGAATAAAGTGATCGAACTCTGGGAAAATAGAATCCAAGGTAATAATGCTAATGTAACACTTCCACACAGAGCAGACACTCAATGTTCAAAGATCCCAACAACCTGTTGATGCAATCATACTTCTAAGGGAACAAATCTGTGCTCCTGAGTATATTTCCAAGTTTTAATGAGCATTCACAATGTTAAAGCAATTTGCGTATTCTTCTTTAATTTATTTGTGTTGAATAGAGCTTATTCAGCCACCAGGAAATGTGCTCAGCCTTGTGATCGCTAAAACATAGAGAAGTTTGTGAACACTTTTGAGAAAAGGAAGGTTGCTTGGAGAAAAAGCAGAAGAGGAAGAAATCATGGGCTTTGAGGATATTAGAAAGTAAGCAAGTCTGGTAACCAAGAAACACAGACAGAAAGGAGGCGTTGAGAGAAACCAGCCTTTCCAGAGAAACACTTGGCCCAAGATTATCAGGAGGGTCAGATGGGGAGAACACATCACTTCTGAGGCCTCTTGTGGTGCACAAAAATCCTCTGGTCCAAGAGCACTGACCCATGCCTTCACAGTTGCTTTAAATAGACCAACTCTAACTGGACCCTTCACAGGAAGTCAGCACAGCCTTATGTTTAATTGTTCATCCTCAGGTATGAGTTGCCAGATGAGTGACTGCTTCCTGGCAAATCTGAGCAGGCCCAGGACCCACTGCCTCCTTCATCCATTTTTATCAGACCAAAGTGGGTGTTAATGAATGTGAAAAGTGAGAGATTGTGTTTCTAATGTTTTATAAAAATGTACCAGTTATTCTTTTTCAAATGTTATAAACTCAATTTTTTAGGTTTTACAGATATGTAAACAGTTAGTCTAAAATGCTGCTCCTCATGTTCTTGGCTGTAAAAGAAGAAAATTTTGTCTCACTCCCAGACCACAGAGTAAACTGATTTATATATGCAATTTGATAAACCAATCTTGCTTTTGGATGCAACTTTTGGTAGCTTCTTCAATTATTTTAAAAATGTTTGCTATATCAGTAAGTTCCATAGTTAATTTTTATTGAAACCCAAAAGTGGTTCCTTGAGGGAGAGGATTTGCTGGTCTCATTGGTGGTGATGGGCCTTTGAGAGTCTCCAATGAGATCATGACACTTGCTTTGGAAACTATAATGTACTCTGTAGTGTGGAAGTCGTATTTTGATTTGGTTTGAATAAAAAGAATAGCAACAAGCAAATATTTGCATTCGGTCTTGTCTAAAGAAATGCACAGCTCTATTAGGTTGTGTTGAAAATGAGGAGTGAAGAAACACCCAAATGAGGGAAAACACGAATCAAGCGTCATTTTCTTTTAATACCAAAAAACATATCATACTTTCTCTTGCTTCAGGGGGTTGCCACATGCATGTAGTGTCCCCTGCTTGGACACCCCAGCCCTCAACCTCTTTACCTGGTTAACCTCGGTACTGTCAGCTTAGGCACCACTTGGGAATATGAGTTGATGAGATTCTTGCAGAAGTGGGAGGAAGCTCTGTCCTCTGTCTTGTTTATCATGTGTACAGCATAAAGATGCCATGTCTTTATAGGAAACTCTTCACAGAATAAACTAATTCAAATGAAGGACTCCTTGGAGGTAGAAGTGACCGTGAAAATGTCATCCTTGCTCCCTTGCTCAAATTCCCCTTCCAACCCTGAAATTGACAAAACTTGGGTGAGAGTTCGGTCATCTCCACTGTTTAGGAGGGGGCTTGAGCCAACCTTATGTAAATTCCAGGGAGCTGGGAAACCTCAGCTGATATCTGGAAGACATGAGCACAACCAGAAGAGTGTAGCCTGTTGTCAGGAGGTCATTTGGTAGACAGGTGGGGGTAAATAAAGAGAAGACAATGATCACTTTCATTTATGCTACCTTGCAGTATGTACAGAGATGCCTGAATCTTGTTTAGGTGATTCACTGCTCTGTCCTATCCATCTACCTCTCTGGATCATAGGTTCACAATGTTTTATGTTCGTCGGGTCTGCTGGGCTCTTAGCCGAGACTTCTTTTATGGATGAAAGACAAATTTATAGACAAAAGGACAAATAGCATGCCTGGAGATACCATCTTATAGCCTTAGTAATCTTTCCAGAAAATTCAAATCTATAAAAACCTTTTCACAATGTACCAACAATACAGGAACTAACGATATGATATCCAGATTATTGAAGGGCTCACAGAATAAACTGTGGCACATATAATCCAATAAAAGTGTTTAGATCTATTGTTCTTTGACTTTTGTTTTAGAAAAGATTCAACCAGTGTTTGTGGGGAAAAAACAGTTGTCAATAAATGAGTGGATTTATTCTCTCTCTCTGATGGATTTATTCTCTCTCTCTGATGATTTCTAAAGATAGCCTGTGCCTTTACAGGTGATTTATTGGTCCATAAAAGACCTTCTTTTTAATATAATTTAAGGAATGTAATTTATTTAAACTACAATATTTAACATAAAATCTTCAATAAGGAAAAAAAAATGGAGAAGGCAAAATACCACGACGTGTAGATACTTAGACCAAATAGTTCAGATAAGTTCATTTTGTAAAATCTATTGAACTACCTGGTAGTAGGTTCTGAATAGACATTCCTCCTCTGCTTGTGAGCAATTAGAAAGGAGTTTGGGGTAAGGGCTTTGAAGATGAGGAGGTGCCCGTGGCTCTTCTGTCATTAGTTACAGCCTTGAGCTGGCAAAATAGACAAGTATTATTGATTTTATGAAATTTGAGAAAATTGCCAGAATTTAAGAAATTGCAACGTGAAAAGTTGGCTGAGGACTCTTACTGTCAACAGGTGGGGAGTGAGCATGGTCTAGACCATGGCATTTGTCCCTTAAATCCCACAAATAATGTAGTCTTTATAACAGGGTAAAAATAACACATGGTACCCTTATGTTAACAGCATTCAACTAGAATTCTGAGAAACACCCTTTTTTGAAGAATAGCAGTATTGACCTTTGCAAATAATTCTCACGATAACCATTTCGTGTGTGGGCTTTGAAGTCACAAGAGCAAAGTTTCAATGCTGGCTCCACTCCTCAGTAATTGCGTGACTCTGGGCATTAATTAACCTCTCTGTGTCTCTGTTACTTCACCTATAATGTGGGGATAATTATAGTATCGACCTCATCTGTATGTGCAGGGGTAATAATAGTATCTACCTCAGAGGTGTTTTGAGACTTAAGATAATAAATGTAAAGCATTTAGAACAGTATATACTTAGCAAGGTCTCAATAATAGTAGCTATTAATATCTTTTCAATGTCTTAAATTTACAGATGAGCAAGCAGAAGCTCAGGGAGCCTGTGTGCGCTACAGGTTATGTCTCTAGAAAGTGGCAGAGCGGGGAATAAAGCGCAGTTGCACCTGATTACAAAGCACATATTCCTTCCCACATCATCATATTGTAAGTCTGCATATGGGCCAAAATAAAAGAAGAAAAAGAAGCAGGTCATTGGTTTAGTTAGGTAAGGGAGAGACAGAAAGGAAAGGGTGGCTGATTATGGGAAAATGGTGGGTTTCAGACTCAGCGGTAGGGGCACCTGGTTGGCCCCCGATGGTTGAGCCTCCCACTCTTGATTTCCGCTCAGGTCATGATCTCACATGGTTGTGACATCGGATACCCCCACCCCTGCATTTGGTGCCAAGCTTGGTGTGGAGCCTGCTTAGGATCTCTCTCCCTCTCCCTCTCTCTCTGCCACTCCCCTGCTCACATACGTGTGTGTGTGTGTGTGTGTGTGCATGTGTGAGTGAGCGCTCTCTCTCTCTCAACAACAACAAAAAAGGCTCAGCAGTAAGGTTATTTGAGCTGGTGACTTGGTCTAGAATATGACTGTGGGCATGACTTAAAATGAAATAAGGTGGTGGTAGTTTGAAGCTATCCAAAAGTTTATCCTGCTCAGAGATATTCGATATAGGATTGTAAACAAATCTCTTAATATTCTGCGTCTTAGTTTTGCAATTTGTGAAATAAAAAGAATAGACCAAATCATCTTTTTACTTGCCTCTCACATGTAAATCTTTGACTCAGTGACACAATCGGTGTTAGTTTTCATCTGATTTAAACGTCAATCTTTCATATTTTAAATGAACCCGTTAAGTGAGCCCTACCTTATTTATGAATAAATATTTGTTGAGTCCTTACTAAGCATATAAACCATGACAACTATTTTAAGAGTTAAAAAGAGACATTAGTGTTAACCCTTCTCTTAAGACATCCCTCCTGCCACATTCTAGCAGGAAGAGCAGGGCAGACACACAAGGCATTCACTGGAAGCAGAAACCAAGTAGTTCTCTTCTAAGCACTGAAGTGGAATGCTACTGACATTTCAAACCTTGGTGGGTGTGCAGTTTGAGCGGGGCTGAGAATTTGAATAGGGGAGAAAAGAGATAGTCTGATTAAGTTTAGGGAACATAAATACTTCCATGAACCAAAACAGCTTTGCCGGAGTGTAGGGAATGTGAAGACACAACTTAATATATACAAGCCCAATAACCCAGAGGGCAATAAGGAACCAGATAAAGTTTTAAGCAGAAGATGACTAGATTAGAGCTATAACATATTTTGGAAGCACTGTGACAGCAGATGGTTTGGCTGGGGCAAAGAAAGTGAGGAAAGGTCAGCCAGTAAGGAATTGCCATTGTTAATCTATATCACCAATGGACAAATGTGTGTCTTCGGTTGGAGGACCTGGTTTAGCCCGTTGGTAGCCATTAATATGCTTTTTGAATGAATAAATAATGGTTTAAGATTAGAAAAGAGATGAGAAAATGCTCTGCTGACCCATAATAAAATCCAATAGACTTGAGCTGACAAGGATTAATGTAATCCTGACAAAAATATAATAGCATTATAGAAAGCAGATTAAAGAACAGGAGTGTTTTTGTACACACGACCAAAAATACAATCTAATACATTAAAATGTCCATGTTATTTGCAGAATGGCTCTGTTTGATATTTTATTTTCACTCATTTCCATATATGCAATCAAAACTCCAATATATTTCACATCCAAGCTTGTGCTATGAAATAGGATAGTCTGGTCAAACAATATTATAATTATACAGCCTCGAAAATTTTACATGAAATCTTTCAAAGAAAGTTTCCTCCACAATATGGATATTGTACAATCACTTGGTGAGTCCTTTTGCAACATTTCCGTTTCAGTTCAATTTTGAGTGTGACTGTGGAGGGCCCAAATTAAATAAAACTGGGTGAGGTGAGTCACTTAAGTGTTAATTAGCTCAAGACTTCATTGATGGCTATACAGAAGCCTAGAAAATATAAGGACTGTATTGAACAGGTCCTCCCCTTAAACCATTTTCTGATATTATTAACAGGAGTAAAATATATTATTTTCTATTTATCCTGGATACTTGGCAAATATAACTAGCAAGTTTACACTAGAGCTTACAAATTTACCAGGTCTTATATAGTTGATTGCTATTGCAATTTTTTTCTTGTCTGCCTAGATGTCTTAGTAATTTTCATATCGTTTCTTATATGACGAACTTTTTTGGAAAGGGGGGGGTAGATACATGCCCCAGCCTCCCCCTTAGTACCAAAGAGACATAGCCTCTTTTACAGAAATGGCTCTCCTATCCCATTTTTACCTGTCTTTTGTATTCTGAGTCACAGCCCTTAAGCAAAAGAGAGGGAAAGCTAAGTAGGTGGTTACTGTGGAATGTCCTGTACGGTGAAGGTCTGGAAGTAAATGCTGGTATTCTACAGCCTGCCCACTGTGCTTCTCGATGGCCCCTAAATGCATATAGAGACCTGGAAGTACTTCAATAAAAGTAGAAGAAGGCTATGTTCTCTAACCTGATTCAATTTAGTCCTTTCTCTAACTGGTTATTTGAAAAAGTTAGTAAATGGGAGTCATAAGATATGATAGTTATATACCTTAATATTTTATCCATCTATCTATTTAATTGGTAATTTTTGATAGGAGGCTGGACTCATTTTTAAATACGAGTTTACATATTGGGGGTCTGATTTTTTTTTTTTTTTTAGATCACACTCATGATGCATCTTTACAATTTTAGAATTACGGTTTCTTTAGAATGACTAGAACTTAATGACAATCTGGGTGGAGAACCCTAGAGGACTTTCTCCTTCGCACCAGTCTCTTTCAGTTGTCTTGCTCATGCACAAAAAAAATAGTATATTTAACAGCCTTGTGTTGATAAGCCTTCCACCAATTTTTTGTTAGTTTTTACAGAAATAACAGCTCTTCTTTTTTGCACCCATATTTCATCACTTTGTTAAACAGCTAAGTAAAATATATAATTATAAGCAAGCCTGCCCTAAACAGGTTTGGGAAAAAACACAAGGAGCACTTGTTAAGTAGAGGGCTCATGTCACTGTAGCAGAATTGCACCATGCGGGTGGCCTGGAGCCGGCCAGCCACACGATCTCAGTGTGCTGTGGCAAGGTGTTCAATGTAAGAAATGGAGAACATCCATTAACTCCTGAGTTAGTTAAAAGGAGATTGATAAAATAAGCTTATTCCTCCCTGCTTTGTCAGCACCTGGGCTGTTACTGAATCTCTGAAGCAGTTGCTTATTTCAAGCACATATAATACAGATGAGGTAGCTTGATCTTGTGTAATTCCCCAAAATGTGGTTTCTTTTGCCTTTAAATAATGGGTACATTTCATAATAAACTAAGCTGTAGCTGAGAGCTACCAATTATTATCAAGCATTCAAAACTTAACAGGTGCTGCGCTCAGTATTTTTAATCACTTATTTTATTTAATCTTTTTAACAACTCTGCAGATTTGATATCACTGTTATCAGCATTAGCAGATGAGGAAACAGAGACTCAAAAGTGTAAAGTCATCTATCCAGAGTCTCACAGGTAATAGGCACCTGCCGCAGATTAAAATTCACATCCCCGTGAGCATAAAGCTGAAGCATTTAACCATTACACTTTTACTACTGTTCCATTTGTTTATTCATATGTTTTATTACATTTGGGGAATCCATTGATGGATTATGAAGGTTTCTCAACCTTGATTGCTTTCCTATTAGTCTTTCCCTAAAGATGCTCATCTTTAACTTCTCTGTCTAGGGTCCATGCTAATTTCCAAATTTAAATAATCAAAACTCCTGCAAACTTTTTATGACAATATTTTTATCACTCTTATTTTTTCAGGACCCGAGAGTCCTTCAATCTCTTTTCTTCCTCCCCTCTCTCCTTTCTTTTTTTTCATAAAAATAGTGTCTATTATGACATTCATTAATGTCATAACTGATCTTTCCTGCTTCCATCTTATCCCCCAACAGTCTGTTCACAGCTCAGTAGCCAGAGTGATTCCACTAATACATAAGTCAGACCACATCATTCCTCTGCTCTGGCCTTGCAGTAGCTTCTTGATTTACCAAACGTGCAAACCAGAGTCCCTAAACACATGCAAGGCCTTAAGGGATTTGCTTCTCCATCTCTTCGCCTTTCAGACTTCACCTCCTTCCACCTCTCCCTCCCTCTGTTCTAGCCAGGAGCCTCCTTGCTGTTTATGAAAACATCAGACGTGCTCCTGCCTCAGGATTTCTGCATTTGTTGGTCCCTTCCCTGGGATCCACTTCTCTCAAATGTCTACTCCCTCATTACGTGTTGTTTTTGTGTGTGTGTCCAAAAGTCATACTTGCATTGAGATCTTTTGTTGCCCATCCCACTTAATATTATAAATCCCAGAATTTTCTGTCTCCCTTTCTCACTTACTATACTTTTCTACATAATACTCATCACCTTCTAATAGTATATATATTTTACTCATTTATGTTGTGTCACGATGTTTGGTGTCTATCTGAGTAAAATGTCTGCTTTGTTCCACTGCTGAATCCTCAGAGCCCAATTCAGTGCTCAGCACTGAATAATACTCTCCATTTTGTTGGATGAAAGATTGAAAGAATGAATGAAGATTTCAATAAAAATATTTTATAAAATCATATTGTACGTGGGTAGGAGTGTGAACATGTTTAAAAGCATTAGTGAAACTGTAGGCAGTTTGAAGATCAGGTATTTAGACTCTACATTCAAGGTAGGAAGAAGAATAAATTCATAAGATAAAATAGTATTTTATTTTGACAATGGAAAATTGTTGTTTACCTTTGGAAAGATTTTAAAATGCTGAAATTTCATCACCTAGTGATAGCATAAAGGAGAATGTGACTATATACATATAGTTAAATGACATGTATACATTTTACACATCTCCATATTAGAATCTTAGAAAGTACATTCTCAGGTTTTATTCAGCAAAAAACACCACAGTACTCCGTCTTGTATTATTTTATTATTAAAAAAAAATCTTTTTTTAATGCTTATTTATTTTTGAGAGAGAGAGACAGAGCACGAGCCAGGGAAGGGCAGAGAAAGAGGCAGGCACAGAATCTGAAGCAGGCTCCAGGCTCTGAGCTGTCAGTACAGAGCCCGATGTAGGTCTCGAACCCATAAACTGTGAGATCATGATCTGAGCTGAAATCAGACTCAACCGATTGAGCCACCCAGGCGCCCCTGTCTTGTAGTATTTTATAATCTCCCAAACCAACTTCATATAAGTCTGTCACAATTAAGGGACAAAGAACAGGTACAAATGGACTGTATCAAGTAGTTCTTCAGCTTAAAAGCTTGACTAGCAGGGAATTATATCAACCTGTTCTTAAGGTCAGGTTAAGAGAGAGGTTAAATTACACAGCTGAAAGAAACATTCTCAAATCATGCTTGCTGTGTGAGTTTCCATGAGAAATTCAGGGACCAAAAATAAATAACCAGCGTCTTAACTTGGTGCAGAGCAATGTCACATGCTTGCTAGGTGAGTAGACGTGGAAAGATTATACCCATTGTGGCTATTTAGAAGAAATATTCTGGCTTTCTGTTCTATGTTTTTGCCATAATAACTCCTACTCATTTGGCAGGAGAGATATATCAAGTGTAATTTTAAGATCAATATTAAAGGGAGGCATTTTTACTCACAGGACAACTCAACTGCAGCCACATCTGTCATATCCATACAAGGATTTTGAACTAGGAAGCCTGGATGTTTCTTTCCAATTCTATTGTGGTATGACGCTAACAGATCTTAAAATTCACAATCTGTCTCATATTGCAAGTCTTTTTGAGGCCCGAATCATGTTCTGTAGTTCTTAGCCACACCATAGCCTTGTCATCATTCTCCATAAATGCTAGTTGTTCTCTAATGTCAGCTTTAGAAAACTACTAAACTAATAGCTATACCAGTTATGTTGCCCTCCTATTTGACTAGTTCGATGGTAGCCTGACCAGAGGAAATCCTCAAAAGTCATTTCTCCAAGGCTGGCCTGTGAACACACAAAGCTGGATGATACATTGCTAACAGGTTTAACACACAAGAAGACCACATTCAGTTGAAAACTCTGTTGTTTTCATGTTCAATTCTGAGTCGCTTCCGGATAGGTAGGGAAAATACCAATTGTCCGCTTAATACAATGTGAGAGAGTCTAGCTCACTCAAGGTTTGTTCCTGGCAATATGGAACAGGACTACAGTGAACTGAGCTTATCTCAATTAGTTTGTGTCTGCTTCTAAAGCTGTATGAGCAATTACTAGAGCAAAAATCTTGAGACGAGGTCAACAAAGGTAGTGCTTTTTGGAAAGATGTTACAGAATTTTAAAAATGAGGTCTACTTTGTCACTGCATCTGTTTCTGTTCCTGCAGTTAGCCCTATGGAGGGCAGCCCTCAGATGATTCCTGAGGGGAAATCAGCTTGCATGTTCTCCTCATCCTCCCCTTTTTGACCCAGAAAGATCTAAAAAAAAAGCACAGCCATGCTGAGCCAGTTACTTCTCTGGCTACCATTTCCTACACCTGCATCTAACTCCTTACTGAATATATACCTACAGGGCGAAGAGTTTCAAGCAACACTTAACTCAAGTTACCTTTTATAAATCTCGATTCTACAGAGTTGATTTGGGGCAGAAGCTCAGTGTTTCTTTTTCTAAGATCTCTTGCCTACCAGCGTCATGCAAAGGCAAAGAGCTTTCAAGCTCAGATGCTTAGATGCTGTCCTGGACATTCTCTAGCTGCCCTGCAGACCTCCTCGCTTTTCCTCCTCAGCGCCACCTCTCTCTCCTCTGAAATCCCAATCTTCCTCCATGTACCAGATGCTTGATTGTGTTCCTCAACGTGCGTGGAGTTACCCCTCCATCCTTCTATTTCGTAAATTGTTGCTTCTTCTATCCCTGGTTATAAGTCAAAAACTATTATTCTACCTTCTCGTTCTGCCTAGAATCAGTTTCATTTCTGAATGTGGCAGGGACAAGAATGAACATTCAAGTACTCCTCCAATCTCATCTTGGAATTCATTCAAATTTACTCTCATTTCCATTCATCATATCCATCAAGACACAGCTAAAGATTTACTTTGCCTAAAAAGCATTCTTTACTGATCCCCCTCAAATTATTTTAGCACTTCTTTGCACTAAATATTTGCTCATATTTTAAATATTTTTACATACAAATATTATATTTCTCCATCCATAAGGTTAAGTCAAGGAAGGAGGCTTTCTTCTCTCATTTTGAAATTTACATTTAGAATCAGAGGGTATTAGACCCACACTTCACCTTAGAGATCATCCAGTGCAATGGCCTCATCGTAATGAGTAAATGGAATCACCTTACAGCCTCCCATTAACATATAACACACTATCCACAGTAAATATGCAACAAGCGTTTGTTGAATAAATGGAGTTCAGCTGCTCATTTAACTGGTCTCATTACCTTTACATGGTTGGCAGCATTTATTAAGTGCCCACTTCTGTGTGAAACAGTGGTAGATGCTGAACAAATGGAATTGAATCACAGTATGAGACAGAACACTGAAGCAGTCAAGTCTGTTGAAGCTGTACACAGGGCAGAAGGGTTGGGTCGGTGTGACTTGCCAGTAATGAGGTGGTGACTAATGACCAAGTTTCTAGCAGGGAGTGCACATGGCAAGGGGTCTGCCAGTCCTCCGCAAATTAGTAAAAACTGATTTAATGGAAAGAGGAAGGTTTTAGAAGTTGAATGGCAGTGCTGAAGCATCCAGGAAGATGGACCAATCATTCATTTTGTTGTTTGCTGTATTAATGACTGGTTGGGCATAGGATCAACCCTCTTGAGAGAATGTATTCTAGATTCTATCTACATTTCTAATTAGTTCTATTCTTTCCTATCGCAAGATTCTTCCAGGACAGTTCTAGTTGTTGAATCTTTAACGTGCTTTCATGGTTGTTAGAGAAACCGTCTTTATTTAAAGTTTTGTGTTTCATGTTGGAAGCATTTAATTTGAATATCTAAGTTAAAAATGCAGTTAATTGGTCTCTGGCTTAAGAGAGAATATGTTTTAAGCCATGCTCGGGAGCTAAGAATGATTGCCCAAATCTATTTAATCGGTTTCTTTCTTCAGAGAGATGAACTTTAAAGTTCAAAAAAGAGAGGAAGGGCAGAATCAAAGTAGGAAGCTACCTCAGACCAAGGGCAATGAGTACATACAGTCAATGAGTCTAAGTTGGAAAACAGATGACTGAGGCGGAATATTTGGAACGCAAAGTAAATGCTATACACTATAAAAACACACATTTTTTTAGAAGTGTAATACACATTTATGAAAAAATTCAGACAGTATATAGAGCTGTTTAGAGGAAAGCAAAAGTCTCATTTCCCACATTTTGTTTGAAACCCCCCCCCCCCCCCCCCCCCCGGATAAAAATATTTGTTATCAGTGCCTATTGATTCCCTCTCGAAAATTCCCAAACATACCTCCACCTCTATTTCACCTACCTACTTACCTCCCTCTCTTTTAATTTACCTACAACCATATGGGGGTGCTTGGGTGGCTCAGCTGGTTAAGCCTCCAACTCCATCGCAGCTCAGGGCATATCTCACGGTTGGTGAGTTCGAGCCCTGCCTCCAGCTCTGCTCAGTACAGAGCCTGCTTGGGATTCTCCTTCTCTCCCTCTCTCTCTACTCCACCCCTGCTTGTGTTCTCTCTCAAAACAAATAAAAACACCTAAAAATTATCTACAGATATCAATTTATATATTTTTATAAGTCTCTGTCTATGGCTATATGGAGTTTTAAGATAAATGAAATTATTATACACCCCATTCTACAACTTTCCCTCTTGTTTTAAAAGTCAACAACATATCTTGATATCTTTTCAAATCAGCAACCATATTCTACCTCCTTTTTTCCCCATTGCAAAATATCCTGTGATATGAGCATACGATTTTTAAACTTAATCACTTCCTTATTGATAGACATTTAGATTACTTCGAGATTTGTTTCATTCACTTCTCCTGGGCATATATCTCTGTGACAGATTCAGAGCATTTTAAAGCCTTCTAAGAGGAGAAGTGAGCAAAGTTTTCAAGAAGGGTACATAGTTAGAGGAGAAATAAGTAAACATGGTTCGAACCAGATGGAATATTGAATGCAATCAGAGTCAGAAACACACTGCATAGTAATACATACATATGAAATTCCTCACTGTGCTCAAATTATTTTTAGTTAAAGCTAAGAAAGTTAGTGAAATTTTCCATATTTAAAAATCCACTTAACACTGATTATATAATCCAAATGATCATTCTGGATATTACCAGTTTTTAAGTTTGAATGAAAGGCATTTATATAGAATAGAAGCAGCTTTTTTTTTTCCCCTTGGCAACATTTTTCTTTTTTTAAATCAGAGTCAACAGTGAGTCTTTCCAGGAACTGAGCTTTGTACTAAATCATTCTCTACTTAATTGTTTTTCAGAGATTCCCAAACTACCAATGATTCTTTCCCTCAAGTTTTATAATTCCAGCAGAATTTACAACAGGAAAATAATTCTAGGTTGGAAAAGCTAATTTATGATACTTTCAAAATCTATTCAGAATCCACTTCAAATCTGTAAAAAAAAAAAAAAAAA
>NC_064811.1:183107216-183170505 GCF_023721935.1 Panthera uncia
TAAAAAAAAAAAAAAAAAGAAAGAAAGAAAAAGAAAGAAAGAAAGAAAGAAAAGAAAAGAAAAGAAAAAGAAAAAGAAAAAAGAAAAAAGAAAAAAAAAAAGAAAAGTCTACTCCAAATCCCCAAGCCAGGAAAAAGGTAATAACCTCTCTCACAAGGATGGCATAAAGAAAATGGTCAAATTACAAATGTTTAATAATGAATTTTAACTCTTTTAGTTATATGCAAAATGAAGAGGGTCAAAATGGAAAGCAAGGTTATTTTTTTTTTAAAGATCTTTAAAAGAATCCTTAAACATCTTTAGTCTTGTGGCCCTTGTAATAGGCACGTTGTACTGAGGTTAGAGTCTCTCCGTGGTTATGGGGGTATGTTAACTGTATATTTTTGCCCTGCCCTGATAGAGGAGGGGTTTGAACAGAGAAAAGGAACTGAGAAGATGTGAAAGAGGTCATTTAGACAAGAAATCATTTGCACAAGGCCAGACAAGAGCTTTTCAAGCGCTTGAAAGAAGAGCCAAGGATTGGGAACAGCAATTGCTTTATTATTTAGGATGGCGCATGCATCTAGATTAGTACTTCGCGATTCTTCCATTTGCACCTGGCTGTTACAGTGGGGGTGGACAATGTCATTTCGTTAGCGAGACTGGTGCGCTTGTAAGGCATCAAAGGACTGCAAATATGGTTCTATGAAAGTGGATGAAATATTTAGCAATTTCTGTTACTGTTGGAATGTTAATTTCAGTTGCTGAAGAAAACATTTTTGGCAACTAGTGTCAGAAAATGAACTGTGGGTGGGCACCCAGTTCTTAGAAACCTATTTTGGTCTAGAGTTATAATTCCACTTCAGTAGACTCCGGAGCACGGATGGAACGTGAATTGAAGAAAACCAAAAGGAGAAAGGGCAAGGGAATGGAGAGAATTGAAAGAAAGTGACCCCATACATCTCTAATCTACTGATCGACCAACAGAAATGTCAGTAGTTCTTTGTGGGTAGAGATTGCTAGCGTGTTAGCAAATAGATATTCTCTACATCTGCATACACAAATCAATTTCATTGAATTAAAAAAAATTCTTTTGTTAACGATTCTTCGCAAGTGTAGTGCCAAATCACTAGTGTAATCTTTCATTTTTAAAGCAGTTTTCCTTCTCATTTTGGTAAAGCCATATACTTTTAAGTTTAGGTTGTTTCAAACAAGGAAAGTGACAGAAATCGTATCGCATGGAGGTTGAATTCCTGCATATCTTGTCATGTCTCCTATCAGTACTAGAGCTAAATGTGCCACGCAGCTCGTGCCCAAACATCCAGTATGTGACCACTTAGATGTGAATTTAGATGGTCAATTTATTGCAAATCTTTAAGCCATTTGTATTAATAAATACGACATGTATGTTGGAGTCATATTAAAGCAGATTTTAAGTAAAAGAATGAAAATCGTTAGAAATTACAGAGAGTCTTTCAAGTGCTGAAGAAAGGGGAAATAAATTTCCTGAGTTTTTGCTATTTTAAATGTGAATAAAGGAAGAAAATAGCAACATGTAAGGTAAAGATGGAATAAAATGTTTACATACAGGATCAATACTCACATGAACTATTTTTTTTTCCTTTTCTATTTATCAATACCATCATTTTCAAGAAGCATAACCAAGGCCTGGTATTTTACAACTGTTGAGAAAGCTTTTTTTTTTTAAATTACTTGAACAATAGGAGTTTTTAAAATGATTACATTAGTTGAAGAGAGTAGGAAAGCAATGTATTGACTTCACAATTTCCTTTTTCAAACTTTCCTATGCTATATTTATTTTATTCATGTACATTTTAGAATTAACTTTCATTTTGAGCAAAGAATGGTATGTCCTTCAGCTGACTGTTACACATGCTATTGTTACGCATGACTATACTTGGTGCTTTCCATATGTAATCATAATTTAAAATTAGATTTAATGCCTTAAACTTGGGTCAAAGTGTTGATAGAGAAACACCAAGTAATTTGATTTTAAGCTGTGCCTTTTCGTTTGTTTGTTTATTTGTTTGTTTTTACTTTCCGGCCTATCTCAAAATAAGTTTGTTGTTCTCAGACACTTCTGGTAACACAGCTGAAGTACCTGATACCATTTCTAACCACATGTAGATCCTTTAAGAAATTAAACTAGGGTGTGTACCCAAAATATGCATAATTCTTACCCCCATTTTCTAAGTAGATAGGAAGCAGTCAGTGAGTAACATTTGTTGGGTTCCCACTGGGTGCTGTGCTCAGTGGAGGAGATTATATGTAGAAGTGTTGAAAAACTCTGGGCAATGTATCCATCTGGTCTAGAAAAGTTTCCCTGGTTTACTAATGCTCCTACAAAGGAAAGAGTCCTTTTGACGTCAGTAAGAATTCAGATGAGATGGGAGAGAGGTGAGAAGCTGACCCAGAATCAATAGCTAATTACGATATGTCAGTGGGTAATCCCAACACTCGGTGATAATAAGGCTGAATAGTAAAAAATAGAAGTAAAAAAGAAAACTAAAATTTGCTGTCCGTATCTGGAAATCCAAGTCAAGGAAGAAAAAAAAGACATAGCAACTCTGTTATTTCATGCAAATTTTTGCTGAGGATTTTGTCGGTTTACTTATCTATCTCTTTTACTTTGATTCAAAATCAGAACTTAAAGAAAATATTAACTTTCCCTTAACCTGATAACTGTTTTGTGGTCTAACTCAATATGTTAACGATATAATCATAAAGACAATATTCTAAACATCAGTGCCCAGAGAAGAACACAACTATAAAGCTGTGTCATCACCATACCAAATGTAGGTATTTGTTTGAGTCATCATGTTGGCTTGATTAAAAAAAAAAAAAAAAGGATTTTTATTTTCTTTTCGGGCATTATTAAAATGTAAATTTCCACTGTATGTATTTGATTCAGTTTCTTTTATTCAGTCAAAAACCAATAAATAAAAATTAAGCAATGCAGTATGTCTTGATTTAAAAACTATTTATACTATAAACAGATTTAAAAAGCTGTTTATACTCTAACCAACGGAAATAACACTCCAAAAATATTCTAAATATCCTTTATAATCGGCTTATTGGCTTCTTTAAATAAATCCCATCACTGCAACTGTTAGCAAATGTCAGATCCATTATCTTCCATACTTTCTATGGCCATTTCTAAGTTTTTCACTACATTAACATTTCAGATGTTGTTAGTAGTAGGTGATTGAAACAACAACACAGCAAATGAGGTCTATGGTAGTGGTATCAATTCCAAAATTGCTGTCGTACGTTTTCAGATTAATATATGAACCAATTACCTTTTTATTTTTTTAATTTTTTTTAACGTTTATTTATTTTTGAGACAGATAGCGACAGAGCATGAACAGGCGAGGGTCAGAGAGAGGGAGACACAGAATCTGAAACAGGCTCCAGGATCTGAGCTGTCAGCACAGAGCCTGATGCAGGCTCGAACTCACGGACCGTGAGATCATGACCTGAGCCGAAGTCGGAGGCTTGACCGACTGAGCCACCCAGGCACCCCATCCAATTACCCTTTTAAAAGAGTTGTATCTTCATGGTCATGATGTCTACCTAAGTCAGAGACATGACTTTCTTTCTCTGAGGTAGTAAGTACTCATCACAGGCAATGCAATTGCCAAAACTCCTGGAAAAGCTATTGAGGCACAAAAAAATACACATAATTTCAAGTTCTAGTGTGTTTGTTTTATAGGTTTGCCTTTATTTGCTGAAAACATAATACACAAATACTTCAAATCTTGGAGGAATCAGGCTCCAGATTCTGTTTTTATTGACTTCTTATTCTTGAATGTGTACCATGGTATCTGTGAAAGGAACAAAACTTAATTTAAATGTATCTTTCCTAATTTAATATCTGACTTGAAGCTTCCCAGGCCCATGTTACACTGTTCATCTCATTTCTCTTCCTCTCTCTGTCTCTGGCCTTACTTTTCTCTTTTTATGAATATGTATTGAAAGGAGATTTACTTTTCTCTGTTTGGCGATGAGCAAGAATTAAAATGAAAAGTTACAATGAAATTCTGCTTTATTTATTTACCAGCTTTATCAAGGAGTGAGAGAAGCCCCTAAAGTCGATCAACACATTTTTTTCTTTTAAATATGATGAACAAAGCCATTTTGATTTTTTATTTTCCTTCAAAAGACAGGTGACATTTCCTGCAACATTGACTTTTGTTCATAATCCCCTTTTGGCAAGCCAAAGAGAATTACAATTGGAAAGATTTTCACAGTCAGACGCTCCACTAGAATGAAATGCTGTAGAGCGCTTCACTTCAGCCAAACCAGCAAAATCTTTCCATTGCCAATTTTTCTTTTATATTTTGAAGTTGGCCTCTCGGCACAGATTTGATTCACACCATTTAAAAATAAATCTGGCGTCCGCAAAGCAGAAAATTTAGGCTGTGTTGTCAAAGTATCAGTATTTCATTCTTAGGCCTGGGGACAACTGAGGCTTCTATAGGGAACCACAATTCCTAATCTATACTAAAAGTAAAGACTAATTTTATTAATGCTGTACATATGATTTTTATATTTACTAAAGAATAAAAGTACCACATCGACACATGGCACATTAAACATTTTTAGGAATGATTTAATTCCATGAAAAATACATATTTGTATTAAGATGTGATAGCCTGTTGCAACAATTGGTTTTGAGATATATGCCTTAAATAAGAATTTGAATTCAGTATCACTGTGCCATTCTGTTCTCACTTTCTCATAATGATCTCATCATTGCCTGCTTACAAATCAACTAAACGATCAATGACATTCGCCTGGCATACATAGGGTAGCTTGCCTCTAAAGAGGTTCTGTGACGACTGTGCCCATGATCTGTGCACACACGTGCTGCCCTGCCCATCCAGAGGTGGAACTTGTCTCCCTACCTGAATTCTGTGATGCTTTGACCAAGAGGATGCCGAGGAAGTGATGCCCTGGGACATTTGAGCCCAGACTTGAGAGTGTGGTAACTTCTACTTCCTCTATCCTAAAGTCTTGAGCCACTGTGTATGAAATTCTGGCAATCCTGCTTGTATGTACGAGTGTGTGTGTGTGTGTGGGGGGGTACTGTGTGGAGAGGACCTGGAAGATAAGACACCACGCACGCACACGCGCACACACACACACACACTAAAAGCAAGACAACAAGTACACTCAGGAGCCTAAGGAGACACAACTAAATATAACATGGTGTCCTTGACGAGATCCTGGAACAGGAAAAGACATTAGCTACAAAGTAAAGAAATTAGAAAAAAAAAAATCTGGACTTTAGTCAATAATTACACATCATTATTGGTTCATTAGTTGTAACAAATGTACCATACTAATATAAGATATCAGTAATGGGGAAAGCTAGGTGTGGAATTTTTCTCAAGTTTTCTGTAAACATAAAACTGCTCTAAAAAAATAAATTCTATGGGGGGAAAAAAACGCATGCAGCTGCTGAGAGGAGCATTAGAGCTGGACACGGAGCTTCAACTGTCTGCCTGGGGGCATGAGAAGCTTCAGGTAAGGCACCGGGGGCACCCACGGAGCCCTGGCCAATCCTTAGCACCAACAGCTAAGAAAGCAGCCGCGTAAGCTGTATCTTTTCAGGTTGTTTGTTATGCTGCAGCAGGTAACGGAGCCAATGTGCTGCTTTAGTTTGGTTACATCAAGGATATATGCCTACTTTGTTATATTTACCTTAAAAAAAAAAACAAATCACTGAGAATTTCATTCCATTGGAAGGACTAGAGGTGTCTGGAGAAGAGGTTGCTTTCTGGGAAAGATGATAGCTCAGTTTGAAATATGAACACACGGGTTCTGGAGTCAGAAACCTGGGTTTATATGTTCAATTTACCTCCAACAAACAGGTAATACATGTTACTTCTCCCTATTAACTTGGGGATTTCCCCCCTCTGTTCAGGGTGTTACCATGCTTGTATCATATAGTTAAAGTGATAATTAAAAGAGATAATGCGTTTAGGGTCTTAACACAATTCCGGGCACAAAGAACACATGCATTAAATGTTAACCCATTCGTGGATCCACTAAACAGACCACACTGTCAAGTGGAACCTCTTTGCCCTGTCCTTGAGGCTGCATGAGCGCCCTTCTTCCGTATAGCTCAGTCACCTGCAGATCTAGCTCCAGTCCTTTTAAACCAGGAGCACCCGGGGGGCTCAATCAGTTGAGCATCCAACTCTTGGTTTCACCTCAGGTCATGATCCCAGAGTCGTCAGATGGAGCCCTGCGTCAGGCTCCACGGCTGAGCGTAGAGCTTGCTTAAGATTCTCTCTCTCTCTCTCTCTCTCTCTCTCTCTCTCTCTCTCCCCCCACCCCCGCCCCTCTCTCACATGCTCTGTCTCTTTCTCTCTAAATTAAAACAAAAACATGTCTGAGCAAAAATTAAACTCCTAGTTTTTGAGTAGTGTATGTCAAATATTATATATGTGTGTGTGTGTGTGTGTGTGTGTGTGTGTATCTCCTATCTTACTTAATTTTCATGACATCTAAGACGGATATTATCACTTTCTTATATTCACCAAGAAACATCATGCTTAAAAACTCTTTAAGCTACCTGCCAGAGTTCAAACAGGTAGTGAGTGCTAGAGGTGGGATCCAAGCCCATGCTGTCTGATTTCACGCTACGCTCTCGAACACACTATTCTTTATTTCTTCTATCTGTATGATTTAGTGTTTCTTTGTCCTTATTAATTAAATACTGCTCTAAAATGTACTATTTTACCTTGAGCCTGGAAATACTGGGTTTGTATTGTGTTATGAGAAAGGAACTATGTCATGTCTTTAGGTTACTAGGTTAGCACTTCATAAGCTGTTAAAATTATTTCACTTCCATGAAACAAGCTAAATATTAACCAGTCTGATCTAGGTCAGATTTTTGTAGTTTCTTTTCTGTGAAACCCTGTCATAAAAGAAGATATATATCATATATATATATATGTATATGTATATATATATATATATATAGTTTAAATTGAACAGGCCTAGAAACGGAATACTCAACTAGTGAAAGGAAATTCTTTCATACTGAAAGAAAGAAAAATTCAGTACAGCTAGATAAAGGTCAAGAAAAAATCTCCCACAACTCTGCAGTGACTGAGTTGAAGAATAGAATTAGGTTGTGATCAAGGGCAACAAATGATAATGGTAGAGATATGAAAGGGAAAAATAAACAAGATAGGAGAAATACAATATGGTCCTGCTAATATTGACAATGTTCCCAAGAATTCAGCCACAGGGAGGAGAACCAAAGTCATATAACCTCTGATCATAATCTCTTAAGGGTAAATAAAGAAGGAACAGGAGGATTTCTATACAAACATTCCACAAAATAACACTTTTTTAAAAGCCTTAACGTGGATTATCTGTAAAATGACCAAGATGCCCAAGTCCATCAGTTTAGAAGCTATATTTCTTGAGGATGGGAACGAGTTTGCCTCCTGATAAAAACAGCATTCCCATGTCATCCTCAGGGCTCTGTCACTGCCGTGGTAGTAAGTGCGGAGGAGGCAAAAGGAGATCAGGATAACAGAAAACAGCTCCTTATGAAGGAGGGCAACACCTGTTTTACAATTGTTTTTAATGTCCAAGCAGAGGAATAGTTACATTACTTCCTTACTGAATTGAATATACTGAATTGACTCTCTCTTCTGTGGTACTCTATAGCAAGATGCACATTCTGCCTTATGTGACTGCTGTTGATGTACTTGTTTTATTTACTTGTTCTTATTTACTTTTATAAATCTTATAAGATTATATATACATGAATTTTGAGGTCTGTAGTAGGTAGAATAATGCCTCTCCCAAACATGTCCATACCCTAATTCCTGGAATCTGTGAATCAGTTATATCACAGGGCAAACGGTTCTGTGTAGATGTGATGAAGGATATGGTCCTTCAGATGGGGAGGTTGAGTTGTATTGTCCAGCTGGATCCAATCTAATCACAGGCGTCCTTAAAAACAAAAAAGTGAGAACATTGCCTGGTGGGTCAGAGGGATACGAGAGAGTTTCTGCTGAAAGCTGCTGGTTTTCAAGATGGAGGAAGGGGCTGGGAGGTGAGGAATGTGGTGGCTTCTAGAAGTTGAGAATGGCCCTCAGTTTATAGAGAGCAAGAAAGGGGAACCTCAGTCCTACAACTGCAGGGAACTGAGTTCTGCCAACAACCTGAATGAGCTAAAAAACAGACTCCAAAAAGGAACTTAGCCATGTAAATCTTGATTTTCACCCTGTGGGATGAGCAACGGACTTTCCACCTATAGAACCAGAAGGTAATAAATTTGAGTTGTTTTAAGATGCAAAATTTGTGGCAGTTTGCTACAGCAGTAATAGAAGACTTATGTACAGCTAACTATTATACTTTATCTTTTTACAGAGCATAGCCTTAATTACATATAACATATATAATGATATTTAATTATTAGTTATTGCTAAAATTTATTTATTGTTTATTTTCTTGTCCTAAAAATAAAGACAAAGGGGCATAGCATTATTACTCCCATTTTACAGATAAGAAAATGAGACTGAGAAAACAAGGAAATTCTTAGGCATTTCTATTTCTTTTCTGGATTTTCAAAAGATTCTGTCCTGAAATTACTTGAGGTTCCCATCAGGGAGAAAAAAATAACCCAACCTGTGAATATATAAATAGTACTTTTGTTCTTGTTTAGAAATAAGTGGCATTGCTCTGATACTTAAGTATATTTTGCCCTTAAAAATGTTTCCATTACCTCTTTGCTTTTACCTGAGTCCTACATGTGTTGATCATGATTACTTTTGCAAAGTATCTGAGTGTCACAAACTAAAGTATAGAGAACAGACTGAGAGTTGTTGGAGGGAGATGGGAGGAGGAGGGGCTAAACGGGTGATGGGCATTAAGGAGGGCACTTGTTGTGATGAGCATTCTGTGTTACCTGCAAGTGATGAATCACTAAATTCTACACCTGAAACCAATTTCACCATGTATGTTACTGGAATTTAAATAAAAACACCTGATACCTTATTTCTACTTCCAAGTTAAGGTAATAATAATAAATAGGATGAAGAGAAGGCTATGTGTGTATGTATATACATATATATGAAATATGTATTTGAATAATATGTAACTAAAGAATATCTAAAAAATACATCTCAAAAACATATATCAGGACTATATATATTTTTTTCAGATATCTATATATAGATATATTTTAGATAATTATATATATCATCTGATTATATATGTATAATCAAATATATAGCCCTGATCATATATATGTATCAGGGCTATATATGTATTCAGAAATAATTGATGGATTTATGTAAGGGATATTTGAGTTGCAAAGTTTAAGTTCTCCATTCACATTTTTGAGGTCCTTTTTATTCTACCTTTGATAGGCCAAATATATATGTATAGTTGGTCCCAGAGGTTTTATTTGAGAAAACTGAGTTTAATGTTTTCACTACCTTAGAATCCAGGATCTCTACTGATAAATAATTGAATCATTGCATTTACTCATTTTTTTCATTAATTCATGTTATTAATTCTTTTGAAGATTTCTTTTTGAAAAATATGTTTTTTTGCAATGTTAGTATGCTGCTCTAGCAAGAATAGTCACATGGGAACCAAAATATACTTATGAAACCTACATTCAACTCAACTTTACCTCTCAGTGATGTAGCTTGATTTGAGAAAATAATCACACCGTCTTCAAACTATGTAAGTCTAGACTCCAAGATACATAAATCTGAATTCCAAGATTCCAGGAATTACTTTATTTCTAAATGATAAGATTTTTAAACAGATGCTTTGTACATCTTCGTCTATAAAAAACTAAAATCATTTTAAAATGAAAACATGGTATGTGAAGGACCCTGTATTTTAATAGGTATGAAAATATTCAAGAATTTTTGATGAAATAAATGCAACTACAGTGATGTTTAATAACCAATATTTAAAGTAGAGGAAAATGTTTACCCAGCATTTCCACACATAAAAAATTTTAAAAGACACAGCTTCCGCACACTTGTCATATAGTAAAAAAGAGTGTTCATCTTTAATTTTTTCACTTATTCCAATCATCACATATCGACCACTAAAATTTGTTAATAGGATGCGCTGTACAAAGAGAAGAAAATCTTGTCTTCAGGAAGCATTTTGTTGATGAGACAAGTTTTAATAGAACCTTCCTAGGGCTTTGCAAAGTTCTATTATTCTACATCCAACTCACACAAATCTTCCCCCTTGAATTGGTTTTCTAGGGCTGCCCCAACAAGTCACCACAAACTTGATTTATAGATGTATTACTCCAGTCTCTGCCTCTGTCATCATTACCCCCCTTTCTGTGTCTCTGTCTTCTTTTAAAGACACCTATCATTGGATTTTTGGGTTCACCCTAAATCCGGAATGATCTCAATAGCAACTTTATTACATCTAAAAGACATTTTTGCTAAATGATGTCATCTAAACAGGTTCTGGGCATTAGGACTTGGACATACCTTTCCGGAAGCCATTATTTAGCCTACCGTACTCCTCTTTAAAATCGTGTGGCTCTTTGTTCTATAGTACACCCAGTCATTGGCTGTCCGTGTTATTCTGTGTCTGCTTTAAGGAAGTAGTAGAACGTAGTGCTTGCTTAACAGCATGGACTCCAAGTCAAACTGCCCTGAAATCCTGGTCAGTTCCTGGCTCTGTATTTTACTAGTAATGTAATATTAGTTGTGCTGCTTAACTCTGTCTTGGTTTCCTTCTGTGTAAGATGTGCATAATAATTATACTTGACCCATAGAAGTTTTGTGTTACGGTGTGTTAACACACACCACACTGTTGGTAATTACCATTAAGGAGGTTTTCTTTAACAGATCTTATTTTAAAGTGTGGTCTTGGGGCGCCTGGGTGGCTCAGTTGGTTGAGTGTCCGACTCCAGCTCAGGTTGCGATCTCGCGGTCCGTGAGTTCGAGCCCCGCGTCGGGCTCTGGGCTGATGGCTCAGAGCCTGGAGCCTGCTTCCATTCTGTGTCTCCCTCTCTCTCTGACCCTCCCCCATTCATGCTCTGTCTCTCTCTGTCTCAAAAATAAATTAAAAAAAAATTTTTTTAAATAAAAAATAAAATAAAGTGTGGTCTTAGTCACAAGAGCAGTCCATGGAATTGTTAGTTCTGCAGATCTGTGTTTTGGATGGCAGAGAAAAAATCCAGGGTCTTAGCTCAATAATGTGACAAAATGGCAGGAATCCATTTAAGTATAGGGCAGATTCAGGGAAAGGAACCTTTTAATCCTTTTAACGTCAGCCCTGCCCCTAGATAGAACCTTCTGGCTTTTGGGAGCTACGGGGCAGGAGGAGCCAAGTCAAGGAAGAGAATGGGGAGAAAAAGTCATTTCTAGTTACATATGTTGAGTTTGAAGTAACAGTAGACAGGCTACGCTAGAAATTAGAAAGTAGAATGAAAGATTGAGAGTGGAAATTTGTTTTTCACAGAGAAGTAAATGAGAAGACCAAGCAATAACCCCAGTAACCCCAGAGAGAAACAAAACCTTAGAAAACATCCAAGAGAGATAAACAGACGAGGAAGCATTCCCACTAAGATAAGAACAGGTATTTGGAGATATAGGTAAGAAGACAGAATATGTGATCTTCAAGAGAAGGAGGGGAAAGAATTTCATGACACAGATCAGAAACCACATCAAATGGAACCACTATATGCCAAGGGTGTAGAAAAGACAATGGCTTTTTCTCAGTTTGCAATTAGAAAGCCATTATTGAATTTTAGATGAGTAGTATTTGTAGAGATTTGGGAAATCCACTGAGATTACAAAAGGTTACACACTGTATGTGCTGAGGAATTGGAGCCAGTAATTATTCCAGAAGCTTAGCAATAAAAGAAATGCATAAAAAAATGGTTGGTGGCAGGATTTGTTTTCAAGGCAAGGTTTTGGAGCCTATCTGAAGATCGAGAAGACGAAGCTAACAGTGTAATAATTGAAAGATAATTTTCGCAAAGGCTTAGAGGATGCAGGAGAGGAGGGGCTGCAGGAGAGGATTGGAGACCTTGGGACTGAAAAGGACTTGGGTGAGCCACACACAACAAACATTTCTATGGCCCAGAGAAAGTGTATTCCCATTTTTCTTTGCTTCAGCAAATATGTATTGAACACCTACTATCAGGCAAGCACTAAACAATAGACTCAGAGTAATAAAATGGACGAAAAACTCCTTCCTAGACCTCCCATTCTAGTTGCTAGGTGAGCTGGGATCGATTTTGTAGAAAAACCAAATGGCATCAAATAACACTTAATTGATAGATGCATTACTCCAGTCTCTGCCTCTGTCATCATTACCCCCCTTAAATGAATGACATTTAATAGCACTGCTTTATACACTGAAGAGAGTTGAAGGTAGTGTCACCTAGGGTTCAACGGTTGCTTACAGTAGAAGCTGAAAAGATCTTGCCTGGTTAATCTAGACTGCTAGCTGGAGCAGGGTTTCTCTACCCCAGCACTGACATTTGTGGTTGGATGATTCTTTTGTGAGGGGCTGTCCTGTGTATTATAGGATGTTTACCACCCTCACTGATCTCTACCACTAGATGCCAATTGCATTCTCCTCCACCAAGTTGTGACAACGAAAGTTGTCTTTTTGTGTCACCAAATGTTCCCTAGAGAACCAAATCACCCTAGGAGAGAAGTAATGAGCTAGAGAAATATGGGTATGGCTGACAGAGGCCCGGTATGGAGGGAAGAAGAAGCTAACTGGAATGATGTGAGGATAGAGAGGAGTCCAGGCAGAAGAGGCCATGATGAGTGTGAACAGCAGATTCTATAGGAGTGAGGGGGTAGGAGAGATGAAATGATAGGGGTATGTGGTTCATTTTACGTGTCAGTTTGGGCTAAGGGATGCTCAGGCAGCCGGTAAAAATATTATCTGGGTGTATGTGGGAGGGTATTTCCAGAAGACATTTGAAGCATTTGAATCAGTAGATTGAGTAAAAAAGGTGGTCCTCACCAATGTGGGTGGGCCTTGTCCAATCTCTTGAAGACCTGAATAGAACAGGAGGTTAGAGAAAGGAGAATTTTGTTCTCTGTCTGAGATGGCACATCCACCTTCTCCTTGGATAATGGGCTCTGCTTCTCGAGCCCTTGGACTGGGACTAAATTAAATCATTGGCCTTTCTGGTCCTCCAGCCGGTAGATGGCAGATCATAATTGTATGGGCCAATTCCTATAATCAACCTCTCCCTCTCCCCCATCCATCCATCCATGCAATCTGTCTGCCCATCCTATTGGCTCTGTTTCTCTAATACAGAGTGCTGTCAATAGCACTAAATAGAATGTGGTATTTAGAAGATCTGGGTTTGAGTTTTGATTCCCCATGTGTGACCTTGAGTAAAACATTTACCTGCTGAGTCTTAACCCCCTCCTCTGTAAAATGAGGGTAATATTACTGGTTATGTAGTTTTGTTGTAGAGTTAAATACTGCTTATGAAATTACTTTATACAATGGAAACTACAAAAATAGCACTTTCGTTAAGTTTGCAAATATGAGAAAAAAAATAGTTAAAGGTAAAACAAAGAGTTTTAGCTACTTCATACGAATGCCTTGGAACATAAGCAACATTTCCAAGCAGAGCAGTTTATAAAATAAACCTCAACTTTTTTAGGTTTGTTTCTAAAAACTTTCTAATGCTTTCAATACTCTCTGCGTAATCATGATGGAAGACAGATTTTGAAAAAAAAATCAGACTAGAGAGTTTGGATAGTAGCCTAAAATTATGTGTTCTTTTTGTGTCCTGTGAATTTCAAAATAGGACATTTCTGGTTTATTTTGATGTGTTTAAATGTGTGTAATGTACAGCTATATTTGGGCCTAAAAATCCTGTGTTCCTACCGCCCCTGTGGGCTACATGGTCTAAAAATATAACACTTTTTCACAAAGGTTCTAATGCCTCGGTCCTGCCTGACTTTTATAGTCAGCCTATAAATTCCAGATAATGTAGGTTTATGATGGAAATGCTGACAGGCTCCTAGGTCTACACATTCTAACTTGCTGGCCCTGACTTGTGGCCCCTCATGATGCCGCTGTTAAAGGTTAGTCAGAATGATCTTTCAAAAAGAAGGACTCTGAAAAGGTGAGTTTGGGTGAATTCACACCATCAAAAACAAGATGTTTTGACATTTAAATTATTTAATGCAGTACTCTCTTGGTCCTAAATCTGCATGGATGTCAGACTGTTTCCACTTTTAAATAAGTCACCTTATCCAGACGGGTGTGAGGAAATGCTTAGGAAAATCCTTTTTGAAACATGTATAAATTATTACAACGATTCCTTTGGACTAAGTCAGCCTTGAACACCTATGTATCCCTTTCCCTGTGGTCCGCTGGAGTCACGATTGTCATCTTGCTCTCCTGATGTTTGCATTTCATGGGGAGAGAAAAAAGCTTCATTCTGACGTACACTTGGCATTATGGTCTATACTTTATGCGCAATTGCCCTGAACAGACTGCCAGGTGTTAACAAAACCATCAGAATGGCAAGACCAAGATAAATAATTTCATTCATGTGTTAGAAAAACACTTGGCTTTCTTTTCTAAGGTTTTTTTTTAAATATGAAAACTGATTATAAGAACACACCGAAATTTCACAAATTCAACCAGTTCTCAGTTTCACCCAATTTTCCGTTAATGTAAGAATTTATTTGCTCTTTGAACTTCAGAGTTGGCACCAACCCTATCAACTTTTAATCTTTTGAAGCTTTGCATGCATGGCAGAAATGAGCGCTAGAAGATAAGTCAATATAGAATGACTTCTAATATAATTTCCAAAACCACTTAAACATTTTTTTTTAATCTTAACGTTTATTTTAGTTTTTGAGGGAGAGAGAGAGAGAGAGAGAGAGAGAGAGCGAGCATGAGTAGGGGAGGGGCAGAGAGAGAGGGAGTCACAGATTCCAAAGCAGCCTCCAGGCCCTCAGGTGTCAGCACAGAGCCTGACCTGGGGCTCAAACTCGCAAACCATCAGATCATGACCTGAGCCAAAGTAGGATGCTTAACCGATTGAGCCACCCAGGCACTCCTGAGATTTTTTTTATATAAAATGTAAAAGATATAATTTCTATATATCCATAAATGATGTTATAATCACTTTTCTAGTTTGTCTTTTTTGCTTATAAAGTTGTAATGCACTTTTTGCCTTTGACTGAAAAGGTGCACATTAAAATAAACCAGAAATACTGAGATCACTTTTTCAGTTGAATTCACATTCCTGCCTTTTGAACCTGGTCACACAGAAGGAGAAAGATATTAAATATCCCTGGTAAAATATTTTTACTTTTCTGAAGTCCCCTCTCCCATGTACTAAATCTTCTCTTATCAAATAAAATTTGCTAGAACATCAATATAGAGGTTCCCTTTCAATTATTTTTTGAAGTCTTTATGTTAGATTTTGGCATTCTAAACACAAAAGCCCTTTTATAGACTCTGTTCCTTTTTAAAACCTGCTATATTCTTCTGAACATTGTGTATATCACCCATTGTTTGTTTGCAGACCCTCTAGGCATTTTCTCAGTACCATACAAATTAGATCTCAAGGGACTTATCTATTGAGTACCTCTTTCATTACTGTTTCTTCTATTTATTTCTAAAAACATGTTAATACTGGATAATACCAAGAGATTGAGTGTATTCCAGGATTGCATTGCATGAATACATTTTCGAGAAAAGAGATTCACTGCAATTTTTAAGCCAACTGTATGCAAGCCAGGATTGGGGATGCAGTGAAGTAGGGAAAGAATGTATCATGACTTTGATTTTTATGGAAATTCTCTATATTTTTATGTTGTGCTTTGTTTGTTTGTTGGAGTGCCTAGTCCTGCAGTTGCCAGGCTTACTTAAGAAGGATCTGCTCTATTTTAAGCTGCTGTTTCTGTTAGTGAGTTCCCGGACCACTGTGCGCATGTGTGCAAGCGTGTGTGTACGTGTGTGTGTTTATGCGTTCCTGTGTATACACACATGGAAAGAGAAAAAGCCAGAGAAAGTGAGCTCAGAGGTCAGGAACCAGAACTTCCCTCTATTTTCTACAACCTTTCCTATAACTTTTGTTGTCACTTTGGCCCAATCAGTGCCATCCTTCTTTACAAGGGTCCTGTTATTTTTATCACCAAAACTTCCAACATTCTAAGATGCTGGTGCTTATGATCTGCAACGTACACATTTAACATTATTTATCTCCGTCACCTAAATGTCAACATTATGAATTGAACAATTCAACATTATGAAGTCTTTCACCATCACGAACATTAACGAACCAAAGTATGGTAGAACATTGCTTTGTACGTTGCAACATTTTTGTGCATGACATTGCTTCTAAAAGTTTGACAATCGTGTAGTTCTTCAACAGTTCTGACCCAACTCCTTCTCGTCAAGGTTTCTTTTGATTAAAACTGACTTTTCTACTTGTGTACCTGTCCCACTATCCTATTATGGGATTTATTCTCTTCTTACCCATATTCTCTCTCTCCTAATTGATTCTATATTTTTTGCATTATTTACAGCATGCATATTTAATCCCCATTTATACTCTTCTATTGTTCAGTTTATCATCTACATTTATTTTAGTGGGAAGTGACAAATTTAACTTCAAATAACATTTAAAAGGTGACTTCACTGGTTCCTGCAGCTAACATATCCCACTGTGGAAGTGTCTTCAGATGGGGATTTATGCTGTGGCTCTCACTATAGGGGGTGTGTGCATGAGGTGGGGGCAGCGCAGGTAGGGAGTTCTGTCTCCCCCTCAGGGAGGAATAGTTTACCACTTACGTTGCTTAGAATCATGGCCATATAATAACAAAAAAGCTCAACTTGGTTTATTTTCTTCACTTTTAAGGTATTCCTGCTTTCTTAATGCAGTTTTCTTTTATTAATTATGTAAATATTTACGTGGATTTAAAGTAAAGTTTAAAATCAGGTACGTTCATGGAAGTGTAGCTTCGTCCTTGTCCTGAAGACCCTATTCCTTCTGTCTCCCTTTAGGTAACCATTGCTTTTTAAAACACAAGTGGGTATATATGTTTAACACACACACACACACCCCTATATATAATAGATATATATTATAGATTCTTTCATCTTTCCTACAACAAAGGGAGCATACTATAAGCACTGTTCTGCATCTTGTTTTTGTTTACATTGTTTTCTGGTGATTTTACAATATCAGTTAATAGAGAGCCTCCTCATTCCTTTTGTACAACTGCATTATATTATACTTGATTATGCAATGGTGACTTACATAGCTAGGTCATTTTCTTTTAATTAAATAAAATTTAATTGAAATTTGATTACTTATTTAAGGAGACTTAATTCTAAATATTATAGAAGTATATTCCTTGAGCCCCACAACTCCCTCTCTGCGAGTTCATATTTGGAGAATGTATTTATTCAACTGTATTCAGTATTAAAAATTTTTTAAAGCACCTCCCACTTAGGGAGTTTCCAATATAAACCCCAGAATATAAAATAATTTGGGAAAGTTTTCCCTTTCTCCTACCAGCAAAGATTTTCCCTAGTAATTAGTGTTGCCATGTCTCTCCAAAAGAAATTACACTGACTTTCTCTTCGAAATCAAAAACTCTACTGAAGGATATAGTTATTTGACAACTTGTGATTTTGTTGAAGAACCCTGATGAATTAATGCCTGATGTCATGGTTCCTCCTTCTGTAAAATTATGTGTGATTCCCTGAACATGTTGTTAGCCTCTGCCTAGGACAGTCCTCTCCCACTGGTTAATTCACTTTAACACTAAACTCCTGCTCTCTCCTCTGCATAACCTACTCTGATGTACCCCTCACAGACCAAAATTAGGGGCTTCTCTTTTACACTTGGCAAACATTGTGTGCATAGGTCAGTCTCAGCACTTACAAGGAGTCAATCATTTGTCTGCTCCTCTCCTATCTAATTGGAGTGCCTCTGGGACGGGACTGTGTCACTCCCTTCAGTACTTTCAACAACTTAACACAGTACCTGGAAAGCTAGGTATATTGAAAATTGTATGTATGGATTATTAATTGTGTCGCATTCATTTTTGTGCTCTGATATGCCTAAAAATTGCATAAACAGAGATGGGAGATCGGGAATCTTTTTCGAACTGCAAGGTTTAAACACTAAAAGGGGCATTAGCATCAATTTGGTTTCACTTAGCACTGATCTCTCTATTTTTACTTAATGTTAAATATATATATATATATATATGTGTGTGTGTGTGTGTGTGTGTGTATAAAGCTTACCAAAATTGTTCAGTTATAGAAAATGGATATGGAACAGACCCTATGGGTTTGGAAATACAACAGTAATAGCACATTACCCAGAGATAATAAGATTTTGTTTATCTCTTTTTCATAGGCTGCAGTTAAAGTATTCTTGGTCATTCTGCCATGAATTCTGAGGCATTATCTCTCCTTGAGTTGAATAGAAGAACTTTCCCTCTGATTACAGGAACAAAATTTTTTCTAAAAAAAAAAAAAAAAACCAACAAAAATAACAGTTAAGCATTTGTAGAAGGGTGGCTATGCTCTCAGATATTTAGAAAAAAACATTGAGAAAGTAAATACAAATTATTCTTGGTAGATAGAATTCTTCTGGATTTTGAACATTTTAAATGGGATTTTCTTTGATCATTTCAACAAGATTTTATTCCTTTCCCCCCGCCTAAGTATTATATTACCCCCTCTGAAATACCCTCATGAAGTTTATAAAATTCTTGCATTAGTTACTTGAACTTCAGAAAATAACATCTGGTCTGTAAACTATGAATAGTACGAACATATTGTCAAGAGCAGAATGCAGACTTCTATTTTAAAATTGGATTGAATATGAATATACTATATAAGAAAGTATAATACTCCACATAATAACTTCATGGTAGAAGTGAGCTATATAGATTTCCTTCTAGAAGGATATAGGTAAAGTCATTGGCCAAAAAATAACAAAAAACATTTTCTCCGCATAGGACCTCTATATCATTTTGGCCTGTACCTAAACAGTCTTCATAAATTCTCTATTAAAAACGATTAATCAAAATAATTCTTTGATCCTGAGAAAAGTCAGCCTGTCAAATCTGTTATTTTCTCAGACTTTGTAGATAGTAAAATAATAATCCTAACTTTTCACCTTAAATGAAAGGTTAACACCGGCAATACATTTTGTTGTTTGCTTCTTTCTGAGACTGTTTTTAAGTTTTAGAAATAATTTGCTTGCAGTAAACCCAAAAGAGATGCTATGTCATTATAATAACATTACATTTTTATAGTATTAATGTGAAGACAATATTATTCCAATTACTAAATATATTTTAATATGCTGCTCTTTGCTGAGAATGGTTCAGATTTTCTTATAATTATAATTATGTTGGATATCTTCTGGCTTGCCCCTCCATACCACACTCCACCCAGTTCTACCTGCTTTCTGCCTCTAGGAGTTCCAGTAATACAAATTAAATCAGTGAGTTTGCTTTTTGACTTCTGGTTGACCTTGTCTGATTGGAGACATCAGAAAGAAATTATGATGGAAGGGAACCGAGGTGTGGCTCTTTGTTCCTCGGGCTTTCTCCCTGCCAGGTGTGTGTAGGCTGACCTTGTATGTCCAAGAAGGACCCCATCTCCTCCCAGGCATCCCTCTCCTTACAGGAGTCTCTCCAGATTGTGGTAACAATGTCTCCTATTTGCCCCTTCCCACCTAGCCCAGAAACAACTCCCTGTGACTAGCCTCAGCTGTTGCAAGATGCTTCTTGCTTTCCCTAAACCCTGCCTACAGCTCTGTAAATTCTCTATTAAACTCTTCTCAACATGCCCAACTGGAGTGAGCTGTTTCCAGACAGGACTCAGACTGGTATATCCACTATTTTTGCAAAAGGTCCACTGAGATTCTGTCCTTTAATTTCTATGGAGATTTATTAGTGTTCACACATATGGTATCTGAATAGAATATCAATAGAAAAATAATAAATAGAATAAATTAGAATAGCTGAATATTCATGGTACAAGGAACAATGAGAAATAGCCGTACAAAATGGACTATCTGTTGTAGGTTTTGTAGTCTATAAACTTTATTCAGAAGCAGAGTATCTCATTCAGAGTCACATTTCTCATTTTTAGAACACAATCATAATTAGCTTGTCTCTGTATTTGCCCTACCTAAGACATTTTATAAACTACAAATTGGAATGCAAGAACTTAAAAGCACAGTAACAGCAAAATTTAGCGACACATGACAGCCAAACAGCAAGAGAGGTGACAGAAAATATAAATAGAAGACACAAGCCTTAAAAAACATAGCTGTCTAAAGCAAAAGGAAAAGCAAACATTTCTAGACACCTTGATAGACACTGGAAGGATCATCGTCCTCTAACTCAAAGGATAAACTCACGTCCATATTGACGACCCCAGGCTACATTACATGGTGCCTAAGAACACAGGCACACAATGCATGTTAGAAAAAAACCATGATGATTCACTACGCTTTTTCTGTAAGTGGAATTATTTCATTTTCTGGGGAATAAGAAACTTACATCAGAATTTACACACACCTATGCAAACCTCACATAAAAGACTGAACAGCATGAACTTAATTCTACGCTATTTTCATTTATTCTTTGATTTACAATTTCTGTCTATGTATTCATCTACTTCTATCTTGAATTTTTTTTTTTTTTTTTTTACCATTTCAGTATATATAAATGTGATCTTTCCAACTGTTGGGTTTCTTAGTTTCTTAACTTGTTCTTCAAGAATAAAGTCCTCCAACCTCAGTCAGCCCTGTGCTAGATCTCACGATTACCGTTATGGGCAAACACCATTATTTCTATTTCATAAATTAATGTTCCACGACCATCACCTCTCATCTTTCCAGCTCCGTCAATCTACAAGAGAGAGTCTAAAGAAGCTAAATTCCATGACCAGTCATTATAATCTCTCCCTAGAATACATGTTCCTCCCTTTCCTTTTTCTCCATGGTGGACTGAATAATGGCTCCACGAAAGAGCTCCATATCCTGATTCCTGAACCTGTGAACGGTACTTCAACTGCCATAAATAAATAAATAGATGTGGGACATGTGATTACACTAAGAATTGAGATAGATTATTCTGGCTTTTCCGTGTGTATTCTAAGTGCAGTCACATGTATCTTGCTAAGAGGGAGTCTGAGAGAAGAGTTGACACACCCAAGAGGAAAAGGCAATGTGACCACATGGCAAACTTTGGAGTCATGCAGCCACAAGAAGCCAAAGAGTGCTGGCAGTCACTAGAACCTGGAAGAGGCGAGAAATGAATTTACCTCTATAAAAAGTGTGGCTCTGTTGACACTGATTTCAGCCCAGTGATACTGATTTGGACTTAGAACTGTGGGAGAAGTTCCTGTGTTTTTACATCACCATATCGGTAGTAATTTGGTTGGAACTACAACCCAGTTCAATCCAACCGCTCTTTTATTCTACACATTGCCTCCGTGTAACTGAGAATCATTGGGTAAAAGTCGCAACCGCACTGGTGACAGTTTAAATTTAGACACGCTCATATCCTGTCCACAGTCACTGAGTAGGTCCTCGGTGTTTCCACCAATCATATTATACTTGCTCGTCTGTCCCAACATCTAGATGAGGTGCATGCCTTCTGTCTCCCCAGTCTTCAACACTGCCGCCCCATGTGTGCTCTCAGCTGAAGATCTTCTTACTTCATTGAGAATATTCAAACTAGAAGAAAGTGTCTCCAGATTCTTACTGATAAGGTTGGACAGGGTTTTGTTTGTTTGTTTGTTTTTTCCTTTCTTGTAAATGCAAGTGCCTGGCTTAAGCTTTGATTACAAAGGCCTCCATTTAAAATTTTTTTTAATGTTTGTTTATTTCTGAGAGAGTCAGAGTGTGAGCCAAGAAGGGGCAGAGAGAGACACACACACACAGAATTGCAAGCAGGTTCCAGGCTCTGAGCTGTCAGCACAGAACCCGACTCGGGGCTCCAACCCATGAACCGTGAAGTCATGCCCTGTGCTGAAGTTTGGCGCTTAACTGACTGTGTCCCCCAGGTGCCCCTTTTTTAGAGAGACATCCATTTCAACGACTTCTATCTCAAGTTAACGCATTGCTAGCCATGTAACTAGACAAAGAGCCACATCACCTACTGCACTGAGGCTCCTTTGATTTAGAAATCTTGACTGCTTTCCATAACTGACCATTTGGATTTCTTGTCTTTTCTCTTGCACTTTACGTTTCTATTCTTGGGTTTAAATTCACTAGTAAGGAGATGAGCTTGCAAAACCCTATGCCCCCAGCCTGTGCTGCAAGAAAAGCACAACCCCTTGCCCCATGCATGCACTTTTTTGTGTTTGCACTGTCTCCGTGTACCTGTGGCTTTACTGTGTGGCCCTGGGTGTTGCTGTTTAATTTCCATGTCTTGTAAGTAACAGATTTTTTCCCCAAAGTTTCCTGAGGGCATCAGAATTTTCCTGAGGGCATCCTACAATCATAATAAGAACCAGAAGCCCCAGTCTCATCATGACATTGGTTATTGGTAGGCTGAGATTAGCCCAAAACACACATCACCTCATCTTCTTCTACCCACAAACTTTGTCCTCCTGCCTGAAACCATAGATAACATCATACATATTCTAAGTGCAACTCTTCAACTTCTGTACCAGGGCCTATCCTCGTTTGTCTATTTCAGAAAAATAATTCTATCCTATCATCAGCCTTTTCTTCTCTAGCAAAGTGTTACCATTACTACTGTTGTTTCACCAATCTTTAAAATTCTTTGCATCCACTTATCCTTTAGCATAAGTCCTCCAAGAATTATCTGTTTTCATCACTCAAGTTCCCCTTATTCTCTGTTAACATGTTTGACTCCAGCTTTCAGCTCATCCATTCCTTTAAAACTGCTTTGCTAAAGGTCACCAGTGACCTTTGTATTGTTAAATCCAGTAGTCAATGTTCTGTCTTCATGTTTCTCAGCTTATCATTCATATTTGACATAGTTGTATACTTTTTTGTCCGTAACTTATTTTTCCAACTTGGCTTCCAGAATATTCCATTCTCTTTGGTTTTCCTTCAATCCCATTCATTCTTCTTATTGTTGGAATATCTTAAATCCTCTATTCTTTATATACTTTGAGTCTCTTGATGATCTTTCCAGTCTCATGCCTTTGAATGCCATTTATAGGCCAGCGACCCAAAGTCACTTCCACAGTCGAGACCATGCTCCTGAACTTGGGTCTCACATACCCAACTCCCTCCTTGATATCCCCATTTGGATTACTTAATAGTCCTGCCAAACTCAATGATTTCTAAAATTAAACTCTGGATCTCCATCCCCCTCAAATGTGATCAAGCTGCATCCCTCCCTATCAAAGTTGATAACTTTCCCCTTGCATCTATCTCCTTGCTCAAGTCAAGAATATTAGAATCCTTGATTTCTTTCTGTCTTTCATATCCCACAATGATATATCACGCTGGCTTCACAATATACCCTTAATCCATACCTTTACTTCCTTTCTACCTCCTTTAAGCTATCATCCTCTTTGCTTGAATTCAGTGGCCTCCTAATGGGTTTCCCTGTGATTATGCTCTTCCCCATCGCATCTGTTCTCAACACACAAGCCAGTGTTCCTTTTGAATGTAGGCCAGAAAATGTCATTCTGCTCAAAATTCTTCTAATTTAACTTAGAGTGAAAGTCTAAAATCTTGCATTGGCCTACAAGGTCCTACATGATGAAGTTCCTCTATTACATGCCAGGCACATTTCTGCCCTGGGGCCTTTGCACTGACCATTCCTTCTGGATGTAATTCTACCTAATGAACTCTCATGGCTAAATTCCTCATGACGTCTATGTAATTTCACTTAAAATCCTTCTCAATAAGGCTTACCTTGACCCCCTCATAAAAAGTGCATCATCACTGGGCTCTTAATTCTCCTTGCCCTCTTAAATTTTTATTTTTATTTACCAAAGTACTTACCACCTTCAAACATACTATACAGTTTGCTTATTTTTATGTATGTAATTTATTGTCTGTCTCCCCCTCCTGGGATGTGAACTTTTCAAAGGTGATATCTTCGTTTTGTTCACTGATATAAGTACTTAATTATATAGCACATAGTAGGTGCTAAAACCTTTATTACATTGTAAGAGTCAGTTAAGAGTTGTTTAAGAGTATGAAATTTTTATCATGAGAGATATAATGAGTATAAATTAATATTATAATTTTAATCATGTTACTCTCTGAAGCTAATATTAAGAATTCTCATCTCTTCAAATATTTTAAATTTGAACAAAAACACAGTATTATCATAGTCTGATAATTTATTATTTTGGCCTGGAAATTTACTGGTTTTATTTTGGAATTTGTCTTAGAAATTATACTGAAAAATGGGGCAAATTCTTATCAAAAAATCCATAATTTCCATACTCAAAGGATTATGTAATATTAATCAGTTTGGTCCTATATATACTTGTATTTATACAAATAACCTACACAATTCATAGAATGTTAGAGAAGCAGAATAAACGACTAATGTTTACTGAGTATCTAGCTTCTGTCTTTAAGATATTGTGCATCCTAATTCCACTATTAAAACACAGTTCATGTTTCTCAGCACTGTGATACGTAATTTACATGTGCTGTTTCAGTGAATTATCTCAATACTTCTAAGTTAATAAAGTTATATGCATTTTATAGGTGAGAATACTAAGGTGAGGAAAATTGGAGTCATTGGCTCCAAGCGGCACTAGAAGAAGATGTCAGAACAGAGAGACGTAGGGGTCCGTGATCTCAAAGTCCATGTGATGGCTACCATGCTGTGAGAGGTAACTGTGCTAATTTATGTAGGAAGCTAGATTCAAATACCGTTTTTAACTTAGGGGTATTCCTTTAAAAAAAATGCAAGTTCTCACAATGAATGGAACGCATTTCCATAGCAGCTGTTTTTGATATCCATTCCAGAAACTTATGCATTCTGAGCATAATTTGTTCTCAGCTTTGAAGACACCTTGGGCTGCTCTTCATCTAGAACTTCGGCTTCACTTTTATCACATGATGTAATAAAGTGCAGATGTAAAAGACATGTTGTTCTTTTACAGTGTACAGGAGACTGACCACTAATGTTGGCCCTTCCTAGAGGAAGGGCCACACACACACACACACACACACACACACACACACACTCACGCACACAGCTTTTCCAAAAGTAGAGAAAAACTCATGTTATCTGTATTAATAGAGGTTAAAATAGAAAGCAGTAAAAAAGTCTAGTCATATTCACATATTCCTAGGCCACCCCTAGGAATGAAACATTTAGATGAGAGGAATCTACAATTTACCCTCACTATTTTAAAATGTCGCTGAGGAGGTCTCCAAGCAAATATGCTTTGTGGTGGGTGAATTGTTATGAAAAATATGAAGGGATAATTCTCACATTTTAGGATGTTGAGACAGGGTATATAACCTCTGGCTGCAGTTTCAGAGCCTTGGAAGACCTACAGGATGACAATCTGGCTCTGTTCAAATGAAGTTCCTGGATTTTATTTGTAGTTACTTAAATGTGAATAATTCATTATACATATTTACTTCGAAGTTAACGAAGAAGGATTGCAGTTCAAATGAAGAAAACATTATCTTTTCCCCAATGTATCTGGTAACTAAAAAATCTGTCTAAAATTATTCTTTAAAATAAAGTTTAGTGATTCTCACCAATAGATGAAAGAAATTAAGAAAGGGAATTAATAACTTAAATAATAGTAAAAATGAGAAATATAAAGTAATATTTTAGAGGCTATTTATATTATTCAAACCCAGTGAAACAGACCCCAGAATTTTAAAACAAATATGTGTGATTTTGATATTCGTTTTAACATTTTAATTCCAGTATAGTTAACATACAGTGTTAAATTATTTTCAGGGGTAATAGAGAGATTCAGCAATTCTATATCTTACTCAGTGCTCATCATAAGTATATTCTTAATCCCTGTCACCTATTTCACCCGTCCTCCCAGCCCCCTTCCCTCCATAACCATCAGTTTGTTGTCTATAGTTAAAAGTCTGAGTTTTTGGTTTGTCTCTTTTCTTCATTTGTTTTGTTGCTTAAATTCCACCTATGAATGAAATCATATGGTATTTATCTTTCTCTGACTGACTTATTTCACTTACTCTCTATTTCACTTACTCTCTAGATCTATACATGCTGTTGCAAATGGCAAGATTTATTTTTTATGGCTGAGTAAAATTCTATTGTGTATAAATACCACATCTTTAGCCATTCCTCTATCAGTGGACACTTGGGATGTTTCCATATCTTGGCTATTGTAAATAATGCTGCAATAAACACAGGGATGCATATATCCTTTTGAATGAATGTTTTCGAATTTGTTGGGTAAATACCCAACAATTGATGGATAGAACAATTAATGGATCATATGATAATTTTATTTTTAGTTTTTGAGGAATTTCCATACTGTCTTCCATAGTGGCTGCACCAGTTTTCATTCCCATCAACAGTGTCACCAACATTTGGTGTTTCTTATGTTTTTGATTTTAGTCATTCTGACAGGTGTGAGATGATATCTCGTGGATTTGTTTTGCCTTTCCTTGATAATGAGTAGTGTTGAACATCTTTTAATGTATCTGTTGGCTGTCTGTATGTCTTCTTTAGAGAAATGTCTGTTCATGTCTTCTGGCCTTTTTGATTGGGTTATTTCCTTTTTGATGATGAGTTGTATCAATTCTTTATATATTTTGGCTACTAACCCTTTATCAGATATGTCATTTGTAAATACCTTCTCCCATTCAGTATATTGTCTTTTGGTTTTGTTTGTTTCTTTTGCTATGCAGAAGTTTTGTTATTTTGTTTTTTGTTGTTTTTTAATTGTGATGTAGTCTCAATAGTTTATTTTTGTTATTTCCCTTGCCTCAGGAGACATAGCTAGAAAAATGTTGCTAAGGCCATTGTCAGAGAAATTACTGCCTATGCTCTCTTCTAGGGTTTTTATGATTTCAGTTCTAACATTTAGGTCTTTAATCCATTTTGAGTTTATTTTTTTATATAGTGTAAGAAAGTGGCCCAGTTCATTCTTTTGCATGTAACTGTCCAGTTTTCCCAGGACCAACTATTGAAGAGACTGTTTCACCCTTGTCTTTTTCCCTCTTGCCTCCTTTGTTGAAGATTAATTGACCATATAATTGTGGACTTATTTCTGGGCTCTCTGTTCTCTTCCATCGATTTCTGTGGGGTTTTTTTGGTTTGTTTTTGTTTTTGTTTTTTGTTATTCCTAGGTATTTTATTATTTTGGGTATAATCGTAAATGGGATTGTATTTTTCATTTCTCTTGCTGCTACTTCATTATTAGTGTACAGAAATGCAGTGGATTTCTGTACATGGATTTTGTATTATGTGACTTTACTGAATTCATTTATCAGTTCTAGGGTTTTTTTTGGTGAAATCTTAGGGTTTTATGTATACAGTGTCATGTCATCTGCAAATAGTGAAAGTTTAATTCTTCCTTACCAGTTTGGATGCCTTTTATTCCTTTTTCTTGCCTGACTGCTATCTCTAGGACTTCCAGTACTATATTGAATAAAGGTGGTGAGAGTGGACATCCATGTGTTGTGGACATCCTGATCTTAGGGGGAAAGCTCTTGGTTTTTCACCACTGAGTATGATGTAGGCTGTGGGTTTTTCAGAAATAGCCTTTATTATGTTGAGATGTGTTTCCTCTATCCCTCTTTTGAGGATTTTTATCATGAATGGATATTGTATTTTGTCAAACGCTTTTTTTTTTTTGCATCTATTGCTATAACATATTGTTTTTATCCTTCCTCTTGCTGATGTGATGTATCACACTGATTGATTTGCAAATATTGAACCATCCTTGCATTCCAGGAATAAATCCCACTTAATTGTGGTAAATGATTTTTTAAATATTGTTGGATCCAATTTGCTAACATTTTGTTGAGGATTTATTCATCTGTGTTCATCAGAGAATTGGCATGTAGTTCTCTTTTTTGTTGTGTCTTTATCTGGTTTTGGTATCAGGGTGATTGATGCAGCGTTCATAGAATGAATTAGAGGTTTTCTTCCTGTTCTGTTTCTTGGAATAGTTTAGGAAAAATAGATATTAACTCTTATTTAAATGTTTGGTAGAATTTGGGGCACCTGGCTGGCTCAGTCGGTTCAGCATCCAACTCTTGGTTTCAGCTCAGGTCATGATCTCACAGTTCATGAGTTCAAGCCCCACATCAAGCTCTGCACTGACAGTGATTCTCTATCTCCCTCTCTCTCTCTGCCCCTCCCCTGCTCATTCTCTCGTTCTCTCTCTCTCTCTCTCTCTCTCTCTCTCTCTCTCTCTCCCTCTCTCTCTCTCCTTCAAAATAAATAAACTTAAAGAAACTTGTTTGGTAGAATTCACCTCTGAAGCCATCTGGTCCTGTACTTTTATTTGTTGAGAGTTTTTGATTACTGATTCATTTTCTTTGCTGGTAATCGGTTCAAAGTTTCTATTCCTGCTTCAGTTTTGGTAGGTTATACATTTCTAGGAATTTACCATTTCTTCTTCTTGTCTAATTTGTTGGCATATCGTTTTTTATAATCTCAAAATTGTTTGTATTTCTGTGCTTTTGGTTATTTCTCTTTTCTCATTTGTGATTTTATTTGAGTCCTCCCATCTCACCTTTTGTTGAGTCTGGTTAAAGGAGTATCAATTTTGTTGATCTTCCTCTCCAGCTCCTGGTTTCACTGATCTGATCTATTGTGTTTTAGTTTTCATTTCATTTATTTTTGCTTAATCTTTATCCTTCCTTCTACCAGCTTTGGATTTTGTTTGTTCTTCTATTTCTAGCTTTTTAAGTGTAATAATAGGTTGTTTGAGATTCTTCTTCTTTTTGTAGACCTGTATTGCTATTGGACTGTTTTTTTCATTTTCATTTGTTTCCATGTATTTTTAAATTTCTACTTTGATTTCTTGGTTTATCCATTTACTATTTAGTAGCATGTTATTTAACCTCCATGTATTTGTGTTCTTTCCAGATTTTTTTTTCTTGTGATTGATTTCTAGTTTCATAGCATTGTGGTCAGAAAAGATTCATGGAATGACTTTGATCTTTTTGAATTTGTTGAGATTTGTTCTACAGGCTAACATGTGATCTATTCTGCAGAACGGTCCATATGCACTTGAAAAGACTGTGTATTCTTCTTTTTTAGGATGTAATGTTCTGAATATATCTGTTAAATCCATCTGATGTAATGTATTACTCAAAGCCACTGTCTGCTTGATGATTTTCTGTTTCAATAATCTGTCCATTAATGTAAGTGAGATATTCAAGTGTCCTGCTATTGTAGTACTAATATTAATTCCATTATGTTCATTATTTGTTATTAACTAATTTAAGTATTTGTGTGCTTTCATGTTGGGTACATAAATATTTACAATTGTTGTATCTTGCTGGATTTGCCTCTGAATAATTATATAGTGTCCTTATTTGTCTCTTGTTACAGTCTTTGTTTTAAATTCTAGTTTGATACAAGAATTGCTACTCTAGGTTTCTTTTCACTTCTATTTACATGATACATGCTTACAGTGTTCAGGTTGTTTTCTGGATTATCTACACTGATGTGAATGATTTTTATCCATGGGATGAGTTGAGCTCACAGTCCTTCTACTCTTCCATATTCCCCAGAAGGCCTCTGTTCTATTTTTAAAGCAGCTTTACTGAGATAAAGTTCATATCCCATAAAATACATCCATCTCAGGTGTACAGTGAATGGCTTTTAGTATGTTTGCAGAGTTGGGCATCCATCACCATAAACAATTTTAGGGCATTTTCATCACCCCTAAAAGAAACCACATAGCCCTAATCTATCATCCCTCCCCCCAACCATTGCATTCCCTGCTATCCTAAGCTACAATTAACCTACCCTCAATCTGTAGATTTGTGGATTCTAGACATTTTATATAAATGGAATCATAGGTGATGTGATCTTTTCTGGTTGGCATTTCACTAAGCACGTTTTCAAGGTTCACCCATGTTTTAACATGTTAGAACTCGTCCCTTTTTATTGCCAAATAATATTCCTTCATGTTGATTTACTACATTTTATTTATCCATTGCTCAGTATATTTGTCTTCTTCCTACTTTTTACCATGATAGATGTGCTACTATGAACTCTGTATATACATTTTTGAATGGCCATGTTTTCATTTCTCTTGGATATAGACCTAAGAGTGGGGTTTCTGGGCCATATGGTAACTCTATATTCAGCCTTTTGAGGAATTGCCAGACACCTTCACTACGCAGCGGCACAATTTTACATTCCACAAGCAATGTATCAGAGTTCACTTTCTCCACGTCCTTGTCAACACTTACTACTATCTCTTTTTTAGTGTAGCCATTCTAGTGCATATAAATGGCGTTTTATGATGATGTTGACTTTCATTCCCCTGATAGCTAGTACTGTTTAACATCTTCTCATTTGCTTATTGGCCGTTTGTGCATCTTCTTTGGGGGGATTTTCTATTCAAATTCTTCACTCCTATTTTAATTGCATTAGTTGCCTTTCTGTTATTGAGGGGTTGTAAGCATTCTTTATATATTTTAGACACAAGTCTCTTAGATATATAATATGTAAATATGTTTTCCATTCTATGGGCTGTCTTTGTACTTTCTCAATGGTATCCATTGATGTACAAAAGTATTTAATTTTATGAAGCCGATTCATTCTTTCTTTTGTCATTTGTGCTTAGAGGAGATTTTGTCTAACCCAACATCTGGAAATTTACTTGTATGTTTTCTTCTAGGTGTTTTATAGTTTTTAGCTCTTAGGTTTATGTCTATGATCCACTCTGAGTTGATGTTTGTGTGTGGTGTGAGGGAGAAATCCAACTTCATTATTTTGCATGTGAGTATCCAGGTGTCTCAACACTATTTGCTGAAAAGATAGTTCTTCTGCAGGTTGTCTTGGCATTTCAATGAAAATCATACATGTGGAAGTCTACTTCCAGACTCTAACTTCTATTCCGTCGACCTAAATGTCCATCCTAATAACAGTGCCATGTTATCTTGATTACTGTGATTTTGCAGTAATTTCTGAAATAAGGAAGTGGAAGTATTCCAACTTTGTTTTGTTTTTTTTAAATGGTTTGGCTATGTTGTGTCCTGGAATTTCCATATAAATTGTAGGTTGTTTTAAATATAACCTCTGTTTTAAATATTCCTCTTCCAGGAATTAGTATATTCCCTGGGTATAGTTTGCCTTCAGCTTTAAAGCCACTTCATGTGGAGTCTTGTTTGTTTGGGTTTTTTTTTTTTTTGTCATAATTTTGTTGATATCCCCAAGACCACCTATCAAAGAGTGAAGAAAACGTTAGGAGATAAACTACTATTTTATGATTCTTTCCTTAAATTTTTTTTTCATTTCATTCTCTCTTTCTCTGAAATTTGTGGCCTGGAGTTGTCCCATTTTGTTTAATTCCTACCAGTTTTGTTTTCCCTGAGTTTTAAAGTTTTGTTAATTATTTATTGGAGTTGGGAAATTCTGTATCTACTGTCATGGTAACTTCTCCCTGGAAGTTTGAAGCCAAAATTTAAAGTAGAATATTTTGGCTAGTATTTGCAGAAATGTTAAGATTTTTTTTTATATGGAAGGTAAAAGCATAGGCTTTTTTCCCCCTCCCAGTAGAAGACAATCTGATAGGAAGAACTTGGTGGCAGAGTTCTTCACTAGTGATTGACATAGGGCCCATCCAGGTTGTGCCACTGACTCTGCCACTGTGTCCCTAGGAACAGAGACATCTACGTTCTAAATACACTGTTTCAGCATCTATTACATTCCAAGCATTTTATCACTGGGGATTCCTTGTTAAAGTAAAGCAAATTTGAACCCTCAAGGAGCTTGCAATCCAAAGAATTGAACATTCCTATAAAATAGAAATTAAAATGTAGAGTTTCACTGTTTCTAAATCGGCCTTGAGCTCACTTTCCCAACTTAAAAGGAGAGGCTTGATTAAATGGCTGAATGGTACAATACCATTAGCTTTAATATTCTTAGATCCTCAAGGACAAGAATCAGAACAAACAAGCTATTGATGAGAAAACAAAAACCAAATAACAGAAAAATAAAACCTCTCCATCATGGAGAACTTAGCTAAAGAAAACATAAGAGTTGATAGGTTTGCACTTAAAACACTTCAGAAAGAATGGGAAACCTGTCAGCATATTATGTGTCCATACTTTACTAAATTGTTAAGTCCTTAAGTTACTGAATAGGACAGTAGAAAATCTGATGTCCTTGGGCTCTATACTGCGTGGTCTCTTGGCGACTTATTTGAAGGAACTTTTCATTGCTTCCTCCGTGTACTAAATTTTTCAGTTTTAAAATTACCGAGCTTGATCCTGTATTCTGTAATTTTCAGTTCTGTAATCACAAAGAGAAAATATTACAGTGGTTTAATGTGACAGGTAGACAAATAGTGAAAGGGATTTTGTTAAATCTTCTTCTAATTCAGGGACAAAGAGCACATTAAGAATCATTGTTCTTGTTCCCAAATTTTCTCATGCCCAAATGGCTGATCATTGAATTCCAAGAGGAGAGGGACGGGAGATTTGACTGGGGCCCCCTTCTTTTCCCTGTGCAAAAGCTACAGCTAAAAAAAATGTAAAGAGATTTGAACACTCAGCAAGGATATCAGGAGCCTGTTCAAACCTTGTTTCTGAAGCTTCTTCACCTTCAAATGATTTATGTATCCCACACACAGTTCATTAGAACTTCTCTTAAAGATGAAGAGAAATAGCAAATAATAGTACCTACCCTCTATAACCAGAAACTCTCAACTCTTTTCAGGAGGTAGTACACAGGGAATGAAGTATTAGCTACATAGGCCTAGCTTGCTGGTCTCAAGTCCTATGCATATGAGTTAAATACCAAGATGCTTTTCTATAGAAGCTAATAACTAACTTATTCTTGTGTGTGTATATATACACACACACACACACACACACACACACACATACACACACACAATTTATTCACTATAATATTGCTAGCAGAAGACCGGAAATAACTCTGATGTCAATCAATAGAGAAAACGTTAAATTATGTTGTAGCCATACAATGACATTCTATGCAGCTGATTAAAAAAGTTGAAACCTCTGTGTGTGTGTGTGTGTGTGTGTGTGTGTGTGCGCGCGCGCGCGTGTGGTCAAGGCAATTGTGTTTGAATTTAAAGAATGTCTAAGTCATTTCCTGTATGAGCAAAGAAAATATTTTATAAATTTCCTAAAGTAACATAAACTACCCTCCATTGTGACTCCTGAGCTTTGGACCAGTATTTCAGTTCTTCATTAGTATGCCCATCTCTTGGACACTCGATCTTTGTTCCCAACTCCTCCTTATCTGAGGCAGCACTGTAACTGGGGAAGTGATGTTCAGAGCTTCAGGAGACAGCACTAATTCTGAATTCAGTTTCCGGAAGTAAAATGGATTTAAAAGGTTGGCGTCACTATTGGTAATTCCCAGGTTGGCCCAGCTGGCTCTGAAACGCCTAGGACTGGCCTGTACCTGAAAAGTCTGCTGACACACAAGCATTGTCATCACCACTCACCTTTGTTGAGTTCCTGTCCTGTACTAGTTGCTTTTTTAAAACTTTTTTAGTTTATTTATTTGAGAGAGAGAGAGAGAGAGAGAGAGTGAGAGAGTGGAAGGGGCAGAGAGAAGGAAAGAGAGAATGCCAAGCAGGCTCCACACTGCCAGCACAGAGCCCGATACAGGGCTTGAGCCCATGAACCACCAGACCATGACTTGAGCCGAAACCAAGAGTTGGATGCTTAACCACCCAGGTGCCCCTTAAAAAAATTTTTTTTAAGTTTATTTATTTGAGAGAGAGAGAGAGAGAGAGGTACCGGTTGCTTTATATTCATTAATTCGTTCATCTCTCACCATAACCGCATGAGGTAGGTGCTGTTATTGTCCTCATGTTAAAGATAAGATTTAGGAAAAGTAGGTGACTTATTCAGGAATACACAGCCAGTAAGGGGTTGAGCCAGAACTGAAATACAGGCGCTCTGACTCCAGAAACCTTGCATCGTTCACTAGCTGAAGATTCTGTCCAAAGCTCAGTTTCAGCCCAGGATGCTACTATTCAAAGTGCTCGTGGTTTAAAGAAATCTAGGCTTTTACTGGCCCAGATCCTCGCTCCAGCATGGTGTGGCGATGCAACAACCTGGCACAGGAATTTGGCTCAGAAATGCCTTTCACTCTACGTAGGACTCTCTGGCTTCCACTGAATGGTTTTGAGCTGGCCTACTTTGAAATGTTTCACTAAAGCATCATTAAATGATTGCACGCAGTCATATACTCTGGGCACCTAATAGCAGCGAAAACACACCCACCTGCAAACATTTCAAAAGGCTTCATGATTCCTTTTTCTGCATCCTCACCACTAGCCAAAAAAGTGATTCACTGTTTGCCACAAAAGACTCACGCTCTTCTCGGCCCTCTGCTCAGACTCATCTAGTGCCCGTCTAAATGTCGCCCATCCTTCACGGCTCAAAAAGTACGCAAGCTTTCGCAGTGTTCCTAAGTAGAAATGACAGTTCTGTATTTTCGTTGTGACATTTGTCATTCATTACCCTCTTCATCTCAGAGCTATTTTATCCCTTCTTTATTTCTCACCCCTGGCCATAAATGCATGTTTTTCATACCAGATTTAGTCTTCTGTACCCCACAGTGCCTTGTCCATAGTAGAAATTCAGCAAACTTTTTTTTTTAAATAAAGAATGAATGAGTGTGTTGAGGTGCCATGATACAGGGCAATGCCAGCAAATTTTGAGGGAGAGATTGATAGAAGGAAGCATTCATGTAACAATTGACAAATTTGGCGTTGTGTCCATAAAGCAAGTGCTATTACTCAGAGAACATGATATTTTCATGCAGCATCACCAAACGCATATGCAACTCCCCTAACAGATCTTTGTAGAATCCAACTATCATACTCCATTCTGATAGAGGTGTACAGGGATATGACAAAAAAGACAATGAAATCACCATGGGATATTTAGGATAAAATACCTGCCTTCACACGTGGACGTGCTTTGGAAGTTACACAGGGAAGGGAACACAGAGAGGAGATTCCTCCTCATTTCACTTTCTGTTTTGAGAGACTGTTCCCAGATGTTCTTTCCTATCAGAGGCTTTGGTAAATCCTACTTGGAGCATATGGTGGAATAATTTAACTCTGACTTAAGGGGTATCCCAGTATCTCTAAGCCTTACTTGGACTCCTTCATAGTTGCGGGAGATGGTGTGGATTGGGCTGTCATTTAGGACTTCAGCCTCTCAGCGCTCATTAATTGTTCTCTATATCTGAATCTCAGCCTCCTTTTTCTGAACACCTGAACCTTGAGTGACCACAGGCAATAGCTCCTTTGGCACAGACATCGTGTAAAGGTCTGTAAGGCAGAATATAAATGTATATATTTATAATTGGGGATGACCTCTTCTCGCCCCTATGCAGAGCATGTATTTCCTGATACTGAGGTAGCAGAAGGCCAAGATACTTATCAAAGACTGCTTGGTGGCTTTCCAATTGGATCAAGGGAAGAGAAGTGATGTATATGAGTGTCCTCAAAGTGTAGGGAAAGTTGACTGCAACATTCTTGCTGCACTGAGAGAGCACTTCCCCAGTGAGTTCTCTGGGTTCATTTCTGCTTCCACAGCTATAGTCCCACTGACAGACTTACTTCTGCTCTTCTAGACTGACCGCTCTCTTCCCACTGGCACATCCTCTCCATAAATGATACTGACACTATTTTTATATCCCAGTTGCCATGGTTGGGGGAGATATCCTCATGGAGCGCTCTACATAATGTCACCTTCCTGGTCAAGAATGCTGGCTGCCACAGCACGCTACAGAATCTATCTGCCATGGAGTGCCCAATTATCTCCCCTTCTTTTGCCTTTTTGGGTAATAGTGTGCCACTCAGTGTCAAGTCTATTTTTACAACTCCCTTAAATTTTTACTATGAGTTTCAACTTCTTTTCTTCCCTCATACACTTCTCCGGGTCTGAAATAAATTATTCTCCTTTGTTTGCTCAGAAGCTTCCTTTTCCTTCTTCAGAGAGCTCTCAGAATCTCCATTCTTAAGCTCTCCCAATTAAAGAAAGCAATTTTTCTTTTCTTCATTTTTTTCTAGCAACTAATTTCCATATTGCAAATAATCATTCAGGTCTGAAATATACACACAAAACTTTTCTAATTTGTGCCCTGGCTGGGATGTCCATATTTCGACAGACAAGAGATAATAAAAGATTTCAAATATACCAAATTTTGCATGAAACTCTTAGCTCTTTGTCTGGACACTCTGTGTTGGTTTACTCAAACTCCCTTGTGTCTTCCCTCTGTTTGGGAAAGAAGGTTAAGAAGCTAAAAGTTACACTTTCCACCCTTTTCTGAATGCCAGGATCCTGGACTAATGTAATCATGAGAAATTTGAAAGGGCGAGGTGAACAGAGTCCATCTTCCTAAAGGTTTTGGATGGTGCTTCCAGCAAGTTCATGGAAATATGAAGTCCCTCCAGCACCAGCCAGTGTCGGGATTTGGGGCATTAAGAGGCAGTGATGACAGAGGGATCAGTTTTAGCTTCTTCCAGCAAACTTCCAGGTGACCTCAGAGATCAGAGTTCTATTTTCTCTTCACTGTGTGTTGTTTTGTGTGTTTCCAAGAGGTAAACCTGGGCTTACCCTTTTACATATCTTCCCAACATCAAACTTACCGTATTAGCTGCTTTTCTGCTTCACATATCTGGAGTTGTTTCTGGTTCGGGCAGCAAACCCTGCCTGACACATTTTGCCCATCTCAGTAATTTCAGCTCGTCACACCATAAGGTGTGATCAGGACACCAGTCAGACCCTGTCACCCTCTTCCGTGTTTCTTCGCTTTGAGTGTGTCCTTTCCTCGTAACCATGTCCCACACCCTTCTTCTCATCTCCTCCCTGACCCCATTCTTGCACCCCAGGCTTCAGTGTCCTCCGTAGCTTCCTTCAGCCACTGGAGCCAAGTTAACTATTTGTCCTGCAACCGGTACACCTTTCTGTTGCTGAACTTGTTGCCTCACATTCAGGCGTCCGTCTCGTCTTCTCGAGAGTTAGTTCCTTGAACTCTGGCACCTTTACGCCGTTTGCTCTCAATCGTCTCAGAAACAAAAAATAATTACTCAGTGAAATTTTGAATGAGTAAATGGAAATGATCCATGGCTTCCCATTGACTTTATATCATTCCCGTCTCCTTCATATATGATAGACTCTGCAGCTGCGTGTAAATAATGGCGGCTGGTGGATGACAGTGGGTCCAGCGATGGATGAAGTAGAGCATTAAGACTTCTCACCCTCCCAAATCGAATTTACGTATGTTTTATGGCTGTTTTCAAGCTGATTTACCCCATCCAACGTGTTTACATTTGAATAGGGTCTGATGTGTAGCTTAAATTCTCAGAGGGGAAATGGCCAATCTGTTTAGCTTATTTGATATAGATAACTGCGTGTGAGTCCTTCAAACGAATAGCTGGGGGATGATCATTTAAATACTCACGGTAAGTGAAACGTTCTCCTGAGAGGCTTTTCCATTCTGTGCTTGAACGCAGAAGTATCCATATTTGTTTCTTCATGTGTGTGAAGAACATGCTCTTGAGCTCACTACCTGGGGCAAAATTATAGCAGATGGCAATTATACCGCTTCAGAAAACTGGTATTGCTTTTTATTGGGATTAATATATGAACGCAGCATGGGAATTTTATCACATAGCTTCTGTTAATACTGAAATGTGCTGCTAAATTTCAGCATAAAATTTTACTTTCTACTAACTTTCTCCTTCTATCTGATCATTTTCCTTTAAAGCACCACATATGCACTGATGGAAATGCCAAAGCAAAGAATGTATAAAAGTTAATTTGTCTTTGTTTTAATAGAATTGGAGAGAATTTAGTTTTTGACAGCATTTACTTTTAACTTTTAAAAAAAAGTAGGATCTTTTTATTAGAAGACATGTTATTCCAAAGAAACATTAAGTAATTTTTAACTGAAAATTATAGCCACTATTTCAGGCTTTTATGTTTTCTTTATATCACACCCAAAGTCAAAAGTCAGTAATGAGTACAAAATATTTATTGGAAATGAAAGTATAAAATAGGGCCATAATGGAATACTGAAAGATTTTATATTGTTTTCATAACCATTGCTAAGCTCCCTGAAGAAATATATACTCCCTCCAGGAGAAAACACACACTAACTGTGTTTTTGTAAATGTGTTATTTTCACATGAAGTGCATTCCAAGCTGCTTTTACCAACCAGAAACCTTTGCATCTTTGACAGTGAAGGTTAGAATTGGCCCAGAATTGGCCCAGTTATTAGACAGTAATCCCAGTGTCACCATCAGCTTGCACAGGGAATCTTGGTGCTTTTATGTTAACTAAACATCTACTAACTATAGAAGTTTCTTTTATGATTTTAATATTAAGTGAATTGAAAATACTTTATATTGACTTAAATTTAAACATTTAAAAGGCTCGTCGTTGTTGTGGCTACTCTGAAGGAATAAGATGAATTTTCACACAAAGTTTAATTGGTTTGGATGTCAAGGCTAATGACTTACGTAGCAACAGGGTCAAAAGCTTTACTTTTCACATAATGAGACATTTTGGGGAAAGCAAGGAGAACTTCCCAAGTAGGCCCCCAAATAACTAAGAAGAGCAAGAAGGGAAATGCGTTAGGGTTATTTATTTATTCATTCATTCATTCATTCATTCATACACACACACATACTCGGGTGATTATAGAGTGTGCACTGAGGTGGAGATTCCCTAGTGTGCTATGAACTTCCTGTTGTTGCCAAAGGAGAGAGCACCCAGATTTTCTTATCAGTTTGCCCATAGGAGGGAGATATAGGGTGGAGGGAGAGGGTAGGCTTAAAAGTTGTCAGCAAAGAATCTTTAACACAGTCATGCTTGGGACTGTCTCCATTTACTTATACCGAGCTCCCTTGGGGAATTCACAATGGTTTGCATCCTACAACCTGACCAGCATGGCACCATGAACATGAGCTTGGGATATAGACATGCTGAATCCACCTATTAATGCTGTTGCTTTTTTGTTTTATTTTGTTTTGCTGGTCACATGACTATAATGAACAGTAAATGAAAATAAGTGAATGCACAACGTCAGATGCACAATAGTCAATAAGTCAATATTACTATGTTCTGCCTGAGGTTTACTCCAACGTTGAATCCTCTGGCATTTATGGCAATTTGGGTGCTCTTGTTTCAAAGCAAATACAAATAAATTTTAATCTCTGCCAGAGATCAACAAAGTTGGATACTGGTGAAAATGGTAAGGACAGATTTTAATCAGCAATAACTACTTTAACTACTGCCATAGGGGAAAGAGTCCAGCGTGAACGAAACTCAAGTTTGATTTAAATGGAGGTAAACGGGTGTTTTAAAGGGAAAGTGAGGGAATAAGAAGGGTGACGTGGAGTTTTAGCAGAGTGAGAGAAGCAAGCAATTATAAAAAGCAGGAAGGGGGACTCATTCATGTCAAACCCATCTGGGTTTGTTAACGGGCACTTATCAAAGTTGGGCTCCTACCCTCCCCCAGGGACAGGGAAACAAAAGCCCTATCTTCAGGTGCTGGCTGAAGCAAACAGTAAATTCTTTTGGCAGCCTTGGATTTTCCCTGGCAGGTACTTCGAGGGGGGCTGGAGTCATCCTAGGGATGTGGCCTCTAGCCGTTAGAGGTAATGTTAGTGTTAGTTCCACTCCTCATGGGACAAGATTGAGGCCTAGTGGAGAACAGGGTTTAAAGGATCCTGCCTAAGTTTGGTCAAGGAGAGAATCTTTGTCACCTGAAAAAGGAATATTAGAGAAATGGTTCTTGCAAGTTTTATATGAAATTTAAAAACTGTTAAAATTGTTTGCCAACATAAAGTTTAAAAGTCTGTTTAGAGGTAAACATCTCAGCATATGGAGTCATTCACATTAATATGAGGTTGAAAACATGCATGAGATTTCTTTGTTTTGAGAAAGTTGTATGAAGACAATGAAATCATCTTTATTTTGAAGTGATGATAGATTGACAGGAAGTTGCCACGAAAGGTACAGGAGGTACGCAGTACCCCCCCCCCCCCAGTGGTGACATCTGACACAATTATGGCACAATATCAAACCCAGGAAACTGATATTGGCCCAATCCACAGAGCTTATTTCAAATTTGTGAGTTTTATTCTTGTGTGTAGGAAAGTTAGCGTTCTAATTCCACAGTGATAGGCTGCCTCTAAAATGCAGGACCCATTGGCCATACCATACTTGGGCATGTGCCGATGACTGAGCCTGTTTCTAGTACCTTTAATTCTGCCATTGCTGTACCCTAGGCTCAACCTTCTCTCTCATCCTTTTGTCTCATTTTGCTTTCATATTTATTTTGACAAAATTTCAGACACTTACAAAAGTTGTAAGAATTGCACAAGGAATTCCCATATACCTTTAACCCTGGTTCCTCAAACATTCATGTGTTACCACATTTGCTTTATCTGTCCCTCCTTCTACCTCTTCCTCTATCTGCGCGCGCGTGCGCGCGCGCGCGCGCACGCACACACACACACACACACACACACACACACACACATTGTACTCATGTCCTCCTAAATACGTTCGTGTTTATTTCAAAGCAAGGACATTATTTTTTTTTCTAATCCCAAGCACAACTGTCAAAACCAGGAACTGAACACTGACGCAGGATTATACGCTTTACAGACCTTGTTGAGATTTTGCCAATGTCCCAGTATCCTATACAGCACATACATTCAGGTGCCATGTTTCTTTGGTTTCCTTTAATCTTGAACACTTCCGTTTTCCTTTGTCTTCTGTGACATTGACAGTTTTGAAGAGTACAGGCCAGTTATTTGGTAGAATATCTGTCAATTTAGGTATGCCTTCTATTTCCTCATGATTAGATTCAGGTTATGCATTTTTAGCAAAACATACCATATAAGTAATATTATGTTCTTCTCAATGCTTCATATCAGGGAGGCAAAAGAAGTTTATTTGTTCCCTTATGGGTTATATTAATTTTGATCACGTGGTCAAGGTTGTTTAGAGAAGTCTATTCAATTTAGTTACTATTTTCTTGTTTGTATTTATTAGGCTTGTGAGGACATAACCTGTCTCTCTTCCTCTTCCCTCAATCCTTTAAATTTCAACTCAAATAGTCCTTTCTCTACCTGACTTAGCCTCCACTATATACCTAAATTACTAAGCACTTAACTTTATTATACTGTTTGTTGTATTGAAAAGTATTTTTTTTCCCTTTAGTAACTAGTAGTTTAGAAATCTTAGTCATCAGAGACATGATTTTACTCATCATTGCATATTCTAGAAAAACAGGGTTTCAACCAGTATTAATTGAGCAAGTTGGTAAATGAACTGATGAATTCCAGGAGGCAGAATTAAGTATTATTAATTAATTAATAATTAAGAGGTATTATCTTTTCCATTTTATAAAGAATACTGAAGGTCAGCACAGTATGATTAAATTAGGAAAGCAAGCTCTTAACGAGCTGTTCATTATGTAACCATGGGTATTACTGAGCTCATTTCCTTTGATTCCAAGAGGCTACTTTAATTTACTGTATCCAAAGAGCCGAAAAGGCAACAGACTTTTTTTTTACATCTAGGTTCATAATCCCGATTGTGGCTGTTGATCATACACAGGGTATAAGTTAGCCAGTGCAAGGGTAACGCTATGAAACAAGCTACACACAACTTAGTGGCCTGCAGTGGTGATCACTTTCCTCTCTCACATGTTTGTGGGGTATCTGGAAGTCAACCCACCTAGACTGAGCTCAGCTCAGCACTGAATCCAACTCGTTCAGTTGGATTCAGTGACATTCCATTTAGCTTTCATTCTCCTTGGACCAGCAGACTCTCCCAAACCAGAAGAATTGGGGCTGGCCATAACATGCAATGTTTCCCGAGGCTCATGTGCAGAAGAGCGCACTGTAAATGACTTCCATCTACTGACTTTTTGCCAAAGCCACTTGTAGAGCCACGCCTAGCTTCATTACAGCAGACACATACACTAGGTCTCTAGTCAGATGGCAGGAGGTGTGCATCCCAGAGGAGCAAAACTTTAAGAGGAATAATGAGAACAATAGTGCAATTACCAAAGGAATACAAACCTAGGGATGGATATAAGCAAGCTTTGTGTTGAGGAGGGACACAAGAAGATGGCAAATCATGTGAGAGATCCACCTGAATGCCTGTGTGCAAGCATGCTTCCCTGTGTTCTAGCTGAGTCCGTGTTCTGGCTTAGATTTAGAGGTCTTGGATTTCCCGGTGACTACACATGTGTGCAACCTAAGGCTTTAGACATTTTGATGTTGACCATATGCCCACCGTAATTTACAGAGTGGTAGTGAGGATAAAAAGTCACACAGGAGAGAAAACTGAAAAGTTACAAGTACTGTACCAATGTCTTACTGATATTACTACTCTTTTGCTCTTCAGATATAAATTGCTCTCCAGACAGTATGATGATACCCATTTCCAGAAGAGTAGAAGTTACTCCCTGAGTAGAGACCCATCAAGGTTTATTGGACAGAAATAAATGAATTCTTCTACTTACGGAATTCCAAGAAAGAACACAGAAAATGCCCTGGATGTCAGGTAATTTTTCAACAATTAGAAAAGAGAAAAATGAAGAAACTTCCAAAAGCAAAGCATCTTTCCCTGTAGTTTCCATTTCTAAACAATATTTAAAGCTGAATTCTTAAACATATATTTGCTGAGTACTCTTTGGAAAACAAATTGTATCTCTATAAACCATGCAATCAAATAAAAAGCATGATAGACTCAGGTAAAGTTCACTAAGGGTCTCTGCCTGCTTCACAAAGAGCAGACAAAAAAGTATTTTCCTCAGGTTCACTCTGCTTCGATCATTGAAGCCGTAACTACAGAAGTCATGGGTCTGCTTTCATGGTTCTGTGGGTCTTTTTGGCAACAGAAAACAAATGTTTAAGTCTTGAATATGAGAATGCAAAATCACTGCTTTGTTCTGTCATCCAGTCATGACCGGTCTTTACATCAAAACAAAAGATACAACCAAACAATCATTTGCGAGGTTTGTTTTATCAAGAAAAAAAATAAAGAACAGCCATTCTTAGTTTTAAACAGAGAATGTGTAAAGAAACTATTTACTCTGATAGATAAAAGGAAAAAGATTACATGGAGCCACATGGATGCCTCTATAGATCACAAACTCGAGAAACGTGTTTACTACCTTCATAATCTCATTTACCCCCAAATAAAAATGTGTACATTCCAGAGCCTTCAAATTACAGATTTGTTTTCTGTAGTGCCAACATTCCATTCTACTTATTAGCAGCCATCCTTTTTCTTAGCTAGTTTCCTTGTTCTCTTCTCAGTGGAGTGGCCGTGTAAAGGATAAAAGGCTCAGAGTTTCTAAGCAGCTTCTCTGAATAGACTGGTCTCCGGCAGAACTAAATGTGCCTAAATTTGACATTCACAGACACTATTTTTGAATAGCTCTCTTAATTCTCCTCTCCCTCTCAAACTTAAATGTTTTCAATAGGTACCATAAGCACATGTTCAAGACTGGCTTGAAACATTTTCCTAGATTCCATTTTGGTGATTTGCATTTTACAACAAATATATCTTACACAAATATAATGCCTACAGAGCATGAAGCATGCCAGTCCTTCTCTATTACATCTCAGACTTCTCACCTGTCTGAAAGTCAATATTGATACCAATCATGTTAAGCACATACTTAGTTCTCCTCCAAAGGCAAATACACCTCTGGGGAAAATGCAGAATGGAGAACACTCTGTGTGTTTGCTGTTGTAGAGAATGAAATACCTGGGCTTGTAGAGCTACCTTAGATCTCAGAAAGCTTGTCTTTCTTTCTTTAAGTTCCATGTCATTTGCAACTCGGGTCTTTCAGATGACAGGCTTTGCAGGAATAACAAGAATGCCATAAGGCTTGGTTTAAGAACTAAGTTTGCACTGACACTTTATCTTCGTCCTTTCTTCCTTCCTTCCTTCCTTCCTCCCTCCCTCCCTGTTTCTTTTCCTCCTATATTTAATTATAAGATTTGTTTTACCAAATCATTGATTTGTTATATTCCTTGTTGAGTTTATATTTGGTTTACAAAGAGATTTTAAATTTCTCATCACAAAATAAGGGAGACAGGGAGGGAGAGAGAGAGAATGAATCTTGAGTGTTCATCTAAGTCATTTTCCAGGATGGTATTACATGATTTCATTTTGTCTGTTCACGTTGCCTTTTCTGTGTAGCACCTTTAAAATCGCCGTGTATTTCTTGTTTGCTGGTATAATTCTTACAAAGTCAATCTACATGTAGTATGGATTTTATTTCAAAGTTTCGGATATTATAATCACGTTTTCAAATGTAAAAATTGTAGGCTTACTATTTCCTTTATTGTAAAAAACAAAATTTGCCATTTTAACCATTTTTAAGTGCCTACGGTTCAGGAGTGTTCAGTATATTCGTATGGTTGTGAAAGAGATCTCCAGAACTTTTTCATCTTGCCAACTCTATACCCATTAGACAATTCCTCTTTTCCCTCTCCCTGTAGCCCCGGGTAACCACCATGTTATTTTCTGTTTCTAAGAATTCGACTCCTTTAAATACCTCCTATCAATAGAATTGCACAGTATTTGTCTTGTGCGACTGTCATATTTCACTCAGCATAATGTCCTCGAGGTTCAATCCTGTTGTAGCATATGTCAGAATGTCTTTCCTTTTTAAAACTGAGTAATATTCCGTTGTGTGTATATGCCACATTTTGTTTATCCATTCCTCCGTTGATGGACACTTGAATTGCTTCCGCTTCTTGTCTGTTATGAGTAATGTTCCTGTGCACGTGGGTGTACATACATTGACTATCTCTTACAAAGAACAGAACTCTGTGATAGGAACGTTAAAATGTTCACTCATCAGAATGAAAGCTTAGGGGTATCTTAGATTCTGCCAATACACAGTAAAGAAATATTTTCAATTAAATGCCCTGCCCAGAAACTCGTAATGGAGAGTAACAGATATTATTAGAATGAAAAATGTATAAATTAAAACTATCTTTCACTAAGGCCTTAGTTACTTACTTACTTGGCTCAGGGTGTTCTTACAACCTAAAAAGGAAATGTATATGAGGGAGGTACATATTAAGGATTCCTGGGGTACCTTCCTTCCCCACAGAGGGCAAAAGCGAAGTTCCACTAATACAGTCAGAGGAGGGGTCTGTTTGCTCTTGGTGGCCTCCTAATAATGACTGTTACACAATCACAGTGCCTTTCTGATCGCCGAATTGCCAAGAATCGCTCTAGGAACCTGGACCTTTGTTGCAGCTCCTGAATTATCCATAAAATCTCCTTTTCCATTGCTATCCATGACCAGTGACTGAACTTAAGGAGTTCACAATAAAAAGGGTAAGCAAAGGGTTGGCTTAAATCTTATTCAAAGTGACACTCACACCTGCTTGACAACATCATGATAAATGTTTATACAGTGATTATATGGCTTCCACACTACAGCTGACCCTGGAAAAACAGGAGTTTGAACTACGTGGATCTAATATGCAGAATTTTTACAGTGTAGTACTGTAAATGTATGTTCTCTTCCTTATGATTTTCTTAACATCTTTTCTCTCGCTTTATTGTAAGAATCGAGTATGCAATACATATAACACAAAAAATAGGTGCTCATCAACTACTTATGTTACTGGTAAGGCTTCCGGTCAACAGTAAACTATTAATAGTTAAGTTCTGGGGGAGCTAAAACCTATATAAGGATTTTTGAATGGCATGTAGTTAGTGCCCCTAACTCTTACATTGGTCACTGGTCAACTGTGTATTATAATAATCAGTTTATTGGTTTCCTCTTTTAGACCATGAGCTCCTTAGGAACAGAGTCTATGCTTTATTCAGCTAGGTATCCACATGTAATATTACCACTATTTACCCATAAGTTGTACTAATAAGATACAAAATGTGAAACAAATTTCAAAACCATTGAAGTTTTCTAAAGGGCAAGGGCCTTTAGCGTGTGCTTATTTTATTATTTGCTGATATATGAGGAGGTTCAGATCTGTCTAGTCAGAAAATAGGAATAGATTCCACTGTAAATAAGTTTGCCTTTATATGACCGAGGAAGCAAATTTCTGACGCTCATTAAGAAAAAAGTGTGCATCATTAGTAAAAACAAATGACTCTTGGGCCCCTCAAACATTATTTTGACCCACATAAGCAACATGAATATACCTAATTATAATAAATCATATAGCTTGTGAAGTGGTTTCGATATGATAGAAAAGTGATATTACCAGGAAGCTTTTTTTTTTTTGATGTCTCCTATTTCAATTTTTGTATGTATTAAAACATTCATACAAATTAACTCATTAATTGAGAATTTTCATTGGTATGTGTGGTTAACAGAAAAAATAAAAATTATTTCCTTGATCCTCCCTTTGGATAATAATCCAAGCTATTAGAATCTCATTTACTCTCCTGGAGCAGTATCACCAGGGAGCCACGCTTTCTGACAGGAGAAAATCCTGTCTTTACTGGGAATGCTACAACTACTGTGTCATAAATCAAGAAGCTCTAATGGGCTGGGGGAGGGGAAGGTGCTATAAGGAAACATAATTAAACCACTCTTTGAAGGCAGTGTATGAAGGTAACCGAATCCATTTATCCCTTCCATGAACTTCACTCTTGTGTGTGTTTGCTAAGGCTGTATCAGAAAACCAATTACGGATGTAGCTTCTGCAGTTTGCTTGCTATCACTGAGGAGCAGCTAATGTCCTATAAACACTACTCTGTTATCTCATTAATTGAAGAAACTCAAGTCAAAAGGGAAGTGTGTTTACTTTCATGGTAATTAAAAGAAATATCTACAAGGCTGGGGACTCAATATCAACCTGCTTGCCTTTCAGAAAAAGTGAATGACCTTAAATTTCTATTTAGCGTTAAGGTATATATACATTCTCACCAAGAAGTTCTGAAAGGATCAAGTGAAATGTGTCAGATAAAGGTTTGTCCTGTAAAGATTTATAATGGAAGGAAATATTGTCTAGAATATAAAAGAAATATTTATATCCTTAGACAAAGGACTTCAAACCCGTAGCCAAGAAACATACAAGCAGTCTAGCAAATGTTCTGAAGGTAGAAATGAAAGCTCATGAGCAATTCAGGAACAAATAGAGTAAGAGAAAAGAAACTACTTCTCATCTAGAGTTAGCTGGAAAGACTTTGAGATTAGATGCAATTTTAATAGCTTTATAGGTAATGAGGGTATTTGAACTGGTGGTTTCTATGCAATACATAATTTATTCTAGAAAAATACAGAGACTCTAAAAGTTTAGACTGCAGAGAGATTCTTAGAAAATAAACACTCAAAACACTCAACCGAATTTTCTCCAAGAATAAATTATGCCCTGAAGCATTGCAGCAATAATTTACTTGAATGGTCTGAACTAATGAATGTGTTTCTTATAGTACCCAAACCGTGAGTGAAAAGAAAATGTGATTATTTATACATCAAAGTACTTTTGGTGTAAATTACCAACAACCAAAATATAGCATATGATTACAACTTAGCTTAACAGCTTTTTCAGTGTCTGCATTAGAATCCCAACTGTCTCCATAGAAAGGACTTTCTGGGTCAATTTACTTTCAAGTCGCAATCTCATTAAAGATGCTTTAAATGGGCAAGTCTGTCTTAATTTTCTCAAATCATTTTTAATAAGTTGTTTACGAAAGCAAGGAACTAATGGATTTCCCCACTTTTACCTCTTGTATAATCCGAACAAGAATATCTAAAAACAATAAAATACAGAGAACTTCTGAATGGATAATTTGGGGTGGTGTTCAGTCTGTGTTTAATGGAATATCTTTAATGTTTTCTTCAAATCCTTATGAGAATCTAAAGTGACATTCTGAGGCAGTCAAAGTACACGGTAAGTAACCACCAAGAATTTAAACACAAAGTTAGGATAATAAAAATGGTCACATAGCATTCGTATGAATTTGGTAAATGACTGTATTGTCAAGAAGAAATCCTTGCTTAGCATAACTCAGTCTAGCTTGCAAGATGATGCTTTAGAATGTCAGGAGTTTGCTGAATGCTTATAAGAACTATTTGGATAATTCTCTTCTCCTATGATATAATAACTTAAGTCAACTCTTGGAGTTATGTAAAAACTGAGAAAAGTAGGCAGTGATATGGGAATTGGTCTAATTTCCGTGATGTAATATTTCTTTCTTGGCTCCTTTTCCTTCCCTCAGAAAATAATTCACAAAGAGTAAGTCTTGGATCCTTTTCAATTAAACCAGGTTTCAGACCTGCTTAGAAAATACAGAAAATATCCCAATAAATCATGTACTGTATACTTTTATTTTCACAATTAATATCTCTAGTTACACAAGAAAAAAATAGTTAGAGGGAAATCAAGTGCTTAAATGTAGAAGACGACAGGGATCCAGCTGGGTTTCTAAAACAAAATCTTACCCTTCGATTTATTCCTCTATTGTGAATACTTTGGCCTGTCTCAGATTGCCCTTTTAAAATATAAATCCTCCTGGGATTGGGTTATATGTTAGTATATGAAACCCTTTCCTTCTGGACAGCATTTCTATGAAGAGGGCCTTAGTTCATTTCACAGTTTCAAACAGGGAGATGTAAACCCCAACTGAGTACTGAGATTTAAACCCTATCTTCTGACTCCTAAAACTGGATTTTTACCACTCTACCGGTCTTAATGCCTTGATGCCTTAAATGGGAATTATTTAAAGAAGTGGGAATTTTAATGGAGGGATTGACATGATGGATTTGGACTTTGTGTTATTTTCAACCCTTATCAAAGCAAAAACTATATAGCCCAATTCAATTAAAGTTTATAAGGTATATCCTCTGCTCAGGGCAGTGTGCTCAGTGCTGAAAGTTATGTACAGATGGGAAGATTAAGTCCCTGTCTTCAAATAATTTATGTTTAGCATGAAAAAAGAAAATAGGATTATATTCAACCAGTCTATGACTATCCAATATGTGTAGGCAAGCACTGTATCTTGTCTTATATAAGTGTCGTTAGGAAAATGTGAAGCGCTATATGGGGCAGGAACAAAGGAAAGAATCCTATCCCAATGCAGGGGTCAGCTAGGAAGGAGCCTGATATAATTACAGTGACTGAGAGAGACAAGACATGTAAGCTGTGGAAAGGAGTCACAAACAGATTTTCTTTGCTTAAGAGAAATAGAACTCTTCTCTTGGTATCTCTGTTTCCGGTACAAGTAGGCTTTGTGTGGCAAAGTCTCTTTACCCGGAGACAATGTTAATGGTGATGACAAAGGAAAGACTGGGTAGAGTATGAGACTGTTGAATTAAGCCCCAGGTAACGAAGCAGACGGGAAGAAGCAGGAGCCCACTGATGTTTAACGAACACCGGAAGGGGAGAAGCCACGACCCGTGGTTTCCTCCTCTCCCTGCCATCAGGCCATGTGCTTCTGAAATCTCCCCTGCAAACCTTCCTTCTCTCCTGCCCCCTCCAGCAAGATTCATCAACCTGAAGTTCAGCATATTTTAGAACTGACTTATTGGAATGGAGGATGGAGTTCATGGAAAACAAAAGGGAGATTGTTTTTGGACTACCTGGCCCTTGCCAGTGTGTTGAAAGGACTCCCTGAGGCATGAGGAGAAATAAGACAGGACAAGAAAATAACCCAAGGGAAAAAGGGTGAGAAATAAGCTTAGAAAGGTATATATGCCTTAGGGGAAGAGACTGCAGAGTGACCTGGTTTGGGAAGGAAAAGAAGAGAAAAGTTGGCAAGCCCAGGACAGTAGGAGTTTCCACCTGTGAGCAAGAAAGGATACCTTTCTGGTTTGTTGTACTCTTCCAAATACACAGGAAATGAGCAGCAGTTTTTAAAGCTGTCCTCAGGAGTGTCTCTTTATAAGTTTCTTATACATAGGTTTTTCTCACTTGGAGCTGGTCCCACTACACGCATGGAACATGGAATATCTCACACCCGTTCAGGATGCTGTAACAAAATTCTACAGAGAGTATCTTATAAACAACAAAATGTACTTGTCACAGTTCTGGAGGCTGGGCATCTGAGATCAGGGTGCCTGAATGGTTGCAGATTCTTCTGGGTTGCAGACTTCTCATTATGTTTCACATGCTCTCTGGGGTGTCTTTAATAAAGGTACCAGTCTTGATCATGAAGACTGTTTTCATGACCTAAATCACCTCCCAAATGTCCCGTCTCCTCATAACATCACTTTGGGCATTGGGAATTAGATACACAAACTTTGGAGGAATGCAAACATTCAAACCATAGCATAAAAGAACTCACAAAAGATGATTCCCCCCGCCCCCAGCCAAGGATGATTTTCATTGCTTTAAAATAATTCATGTAACTTCATAATGGAATAAAGGATATAGGGAAATTGTGATTGAGAAGACAAGAAGTGAACTATTTGAAAATCTCACGGGATTCTAATTCTTTCAGTTCAGTATAGAATTTATCAATAATTATACTTGCTAAGGAAGGTAGCATTTTGAGTTCCCACCAAGTGACAAACATTTTGCACTGTTGGGTGATTTTATTAAGTTTTCTAAAAATCTAGAAATTAAACAATGTTATTCTCGTACGACATTGAAGAAACGGGTCTCTGAGAGCTGACATAGTAATTAGAAGAATCAAGCTTTGAATCCCGCATTGTCTGATACCTAAGGTTTCTGCATGTTTATACTTTCAAGGTAGCAAACTCAAAGGTCTACAGGATTCAGTCAAAAAGTGTGAGAGTTAGAGTTGGCAATTCTGAAGTTGTGGGGGGATAGAGATTACAGAGCTGTACCTACCTAATAGTATAAAAGATTTTTTTTAAACATTAAGCATGCCCCGAAAAGGATAGTGGGGGATAGATTTGCCCTGAAGGTCACCAGTTTGTGACTGCATCATAATAAACTACTTCATTAATTTCATTGCTTTAATATAGACATGGCCTTAAAGTAATTTTCACTTGGGTTTAAAATTTGTGTCTCAAATAAAAGTCTGTGTTTACCTCCTCTTTATAATAAAAAGTAAGTGCTTTATCCTTTGCGGAAAAGGAGCTTTACAAAACAGGAAAATATGCCAGTGGTGTTCAGATTATTTTTTCCACTAATATTCTTGCTAATATGTCATAAGAAACAGTGGCTGCATTTGAGTTTGGCAGAATGCCACAAGGAAACACAATACTGAATGCCTGACGTTTAAAATTTCTGCATGAACATTCAGGATAACCACCACTCAGTACTATAAGTCATGATAGACATGTAGCAGTTGCGTCAGTTTGAAACCTTATATTTGTGTTGACATTATCATTGCCCTGGGACAATCCGTGGATTTCAGATAGAGAATAAAGAATCACCACTGCATTAGAAAAACACAAATGTTAGTTCAAAGACGGGGGAGGGGAAGATGTGGATGAGGAGACAAATGTGTGATAAGAAAAGTACGTAAGCTCTTTGCACATTGAATCAGCTTTTGAGGAACAGTTGTTCTTTATATAAAACATGCTTTTTTAAGTAGGTTAAGACTTGATTTACACATGTTTGGCAAGATTATTGAATTTCCATAAAGTATCTAATTTGGACACTGGAATATTCAGAAATGTCCACTTAGATACGCTTTTTTGTTTGTGTCCTCTACCCACATTTGGTTTGTCCCTACATTTAGAATCCAACATAATTTCAGTTGATTAACACAAGATTATATAGAAACATGACAATAAAGGAGCATTCCACATAATCAACTATTTTAATTATACAAAGAAAGGGAACGCAATAAGATTTGTCTGCTAACAATAGTCTCAAAATGGAAAAGGAAAGCACAATGAGGAAAATATGCCCGTGTTCTCTATCATTGTTGTGATCACTAAAACATTTACTCATTGTTTTCTTAAGGTTTTTTAAAAATAATTAAGGATTTGATAAGCGGTTAGTATCCAAAATACATAAAGAATTCATACAACTCAATAGCAAAAAGACAAAAACTTTCATTAAAAAATGGGTAAAAGACCAGACATTTTTCCAAAGAAGATATAAAAATGGTCAACAAGAACATGAAAAGGTGTTCAACAGTATCAGTCATCAAGAAATGCAAATCGGAACCACAATGAGAAAGCACTCCATATGTGTTCAAATGGTTACTACCAAAAAGACAAGAGCTAAGAGAGGTTGACAAGAATGCAGAGAAAAGACAATCCTCATATTCTGTTCGTGGGAATGTACATTGGTGTGGCCATTATGGGAAACAGTATGGAGGTTCCTCAAAAAGATTAAAAATAGAGCTATTATATGATCTAGCAACTCCACTTCTAGCGATATATTCAAAAGATGAAATCACTATCTTGAAGAGATACCGGCACTCCCATGTTATTGAAGCATGATTCACAATAACTAGGACATGGAAACAGCCTGGGTATCTATTGAAAGATGAATGGAGAAAAAAATTTTTGTATATACGCAATGGAATATTAGTCACAAAGGAAGGAAATCCTGCTATGTGTAACAACACAGGTGGACTTTGAGAGTATTATCTTAAGTGAAATAAGTCAGAGAATGGCAAATACTGTATAATTGCATTTATATATATAATCTTAAAAAAAAAAAACCTCATTGATACATAAAACAAATCAGTGGTTTCCAGAAGGAAAGTGGGGGTTGGTGGGATAGACGAAGGTGGTCAAAAGATATAAACTTCCAGTTATACAATGAGTAAGGCCTGGGGATGTAATGTTCAGCATGGTGACTACAGTTAACACTGTTTCGGGTACTTGAAAGGTGCTGGGAGAGAAGAGATTTAACGTTCTCACCACAACAAGAGCAGACAACATAGTGAGGTGATGGATGTGTGAACTAATCTTATTGTACTAAACATTTCACAATCTACACGTGTATTAAATCCTCACACTATATATCTTATACAACGTTTTACGTTAATAAACATTATTATGGAAGGAGGGAGGGAAGAATTTTCACAAGCACCTCAAACTTAACATTTCAATTGAAGCTTTCATTATTTTTTCTCCTGGAATTCTGCAGGAAGCTTCTAAGTGGTTTTGCTATCACTGTTCTCTCCTTATCTCCAATATATCCTCCGTACTGATTCTAGAATTTTTTTTTTCCCTAAAACAAGAAGCCAGACATCTCACCCCACTATTCAAATTGAGGCAAATATCAAATGCTACCTAGTTCCTTACTATGACATACAAGTCTTCATAATCAGGCTCCCCCACACCCTCCCTGCTCCTACCATATGCACCCCTACCATATGGACTTCTCACTGCCCCTCCCCTTTTTCTGGCCACATCATACTATTCCAAGTTTGATTATACCATACTTCATTCATTTCCTTCTGTAATGACATGCGTGCCTCCTTTGTCGAGATATCCCACCCCCTGTGTCTCTGCTCTATCACAAACTGGGGAACTCCTACTCATCCTTCAGGGCACTGTCCATATATTATCTCTCTCTAAAGCTTTCTCCAGCCACTTATTATTTTTCCTTCCTCTTAGGTTGCCATACAACTGTTGCTAAAGTGACGATCCTGTAAGATATCTTCCTGTTTCTCCACACAAAGGTGACAAGACTATAACTCACGTATGTATTATCTAGTGGTCTGCTAGCACTGGCTAATGCCAGCATCTCAACTCATTGTCATCTTGTGAGAGATGATCATAAAATATTCAAGTCATTTGTTAAAATATTAGTAGCTCGAAAGTGATCGTGGTAGGAATAGTTACACCACAAAATTGACCAACGTCACATATAAGGACTCTTTTATTTTTTTCTTGAAGGTACGATTTGTGGAAACATCTGGGTTTATCCCCCTTAGTCAGTCTAGCAGAGTCCCTGTGTATTCAGTAGAATTGCTTGATTTATTAATGTGATTTTAGTTAGTTGAAAATTACTTGGGCATAAATGGAACAAAGTTAACTGCAGGAATAATGGTAAAATTTCATTTATTATTACAACTTGAATTATAATCAGATGACAAAAAAAAAAGATTATGGGTTTCAACTTGACAAGTGCTTGGAGATTTTATTACAAGACAAAATGATTGGTAGACCAGTAACAAGTGGCTCAAGTACAGGGATGTTTGCTTATTTATCTTCAGGTCATTACGCATCATGCAGTATCTGGCATGTGGTTGATCCTCATTAAGTTCTTATTAAGCACATTTCCACATGAAAAACCATAGAGTATATTTCTGTATCTGAAGGATTGGCTATTTTTATCCACTCATATAGAATCACTGCTGGAAACTGGCAGCGTTTATATGGTAAAATTTTTGTTCAAAAAAATAAGCTAGTTTAAAGCAAATAAGACACTTTCTGGAAAAAATATGAAAATAATTGCTGTTTCTCTAGAGGTCTTGATTTTTAAAGAATGTTCTAGGGAGGGAGGAGTCAACATGGCAGAGAAGTAGGGAGACCCGAAGGTCCCTTGTAACTCAAATGCAGTATTATTGAGGCCAGAAGGCTTGGAAATCCAGGAATCTGGGCTACAGAGTGAGAGAAACATCTCCAGGGGCCCACCAGGACAACTTGGCAGGACAAAGGTGTGTGATTGAAAATCGGGAGAGAGAAAATGGGCAGTGTAGTCATGGAGGGGAGGGATCCCCTTCTGTGGAGAGACAAAAGGAAGAGAAAGAGAGTCTGTGGAAGTGTAGAATTGTATTTGGACAAGAGAAAAATGCCCCGGATCATAGACTGGGGAACGGAAAAAACGGGGAAGCGGAGCCAGCCATGGGCTGAGTAGTGAGCTCAGAGGTACAGTCAGAGCATTCCCCTCCCTCAAGTGCTGTTGGAAGAAGGTATATAACTGCTCCAAGGACAAAAGACTCTGCAGGATGGGGCGCCTGGGTGGCGCAGTCGGTTGAGCGTCCGGCTTCAGCCAGGTCACGATCTCGCGGTCCGTGAGTTCGAGCCCCGCGTCGGGCTCTGGGCCGATGGCTCGGAGCCTGGAGCCTGTTTCCGATTCTGTGTCTCCCTCTCTCTCTGCCCCTCCCCCGTTCATGCTCTGCCTCTCTCTGTCCCAAAAATAAAAAAAAAAAAAAAAAAAAAATTGTTAAAAGACTCTGCAGGTGCCCACCAGTCAGAGGCCCATTGTCAGCTGGCTGGGCAGAGTGGCACTACCCTGAACCAGGGCACACCAAGACATCAGGGTGTGAATCCCAGCTGAGCACCTGGGAGGTGCGGGACACTATGGAGTGGGACAAACTGACCTCCTTATGCCCACAGGGCACTGTGAGGATGACCTGAACAGAGTGATCCTGGACACCAGCGGAGGGGGAGAGATTGGGATGTTGCCATTTTTCTCCCCATCACCAATAAGGTGGGGCTTCAGAGGGGGCCCCCAGTGGGGGCGGGACCTGTCTACACCAAACCATGCCCCCCTGTGCCTGGTAACTACTTATCTACGGGAGCAAGATGGACACTGACCAAACCAACAGCTCCTCCTCCAGAACAGCACAGCCATTGGTTCCAAGCCACCGTCAGATATTGGTCCAGTAGTTCTGCATTTTCTGATTTGATTCTTGGTCAATTCTTATTATATATGTATTTATTATTTTTTCCTTCTTTTCTTCCTCATATCTCTTCCTTTCTCTATTCTGCTTGTTGGTTTGTTTAAGCAGATGTTTTTAATCTATTCTTTTTATACTTCTTCTGTATCTCTTTATTTCTCTCTCTCTCTCTCTCTCTCTAGATTAAGCAGTATAGTTGCCCTGATTCTTTGCCTGGTAATTTGTTTTTTCTTTTTCCCCGCCCCTGTCATTTCCCTCTTTGTATGGGATAAGGCTTCTTCTACCACTATCCCCCTTTTTAAATATTTCCTAGGGTCGCTTCAATGAGCAAATCAAAGCACACCTGGTGGAAGGTCCAAAACACCACTACAAGTAGGGAGATAAAGCAACCAGAGTCACAACAACAGAGAGCAAGCAACACACTCCAAAAACACCTCCTGAAGGGCCAGGCCCTGGACAGTGTATGAACCCTTTTTAATATAGTAGTGCTTACAGGTGCAGGACACATAAGCTATTAAAATATCTAAAGGACAAAAAAATAGCTAAAATGACAAAACAGAAGAATTTTCCTCAAAAGAAATTCCAGGAAGAAATAACAGCTAGAGAATTGCTCAAAACAGATATAAACAATATATCTGATCAAGAATTTTGAGTAATAGTCATAAGATTAATAGCTGGGCTTGAAAAAAGCATGCAAGACAGCAGAGAATATTGCTGCAGAGATCAAGGAAGTAAGGAATAGTCACACGGATTAAGAAATGCTCTAAATGAGATGCAAAATAAACTCGATGCAGTGACAGCAAGGATGGAGGAAGAAAGCAGAGGGGAGAATAAGTGAAACAGAAGATAAATTTATGGAAAATAATGAAGCTGAGAAACAGATAAGAAAATACTAGACCATGAGGGGAGAATTAGAGAACTAAGTGATTCAAGGAAACGTAATAATATCTGTATCATAGGAGTTCTGGAAGAAGAAGAGAAAGGGGAAGAAGGTTTACTTGAACAAATTGTAGCTGAGCACTTCCCTAATCTGGGGAAGGAGACAGACATCCAAATCCAAGAGGCACAGAGAACTCCCTTCAGATTCAATAAGAATAGGTCTTCACCACAGCATATCACACTGAAACAGGAAAAATACAAAGATAAGGAGAGAATTCTGGAAGCAGCTAGGAACAAACAGGTCTTAACCTACAAGGGTAGACACATAAAGGTAGTAGCAGACCTGTCCCCTGAAACTTGGTAGGCCAGAAGGGAGTGGCAGGAAATATTCAATGTGATGAATAGGGGGAAAAAAATGTAGCCAAGAATCCTTTATCCAACAAGGCTGTCATTCAGAATAGAAGGAGAGATAAAGGCCTTCCAAGTCAAACAAAAACTGAAGGAGTTCACGACCACTAAACCAGCCCTGCAGGTGATCTTAAGGGGGACTCTGTGAGTGGAATGCTGCAAAGACCACAAAGGACTAGAGACATCACCACAAGCATGAAACCTACAGATAACACAGTGACACTAAATCCATATCTTTCAATAATTACTCTGAATGTAAATGGACTAAATGCCCCAATCAAAAGACATAGGGTATCAGAATGGATAAAAAACCAAGATCCATCTATATGCTGTTTTCAAGAGAGTCATTTTAGATCTGAGGATGCCTGCGGATTGAAAGTGAGGGGGTGGGGGACCATCTATCATGCTACTGGAAGTCAAAAGAAAGCTGGAGTATCCATACTTATATCAGACAAACTAGACCTTAAACCTAAGACTGTAACAAGAGATGAAGAAGGGCATTATATCACAATTAAGGGGGTGTAGCCATCATGAAGAGCTAACAATTGTAAATGTTTATGCCCCTAATTTGAAAACACCCCAATATATAAATCAGTTAATCACAAACATAAGCAATCTTACTGATAAGAATACAGTAATTTCAGGAGACTTTAATACCCCAACTTACAGCAAGTAAGACAGATCATCTAGGCAGAAATCAATAAAGAAACAATGGCCTTGAATGATACACTGGACCAGATGGACTTGACAGATATATTCAGAACTTTTCATCCAAAAGCAGAATACACATTCTTCTCAAATGCACATGGAACATTCTCCAAGGTGGATCATATATTGAGTCACAAAACAGCCCTTAATAAATATAAAAGAATTGAGATAATATCATGCATATTTTCAGATCACAACACTATGAAACTTGAAATAAACCACAAAAAAATTGGAAAGCCTCTAAATGCATAGAGGTTAAAGGACATCCTACTAAAGAATGAATGGGTCAACCAGGTAATTAAAGGAGAAATTAAAAAACATATGGAAGCAAATTAAATTGAAAACATGACAGTCCAAACCCTTGGAGATGCAGCCAAGACAGTCTAAGAGGAAAATACATTGCAGTTCAGGCCTATCTCAAGAAATAAGAAAAATCCGAAATACAAAACTTAACCTCACACCTAAAGACTAAAAGCAGAGCAGCAATGAAAACCCAAAGTCAACAGCAGAAGAGAAATAATTAAGATTAGAGCAGAAAAATAATGTAGAATAAACCAAAAAAAAAAAAAAAAACCAGTAGAACAGATCAATGAATCTAAAAGCTGGTTTTTGAATGAATAAACAGAATTGATAATCCCCTAGCCAGACTTCCCAAAAAGAAAAGAGAGAGAACCAAAGTAAATAAAATCATGAAGGAAAGAGAGATCACAACCAATACCACAGAAATACAAACAATTATTAGAGAATACTATGAAAAATTATATGCCAACAAACTGGAAAACCTGGAAAAAATGCACAAATTCCTAGACAACCACACACTACCAAAACTCAACCAGAAAGAAATAGAAAATTTGAACAGACCCATAACCAACAAGAAATTGAATCAGTTATCAAAAATCTTACAACGAATAAAGAGTCCTGGGACAGATGGCTTCCCAGGAGAATTCTACCTGACGTTTAAAGCAAAGTTAATACCTATTCTCAAGCTGTTCCAAAAACTAGAAATGGAAGTAAAGCTTCTAAACTCATTCTATGAAGCCAGCATTACCTTCATTCCCAAACTAGACAGAGACCCAACAAAAAGGAGAATTATAGGCCAATATCCCTGATGAATATGGATGCAAAAATTCTCAAGATACTAGCAAATCAAATTCAGCAGTATATTAAAAGAATTATTCAACATGATCAAGTGGGATTCATTCCTGGGCTGCAGGGCTGGTTCAGTATTTGCAAATCAATCAATGTGATACATCACATTAATAGAAGAAAGGATAAGAATCATAAGATCCTGTCAATAGATGCAGAAAAAGCATTTGACAAAATACAGCATCTTTTCTTAATAAAAACTCCCAAGAAAGTCAGGATAGAAGGCGCATTTCTTACCATCATAAAACCCATATATGAAAAGTCCACAGCTAATATCATCCTCAATGGGGAAAAACTGAGAGGTTTCCCCCTGAGATCAGGAACACAACAGGGATGTCCAGTTTCATCACTGTTATTGAACGTAGTATTGGAAATCCTAGCCTCAGCAGTCAGACAACAGATGAAATAAAAAGCATATGAATTGGCAAAGAAGTCAAACTTTCACTTCTTTGTGGAAAATCTGAAAGTCTCCACCAAAAATCTGCTAGAATTGATACATGAATTCAGCAAAGTCGCAAGATACAAAATCAATGTACAGAAATCGGTTGCATTTTTTACACCAACAATGAAGCAACAGAAAGAGAAATCAAATTGATCCCATTTACAATTGCACCAAAAACCATAAAATGCCTGGGAATAAACATAACCAAAGATGTAAAAGATCTGTATGCTGAAAAGTATGGAAAACTCATGAAAGAGAGAAGAAGACACAAAGAAATGGAAAAACATTCCATGCTCGTGGATTAGAAGAACAAATATTTTTAAAATGTCAATACTACCCAAAGCAATCTACACATTCAATGCAATCCCAATCAAAATTACCCAGGCATTCTTCTCAGAGCTAGAACAAACAATCCTAAAATTTGTATGGAACCACAAGGACCCTGAATAGCCAAAGTAATGTTGACAAAGAAAACCAAAGCTTTAAAATCCCAGACTTTAACCTCTGCTGCAAAGCTGTAATCATCAAGACAGTGTGGTATTGACACAAAAACAGACACATAGATCATTAGAATAGAATAGAGAACCTACAATTGGACCCACAAATGTATGGCCCACTAACTTTTGACAAAGCAGGAAAGAGTATCCAAGGGAAAAAAGACAGTCTCTTTAGCAAATGTCGCTGGGGGAACTGGACAGCAACAGGCAGAAGAATGAAACGGGTCCATTTACACCATACACAAAAATAAACTCAAAATGGATGTAGGACCTCAATGTGAGACAGGAAACCATCAAAACCCTAGGGGAGAAAACAGGCAAAAACCTCTTTGACTTCAGCCGCATCAGCTTCTTAGTCAACATGTCTCCAGAGGCAAGGGAAAAAAAGCAAAAGTGAACTATTGGGACCTCCTCAAGATAAAAAGCTTCTGCACAGTAAAGGAAACAATCAATAAAACTAAAAGACAACCGACAGAATGGGAGAAGATCTTTGCTAATAGCATACTGGATACAGGGTTAGTATCCAAAACCTATAAAGAATTTACCAAACTTAATACCCGAAAAACAAATAATCCAGTGAAGAAATGGCCAGAAGACATGAATAGACACTTCTCCAAAGAAGACATCCAGATGGCCAATTGACACATGAAAAGATGCTGAACATCACTCATCATCAGGGAAATATAAATCAAAACCACATGGAGATACCACCTCACACTGGTCAGAGTGGCTAAAATTAACAACTCAGGAAACAACAGATGTTGGTGAAGATGTGGAGAAACAGAAACCCTCTTGCACTGTTGGACATGCAAACTGGTGCAACCGCTCTGGAAAACAGTGTGGAGCTTCCAACAAAAATGAAAAATAGAGTTACTCTACAGCCCAGTGATAGCCGTACTAGGAATATATCCAAAAGATCCAAGAGTTCTGATTCATAGGGGCACATGAACCCCAATGTTTATAGCAGTGCTATCAACAATAGTCAAATTATGGAAAGAGCCCAAATGTCCAATTGATGCATGGATAAAGATGTGGTTTATATATATGGAATACTACTTGGCAATGAGAAAGAATGAAATCTTGCCATTTGCAACAATGTGGATGAAACTGGAGGGCGCTGTGCTAAGTGAAATAAGTCAGAGACAGACAGATATCATGTTATCACTCATGTGGAATTTGAGAAACTTAAGACCATAGAGGAAGGGAAGGGGAAAAATAGTTTCAAACAGAGAGCGAGGCAAACCATAAGAGACTCTTCAATACAGAAAACAAACTGAGGGTTGATGGGGGGGGGGGGGGGGGCGGGGGGGGGGGAAAATCGGTGATGGATATTGAGGAAGGCATTGTTGGAATGTGCACTGGGTGTTGTAATTAAGTGATGAATCATGGGAATCTACTCCTGAAGCCAAGAGCACACTATATACAATGTATGTTAGCTAAGTTGACAATAAATTATATTTTAAAACAAACAAACATAAACATTAGGGAAATAAAAAGAATATTATATATTCAAGAGCGCCTAGGTGGCTCAGTTGGTCAGGCATCTGATTTCAGCTCAGGTCATGATCTCGTGGTTTGTGGGTTTGCTCCCCATGTCGGGCTATGTGCTGACAGCTCAGAGCCTGGAGCCTGCTTCAAATTCTGTGTCTCTCTCTTTCTCTGCACCTCCCTGCTTGCACTCTCTCTTTCTCAAAGAAAATAAACATTTTTAAAACGTTTAAAAATAAGAGAATATTATATATTGAGCATTTTGTTTTGCTTATTTTTATAGTATCCATACATATATGTATGTTAACTATATTATATATAATAACCATATCTATAATTATATATCTAATTATAACCATTATTATAATTTATACAATTTCTTATAGTAACTAAATATACATATGTTAGTTACTACAATACTGTAACTAAACATAGTTACTTATAGCTCATGGGAAAAAATATTTATGTAAAGGATAATCAAAATTTTTTCACTTATATTTGTGTTTAGGATTTTTTCCGTTTCTAAAATCATACGAGGTTACATTACTGGTTGTCAGTTTTCACATCAGTATCACCAGAGAACTGTATAAAACAGTGGGTCCTACTGTACACGTGATGAAACCCACAGAGCCATATGCGAACCAGCTCAGGCTTACATTTGCTATTTTGGATAAACTTTGTTCAACACATTTACTTTATAAATGGGAAGTAATGTCAAGGGAGGGTGATTTTATTTGTTCATCTTCATAAAACTGGTTAAGGGTACAGCCAGGATTTTAATTCAGGTCATTGTTAAGTAGTCATGTGTAATGTTACATAACCTTTTGAGTGTATGTGTGTGTTAGCTGTAAGGAAGCAAAGAATGCTATTCAGGAATTATTAAAAACTAGAGAGTGAAAGAAGAAGCATTTTAAACTTGGGGGATCGAATTAGCAATTCAGTCATGACCTGGGTGCCTAGAGAGAGATGATCTCTTCTTGAATGATGGACAAGTTACAGAGTAAAGCCCACTGCTCATCACTGGGTGATTGAATAGGCACTTTCCCAGATTTTTTTTTTTTTGTATGTGTTTTCTTTATACACTGTGTGCTTTATACATTATTGTTTTGTTTTATTAAGTAATTTTGAACTTCCTACCATAACAAAGCAAGATCACTTTCTGTATTTTTCTCTTATTTCTGATTTAATATTTTATGATTTTGCAAAGTAGAGGAAGATCATTGATAAACAATTTTATCAAACTCCTTTACCATTGGTAGATACTAAAGGTTTAAGGAGCGATTCTCAACATATAAATGATTCACATTTGATAATTCCTATAAGCTTCCTATAAGCTGTCCCATTTCCTCCATCTATAACAGAAGAAGTTTTGGAAACCCATTTCAGCTCAATTTATCTGAGCTTTAAAAACTCTTAGAAGAGTGTCTTTTCACTTCTCTAAAGAAGACATCCGGATGGCCAACAGGCACATGAAAAGATGCTCAACGTCGTTCCTCATCAGGGAAATACAAATCAAAACCACACTCAGATATCACCTCACACCTATCAGAGTGGCCAAAATGAACAAATCAGGAGACTATAGATGCTGGCAAGGATGTGGAGAAACGGGAACCCTCTTGCACTGTTGGTGGGAATGCAAACTGGTGCAGCCGCTCTGGAAAGCAGTGTGGAGGATCCTCAGAAAATTAAAAATAGACCTACCCTATGACCCAGCAATAGCACTGCTAGGCATTTACCCAAGGGATACAGGAGTGCTGATGCATAGGGGCACTTGTACCCCAATGTTTACAGCAGCACTCTCCACAATAGCCAAATTATGGAAAGAGCCTAAATGTCCATCAACTGATGAATGGATAAAGAAATTGTGGTTTATATACACAATGGAATACTACGTGGCAATGAGAAAGAATGAAATATGGCCCTTTGTAGCAACGTGGATGGAACTGGAGAGTGTGATGCTAAGTGAAATAAGCCATACAGAGAAAGACAGATACCATATGGTTTCACTCTTATGTGGATCCTGAGAAACTTAACAGAAACCCATGGGG